>NC_054382.1:68353944-68660373 GCF_017654675.1 Xenopus laevis | reverse complement strand
CCCAATGCAAGCCAAGCACGGTATGAACCACCTGCTGTTTGAACTTGTTGGTATTTGAACAATAAAAATTATATAAGATATTCACTGATTAACATTAACTAGAACTAATACAGGAAGGGAAGGCCTGTGTCCCCCAATGTAGGACAAGAGAAAAGGATTTAACGGTAAGTACAAAAATCTATTTTTCTCTTGCCTAGATTGGGGGACACAGGCACCATGGGGACATCCCAAAGCTACCCATGAGGGTGGGACTTTTTACCCCTAGTGTTCAGGGAATAACCACCTGCAACACTTTCCTGCCGAAGCTCGCTTCGGCTGAGGCGAATGTATGCACCTTGTAGAATTTGGAAAAGGTGTGTGTGGATGACCACACTGCAGCCCTACAGACCTGTTCTGCTGAAGTCTAGAGGCGAACCACCCAAGAAGTGCTGAGCGAAGAAGTAGAATGAGCAGAACCCGGAAGGGTGTGGCCTTACCTCGTACCTCATAGGCCTTCAAGATTGTTGACCTAATCCATCTTGCAGTGGTGGCCTTAGATGCCTTAAGGCTTTTCCGTGGTCCTTCTGGTAAGAAAAGAGATTGTCTAGCTTCCTTCTACTCTTGGTAGCCCTGGTGTATGTTCTGAGAGAATGAACCACATCTACGTATGTAACTGTTCCAACTTTGTCTTTTGTTCAGGACAAAATGAAGGAACCACCAGATCCTGGTTAAGATGGAACTCTGACACCACCTTAGGAAGAAATCCAGGGTAGGTCTCAACACCGCCTTGTCCTTGTAAAAAATCAAAAATGGTGGACGACAGGATAGAGCTGCTAGTTCTGAAACTAGTCTAGCCGAAGTGATGGCTAATAGAAAACTACCTTAAGAGTCAGCAGAGGTAATGGAATTGATCCAATGGCTCGAACGGTTGCTCCTGCAATACAGAAGGTACCATATTGAGATCCCAGGGAGGGATTGTATGACGGTATGGAGGTATCATCCTCATGCTCCCTGTAGGAAGGTCTTGATGTTGGGCAGCATTGCAAGCTGCTGCTGAAAAAGGATAGATAAGGCTGATACCTGAACATTCAGTGAGCTGAGCGCCAGCCCTTTTTTCTAAACCCTCCAGAAGGTATAACAATAGGCTACTTTCGTCCCAGGACTGTGGGTCTTTAGATTTACACCAGGATATGAATGTCCTCCATACCCTGTGGTAGATGCGTGCGGAGACAGGCTTTCTGACCCTTAGTAAGGTCGTTTATGGCCTTTTTTGGAACTCTGGCTAGGATTATGGCTTCAAGTGTCATGCTTCAGTTAAAGCCAGCCATGGTGAACTCGGGTGGAGGATCAGTGCCTGAGATAACAGATCCATTCTGTCTGGAAGGTGGAATGGTGCGTCCACTGATGAACTTATGAGCTCTTCGAACCAAGTGTGGTGTGGCCAGTAGGGTGCCACTAGAACGGTTTCTACCCTTCTTGATTACCCTTGGCAGAAGTGCCAGTGGTGTGCAGAGATATGCTAGGTGAAACTGCCACGGAACCACCAGTGTGTCCAATGCTAGGGCCAGAGGGTCATTGCTTCTTGTGAAGAACCTCGGAAGCTGCTTGTTGTACCTGGATGCCATTAAGTCTACTTCCGGAGTGCCCCACCTTGCCAGAATCAGTTGAAAAAACCTCTGGGTGTAGGCTCCACTCTCCCTGATCTAAGGTCTCTCAGCTGAGAAAATCTGCTATCCAGTTGTCCACTCCAGGGAGATGAACTGCGGAGATAGCTGGTACTGTGTTTTACACCCACAGAAGAATTTGCTGTGCCTCTGCGAGGGCAGCTTGACTCCTTGTGCCTCCCTGGTGGTTGATGTAAGCCAACGCTGTCACATTGTCTGCTTGTATTCTTACAGGTAGATCTTGAAGTCTGCCTGACCACTGGAGCAATGACAGGTAGATTGCTCTTAATTCCAGGATGTGGATGGGGAGTAGTTATTTCTGTGACCAACGTCCCTGTATGGTTAGGTCTCCCAATACTTCTCCCCAACCTTGTAGACTGGCATCTGTTGTGATGACTGTCCACTGGTGATTGGGGAAGGGTTTTCCTGACTGAAGTGTTGTTGGTCAAAGCCACTAATTGATAGAGGTTGAAACTAGTTCTGATAGGGGAATCCTGCAGTTTAGGTTCGCTCAGTTCCTCCTCTGGTGTTGGAGTAAGGCTCTGTAAGGCTCTGGTGTGGAGCTGCGCATATGGAATCGCAGGATGATACTATAGTCCCTAGCACTCTCATGGCAATTGTAAAGGTACATGATCCGTTTTCTGCAGAGCTGACAGGAGCCCCTGCATTGAGGTGATCTCGGATTGGGGAAGGAAGGCTCTTCCCAATGAAGAATTTAGATCAAGCCCTAAATATTCTGTACTCTGAGAAGGTATGAATCGAGATTTTTGGAGTTTATCTGCCAGCCTAACAGCATTAGTGTCTGGAGATGAGTTGCGGCCAATGCCATGGAACGGGCCTTTACCAGTTGGTCGTCCAGGTATGGTATGACACTCACTCCCTGCAGTCGCAGGTCCTCTAGAGCCGCAGCCATGACCTTTGTGAATACCCTTTTGCGCGGAGGATAGTCTGAAGGGGAGTGCCAGGGATTGCCAATGTTCTCCTGCCACTGAAAAGTGAAGGAAACAGTGGTGGTTGGGATGTATGGGGACATTCAGGTATGCATCTTTGATGTCGATCACCTCCCTGAAATCCTCTATGTCCAGGGACATTAGGACTGACTGGATGGATTCCATCTTGAAGAGGTGCTTCTTTACATGGTCGTTTAGTGCCTTTAGGTCTCGCACCAGGTGAAAAGATCCATCCTTTTTGGGTACTATAAACAGGTTTAAGTAGAAACCGAAGCCCCTTTACCTTTGAGGGACTGCCATTACTACCGTGGAGGCAGTCAGGGCGTGTGGAACCCCATGGAACGCTGAGTGCCTGGGTTCTGTGGTAGGGAGCCTTGAGATGGAAAATCACCTCGGAGGTAGCTGAGCGAATTCTATGAGATAGATATGATCTGTAGGACCCAGGGGTCCAGTACTCTATGCCGTCACACCTCCCGAAAGTGACTTAAGCGTCCGCCAAAGGGTAAGCTTTTCAAGGGTTTTGTCCTGTGCGGGCTTAGGTGCTGCTCTTCTTCCTGACCAAGAAGTGCTCTGCCTTGACTGGAATCTGGGGCAGGTTGGAGCTTGTTGCTTTTCATGTTGGGACCTCTGGCTTTGATTTTGGCGAAAGGGACGAAAAAAAAAAAAAAAATGGTTGCCTTTTGAAGGTAGTCCTCTTGGGTCTGTTTTGCAGAAGTAAAGTGCTCTTGCCTCCTGTAGCTTGAGAATTTACCTTCTCTGTTCAGCACCAAAAAGTTGTTTTCCGAGAATGGGAGACCAAGCAGAGACCACTTCAAGGTAAGATCTGTTGACCAGTTTTTTAGCCAAAGGAAACGTCTGGCTGCAATGGATTATGCCGAAGCCCTTGTGACGAGCTTAGCCGCGTCAAGGACTGCTACAAAAATGTATATATATATTTGTATCCACTATCAGAGCTAGAAAGAGGTCTGTGGAGGGGTCTTCTGAGTCATGAGTTGGGCCACCTGTTCCACCCAAACTTCCATTGACCTGGATACCCATGGGGTGGCAATAATAGGTCGGAGAGTTCCGCCTGCTGCTGTAAAAATCGGCTTGCAGAAACCCTCAAGACGTTAGTCTATAGGATCGTTAAAGGAAGCCGCATCAGCTACTGGAATGGTGGTGGTCTTTGACAATTTAGAGACCGGTGGGTCCACTGCTGGGGGTGAAGACCAAGGTCTGTACAGTAAAAGGATAAGTTTGAGTAAAGCGATGGAAAATTGGACTCTATGGCCTGGCGTTTTCCATTGTGCTTTAAAAAAATGTCACCCAGCTGTTCATAGGCTGGAAAGACACAAGAAGACTTTTTTTGCCTCTTGAAAATGTTTTTGGTTGGCTCTGCTAAAGGTGGGGTGGGCCTGAATCAGGCTCTCGACCTCTCATTGTGATCTAGGGGTATCCTGATCCTATTCATCTGCGGATAGGATCTGTCCCTCTTCCCGATGCCTCTTCCTGTTCATCAGGCAAAACAGGTGGGGAAAGGGGAGGTCGCTTTGTGGCCGACTGCTGAGTGACCGGTCTGTGAGGCTGTGTAGATAGGTGCTGTAGGACCTTATCTAGAGTCTCTGGAATTCTGGCTAGGTTTTGTAGACCCACTAGAGATAGAGCGCACACCAATTCAGAATCCAAGCTCGTTTGATTAGACGTAGCTGTCGCAGAGCTGACTGGTAGGGCTGTGTGGGATTGTAATTGTGCAGTGACTGCTGCAGTCTTACAGGCTTCACATATTGGCTCAGCCAAAACACTAGCAAATTTAGGTCTGCAAGTAGCCCATGCCAAATACTAAATTGCATTGGTGCTACATGCAGTTGCCTGCTTGGGAAGGGACTGGTCATCTGCCCTGCCCATCATGGCTATACTATGTAGATAGTGCCACCCAGTAAGTAAAGATATTGGGGAATATTAGGAGAGTCCAGAGGAGTGAACCACCTCTCCCTTAGAGTGTGATCTGTGGAGACAGAGGGAAGTAGTGAAAAACCCCACAGTAGGTCCCTTAGAGAGAGGGAAGTGTTAATCCCCTAGAGAAAGAGTAAGGGAAGCGTAATTACCTATTCACCAAGGTAGGAAGGAATGGTGCCTTGTTCTTCTCTGTGAGAGACAGTGAGGCTGGAAACGCTCAGTATTGGAGAGAGATTCGGATCCAAAATGGCCGCCAGAGAGGTTTCCCGGGCTCTGGTATAGTACCTTAGTAAGATGGCGCCCGTGAGGTGCGTGTGCAGTGACTCGGGCACAATGAAATAGACGCAGCGCCAGATGGTGGTGCGAAAGGTCGCTGGGAATGGCACTGAGTTACCAATGCGAGGTCTACTTTTAGTGCTGTTGTCCCATTATGATCTACATCTATAAAAGCATTGTTAGCATTCTGTTCCATAGAAAATATTACTTAAATATTGATTCATGAGAAAATGTATATGGTTATGTTTAAACATCCATTTTTTATGTAACCTTAACATAAATATCTGAATAAAAAGCATGAAACAGGAGGGTGATTTAGACAAACTGTGTGTTGACAGTGTCTTGAGATCTACTGATGACCAGCTAAAGGTCTACTGGTAGATCCCGATCTACCTTTTGGACATCCCTGGCCTAGGGAAATCTTTTTCAGAGAATAGCAGTGAAAGTGAAACTAAATGCCTAGGAAAATCTCTGTGAGAGAATAGAAGTGAAAGTGAAACTAAATGCCTTTCTGCAGAGCTGACAGGCAGCATGTAATGGGGGAGGGAGGAGGGAATTGACTTACCTCCTTGTGCCAGCCAGGAATGCTCAATAAAAGATATACCCTCTGTTGTGGCTACTGGTGCAGCCTCCGGAGAGCGGGAAGGCTATAGAGCATCTTCAGATCAGAAGTCCTTGGCTGTAGGGGTTCTGGAAGAGAAACACTGACCCCAGTAGTGGCATGATACTGAATAAATCTGTACCATTGCTCCCAGCCACGTGTCCATCCTCCTTCTGAGGACACTAAAGAAAACTGAGGATTGAGGAGGTAGGCGGGGATGCAGACCAGAGCAGGAGGAGGAGGAGCCACTTTAACCTTTTAGTGTCCTTTCTCCAAGCAACAGGATCTTCATCCCCATGGTGCCTGTGTCCCCCCAATCTAGGCAAGAGAAATATGGGCCCAAAAAAATATTTTTTTAAAAAAACATTGGTGGCAGGGGCCTATAGAATATTAAAATAATACATTGGTGGCCAGGGGATTAAAAAAACAAAAAAAAAACACAAATTGGTGTTCAGTGGAATTGAACTCATGGCTTCAGGACTTCAACTTCGCCTTCTTTCATGGGTCTTTTTGCCGCTTCAGGACTTCAATTCCGGCTGTTTTCGTGACTTCGGGTCTTTTCGCCGCTTTGGGACTTCGGCTTCGGCTATTTTCGTGGCTTCAGGTCTTTTCACCGCTTCGGGAGTTCGGCTGTTCGGCTTTTCGGCACTTCCGCATTTTAGGCTGAACAGCATGGCCACAAATCTTCGGCTCTGGCAAGGGGGGCCCGGCTCTTCCCAAGTCGGACTTCACCAATACCGAAGCCACTGCTTTATTCTTTTGGTAAGACATAATAGGCAGTTTTCCAAAACTTGTCATCCCCGGGAGACCTTCCCTTAAAATTTTCCAATTTTTTTTTTACAATATCAGCCACATGGTGACTTAATGTATTGTATTTAGACACAAAGGGAATACGATCGCCCTGACTTCTATTGCGGCCTGATAGTTTACTATCTTTATCCATTTTCTCTACCTCCTTACGTTGTTGTTGCAACAAACTGCTCAGATAACCTAGATCTCTAAATTTATTCTGCAACTGATCAAGTCTTAAGGTCAATAATTGATCATCCGTTTCAATACGTTTAACTCTACGTTAGTGGGCTTAACGTATAAATCCACCGACAGGGACCCTTCACACCTTGACACCTTAGTGTCTAAAAATGAGACACAATCCTGACTGTACTCTGTGGTGATTTTTATAAAAGGTATAGAAGCATTAACCTCTCCCACAAATTTCTCCAGAGACCAATGGGGACCGGTCAAATTGCAAACACGTCATCGATATACTGTAGCAAGACCACTTGTAGCAGTACATAACAAACCATTTATTGCTATAAACGTATTGTTCCTCAAATTTATTCATGAAAATATTTGCATAGGACGGGGCCACATTGGATCCCATCGCTGTACCGCATATTTGCATATAGTATTGATCCTGAAAAAGGAAAACATTTTTATACAATATTAATTCAAAGCACTGGAGAACAAACTTCTTTTGGGCATTATCAATAGCCAGATCCTGGTCCAGCTCGATTAGGAGGTTGGAGACAATTTCCCCACAAGAATTAAATAGGGAATATGATTTACAAGCCATTTGTAGCTAAATATTGTTTTTAATTAGTTTTAATTTGTTTTTAATGTTATTTCTTACAGATATTTTGAACAGGTGATCGGGTTTGTAACCTGAAAGAGTTAACAATCATTCCATTATGTCAAATTACATTGTAACATTAAGCATATAAAATGTATCCAATATTTGTATGTAGCCAGAAGATGGCGAAAAGTTTTTGTCTATAAAAAGGCCAAAATGGCCAGTGTTCAGTAAGCTTGATAAAAGGCCAAAAGGGGCCTAAAATGTTGCTGACCAGGTTTTACCATGTAAACTTCATTAAAGGCATTTTAACCTATTTTGGTGCCGTATAAAGAAATTTCTCTGAACAAAATTTTACATTATCATGGAACTCCTTGTTAACTTATAATATCCTTATTTTTTACAATAGAGGGTACTTTATTCACTATTTATTGTACAGATTGGCAATATCCCTGGCCAAATTGTAAATTATATTCGTATAATATATAAGGGTTTAGTTCTCCTTTAAGAACACATATATTCTGTATGAGTTTCAATTTGTCCGCTCTCCTGTGGCTGCCCTTCCTGCCTTGCTGTTTGACAGTCCCACCACAAGGATGCAGAAGTCACTGCTAACTGCCAACCAGCAACAATTCATGCAAAGGCCCTGCCTACTGTACCTGTCTCCTTCACCACAACCATATTGAAGTCACTGTTCCGCATTCCCATTGCTGCCCCTCACCGTGCCCGACCAATCATACATCACTGTTGCCCCTACCATGGCCACCCAGAAGTCGCCACCCACTGAATTGCTTGCATACCCTAATATTCACAAGATACCATCCATGGCATCTTCACCTCCACAAAGCAATCATGCCACCATGAAAAACAAGAAAACATAGGAGACAGGAGGGGTCAGAGAGAAAGATGAGAAGATGCAAATAGAGGCAGGGTAGTGATGAGAAGGTGAAAACCAGGCATGCAAAGGGAGCAAATGAGGAGGCATAACTATAAAAATCAGGTCTACTTCCCACCCAATCCCTCCTACCACATACACCCATAACAACTGCAGACCATGCCAACAGATTGACCATGCGTTCATCCTTCCCCAAGCATGAACAATGTAGATCTGGAGGCAGGTAATTGCAGATCAGGTTTAGAGGTTGAGGACAACCCACTCCCCTAAAAGCTGTAGATTATAATGGATATAATTCATTAATACATTTTATGTAAATGCATAATTGTAATAAATTAATAATTACTCTTTAGATATTAGTGAAAATATACCTGTACCTTGAAGATAAACCGAGTGAATTATAGCATGTTACTTTTGATGTCACTGGTCATTTTCTGACAATAAAACATAAATAATTTATTGTGAGAGAGATATAAAGGAAAGTTAGAGAAGATGGGAAAAGGTGTGGGGGAGGATACGGACTCTTGCCCAGCCTTTAAATCATGGGTTCTCATTTTTTATATAGGTGGAGTACACATCTATCTAATATTTGGTGTTTGGAGATTCTGTTTCATTCTATCTTTATCCAATAGTGGAGTTAAATGATGTATAAGCAGAGTAAATTTCAGTTGATAAAATCCATGGGGACCAAATTTCTTCATACAGTATTTTTCCAACTTGTGGTGCATTAGTATTGACAGTTTTTTCCATGGTGGATATCCACCAGATTGTATTTTGTACTTCAGGGGGTTGTGGAGGAACCATTTACTATTTTTTTTGCTATAGCACATTTAGTAGCAAGACATACTATATTTGTGAGCATAACTGAAATGCTTTTTTGGTAAAAGACTCTGGTTTCCTGTGTAATAATGCAAGCCAGGGATCCTAATGAACCTCCTTATGTAGCAGTTGACCCAAATTTCCAAAAATATCTTTTTGCAGTCCAGATATTAAGATATGACCACCACATGTGTAGTCAGTTGCCTACTGCTCCAGCAGCCCCTGAAGCTGTCAAAAATGTAGATTATTTAAGCTGGGGTATGATACCAATCGTATAGGATCTTATAGGCATTTTCTTTTTAAATAGTATTGATGGATGCTTTTTTTTATTCTCAAGAACACTCTAGAACATGTATATTAGTAGGGTCTCAAGGTATATTACAATCTCGGGAATACCCTGTGGTCGAATGTTGTTCCTGCGAGACCTGTTTTCTTTATCTTCTTGTATGTAATGGATCTGCTCAAGTTGTGAGAAGATGCTACAGGTGTCTTTCTACACTTTGAAGACTTTGAAGATGGCAATGTTCACATTTTGGACAGAGAAAAGAGGCGTGGTTTGAATAAGTAGTGAAAGTCTTCAAGGCTTGAAAGAGGCATTCATGTTAAAGTTGAGAAACCATCCCTAAACTGAGAAAGAGGGCTTCAACACCACCTGTCTGCTACCTGCAATGCTGTTTCATTTCACCGTGTTTCGCAAAAAATTGGTATAACATGACCTGGATGAATGATAACCATCATGGACTTAAGGTTAGGGACTGACTACCAATATGCTGTATAGAAAGGATACAAAAAAGTCGCAATACAAGGATCAATAGTAGTTAAGATTCTCACCATGTAGCAGCTTAGAAACAAGTACAATTTGAATTAAAATGTTATAATTAGTACTGCAGCATCTGCTTATATGAAAGGCTAATCTAATTTTTTCCTGATCGTTTGCAATAACCTCTAATCTTTGCTTCACAACAGCTGCCCAGAGCACACTGAGCATGTTCATAGTCAACTGTATTTGTTTCATTTCTGTACCTTGATCTATGCCATATCTTTGTGCACGTGGAAATGCTTATTATAAATAAAATGCTGTTAAGAAGGTTAAACTGACAATGAAAGCAGTAAAAATATTTTCACATATGTTTCTGGTACAGAGGTCATATTATTGTACAGGTTAATCCATCAATTTTGTTGATTTTATGGCAGAATTTATTTGCAAGTCAACAAGTATTATGCTTCACATAATCATATAAAGTGTGGACTATTAATAATTATTGTTAAGAGATCAAACATTGTAATATATTGTACAGTAGTAGAGTAGTAGTAGTGGAAGCATAGTCAAGAACACAGGCCAGGGTCAACCAATCACTAAACGCATTACAAAGGATCTGGAAGAATAGGCAAAGGTCTGTACAAGCATTGAATCAGCAGAGGTCAGGGACAGGCATGGGTCAAGAACAGGAAAACCAGACAATAAGCACACCCAGGAACTATCTGACAATAGACCTACATTGGGCAATGGGAAAATGTTTGTGGCGATATTAAATATTATATGCGATGCATCAAAAGAAAAGGATGTACGCGACGAAACCAGAAAGAATGCACTTGCCACTAGGTAGCTGAAGGGTGTCGGTGTTCCCACAGGGAGCATGGTGGGTAACCCCACCGCTCAACTAGACCACCAAGTGCACTTACAAAAATAAAATGATTAACAATTAATCAACCCTCACTGTTCATTTGGTAATTAATCTGCCGGTATATTGTTATTAGGAAACCCTTTGGGCACAGGTAGATCACAAAACTCAAAACCTCTGCATGGTAAAGCAATAGTGCTAACCACTGAACCAAAAACAAACTTTTTTGTAAAGTAGTTACATAAAAAATACAAATAATATGACACAAAATTATGTAATTGTAATGGGTATGAGCTTTGGCCAGTAAATAGTTGCACATACAGTATACAGTATATGATAACCTTGTGTGTGTTATAACTGCAAATGTTGGTTCTCTTTATTCCTAACACTAGAATCAAAGGTCACTCAACAGAGTCTAAAAATGCTTACTTGAATGTGTAGAATCAATAACAAACTGTTTGATCCAGCTGTGAGTGTGGATCTGTAAACAGCTTGAATCAATAATTCTGTATGTTGCAGTCATTTCAGCATACAGTACTTGGAAAAATCGAATTGTCAAACATCTGAAAAGCAGCACAAAAACTTTACGTGTTTCATAGTTATTTTATTACGTGTACAGGTATGTTTCTCTACAGTGATTGTCCTTGTGGTAATTTGGTGCTTCTTGCTGCTAGGGGGGCAGTGGGCACCCCTGCTTTGCCCCATTGGTAATATTGAAGGGTTTTGATAGGAATCCCCAATGTGTGACTGTAGCGGAGGGCTTGGTGTATAGTGTTATTATGGCATGCAGAATACTTCAGTGAAAGCCATAGGCTCGTAGAGTGTTTTCCATGTATTGCCAGTGTACCATCCAGTGCTAGTAGTATTGTTGGGGTCTTTTGATTTGTTACTTTTTAGGAAAATAATTTTTCTTGTGCTGTCTCTGCCTTGTCTTTCTTTAGTAAAGTCTAATTTGTATTGATGGGTAATGGTAGGTAGTATTTCTTTTTGCCTATTTAATAATATTTTAGCGTACAGCTTAATGCAGCTATTCAATAGCGAGACAGGGCAAAAGTTTGCACATTTTTTTGGAGGTTTGCCTGGTTTAGGTATCGTTGATATAGTGGCTATTAGCATCTCTTCTGGGAAGTTGTTTTGTTGGAGGGTTTGTTGAACAGTTTAGTTAGGTGAGGAACAAGGATAGCTTGAAATTGCTTGTAGTAAGACATTGGTAATCCATCTGGCCTTGGCGCTTTCCCTATGGGGGTGTTTTCTGTGTTTCAGTTACTGTGATAGGGTTGTTTAACAAATTAAGTTTTTCTGGTATTAGTTGTGGAAGATTTGCTTTTAAAAGGAAGGTTTGTATGTGTTTTTCCATTGGTTGTGGTGTGTTTGGGACACGTTGTAGGTTGTAAGGCAAGAATAATATGTAGCAAATAACTCAGCAATTCCTTGGGGTTTGTGATTTTCTTGCCTTTATTGTCCAGAATGTGGTCCAGGATGTGGTCTATTTCATGGACCTAGTTTTCCTGATTGATTTGGCTGTTTTATTATTTAGACATGTTTTATTTTGGTTTTCTAGTTTTTGTAGTTGTTCTATTAGCTCTTGCTGTTCTCTTTGCCTTTTAATATATTATGCACATCTGAATGATGTTTGAAGATTTGAGGGTTGATGTATTTACGAATCCACACTGCTACTCCTTTTTTTTCTTGGTGGGGCTGTTTGCATAAATTTGAGTGGGATAATTTGTGAAATTTAATCTAGACAGGTGGTCAGCTATAAGGTGTGTTTCTTGGAGGCATATTATTTCCTCCTTAGTGTGTCTAGCCCAATGAATGAGCTTGGCTCTTTTATTTAGTCTGTTTAGTCCATTAATATGTAATGTTATTATTGAGTGTCATCTTGTACTGAGAGTGTATTGTTGTAGTTTGTACTCACTCATGGTTGGAGCTCTGTGGCCATCATACAGGATAAGCTTGTTGTTCTGGGGGAGTTCACTGCTTGGTCGGTAGTCCTGTGTTATTGCGTCCAGAGGATAGTGTGGTTGTTGCCAAGTTCATAGCTGGTAAGCTGTATCAGGAAGGGAGGGGAAAAGCAGGTTGAGCAGCAGAGAGACTGACAGCAATCAACAGATAAAGATTGCATTAATAAACAATTAATGAAATCAAACGTATTTACAGCAATACAAGATTTAATATCGTTTGGCCACTTGAGCTTTGAGCACTTTGATAGCTCTGGGTTTGTCATTTTTTTCCAGATGCTGTGCCTTGCAGTCAAGGTTGGGGGGGGGGGTTAGTACTTAGATATGTCTGTCACAGGGTGTGACATATAAGATGGTGGTTGTGAGTTATAGTTTGTCGTTGGTGTCCCGTCTGTAGTATAGGCTGTACATCAGGCAGTGTCAAAGATTTTCAGGCTGCTTTGTTCTTGTGTTAGTTTTCCCGTGGAGTAGTTTTGGTTGTTTCCCAGCCTTGTTGGAGTTTGGGCATTTTGTGAGGCCTCTTTTTGGGTGAGTTTTGTGGTGGTTAGAGTTGCCACAGTTTTAGTAGTTGCATTCCTTGCTGAGGTGTGTTCACCATGTGTGGTGTATCATTGTGGAGCACCCTCAGTTTTACATGAAAGGTATTTTTGTTTCCCTAAGAGCGGAGATTATGGGAGCAAATTCTCTTCTTTTTTGCATAGTTTATGCTGAGAGATCCGGAATGCATTGGAGTGAGGTATATTTGCTTGGAATCGCTTGAGTATTGCGGGATGCAGTTATTATCAGCTCTTTAATGTTAAAGAAAGGCAATCTTAAAATAACTTCTCTTGGCGCTGTGACAGAGTTATGTCACTTAAATACATTTTTCTTTTTTTTGTTGAGATATGTGTGGAGGACAGTACTTTCATACTTTCTTTCTTCTCTGACTTTTCTACCTCTGCTGGCCAGCGCAAACCCTCTTTCTTAATCTGTCTTTCATTACTTCTTGTGTCTGTCCTACACCATTCTCAGCCTTGAAACATATTTTTTCTCCGGTGTTCAACATGGCAACAACAGGGTTAAAAAAGCCATGTGAAAGCAGTCTGTTTTGCAGCTCTATAAAGTTACAACACTTAAACATTAGTTTTTCCTCTTAGAAAAGCAACTTGCCACTAAAATATACCCTTCATATATGAGTTCAAACTTTAACATTTAAAGTTTAAAATACTTACCTGAGTTTCCCAAGTTGATCAGTCTGCACAGGGTTTGGTGAAACACATGGGTGTAGCCTGATTGTTGTCAGCTGTGCACAGACATTTCACAGCTTGGAATTCAAACTTTGTTTAAATGTGAGTTTCTTTTTACCTTTTTTATGTTGTAATCTATGAAGGCTAATATGTAAATGTATATGTGGAAATTGCAATTATTGTTAAAATTTAACATTTTGTTTAATGTGAGATGTAAGATGTCACAGAACCACAAAGCATTCTGGGAGCCTTGGGTATAAAAGGCCGCTCCCAGTCAGCAAGAGTGTCTGTCTGATGTTGGCTCTCTTCAAGGAAAGACCTAGAGAAACTGCTCTGCTGTTCTGATGCCATGCTGAAATTGAGCTGTGTAATACTTTTCCTTCTGCTTTAAAGAAATAAAGCTACCTTTTTCATTGCCAAGCA
This sequence comes from Xenopus laevis, assembly GCF_017654675.1. NCBI lineage: Eukaryota > Metazoa > Chordata > Amphibia > Anura > Pipidae > Xenopus > Xenopus laevis. The sequence goes on along the minus strand of NC_054382.1, from coordinate 68,646,452 downwards.
AGCTTCAGTAACCTCTGTTAAAGGGCCCACACCACACTTGGTGTCAGAAGTGGGATGGCATTTCATTGGTAAAACTAAGCATGAACAGAGATTAATGCTGAAGTATGTTGAGAAGGCGTGCTCCTAAAGCTGGTGCAAAGAAAATAACCGGAGTACAATCGCCTGGCAGTATAGCTATTCGAAGGCAAAAACAGCTAGAAATAAAGAGAGGTCTTTCAAAGAAAAGAGCTATGACTTCTGAGATTGATCGTCAGGAAGAGGTTGCAATTGCATCATCTGAACCTGTTCCACTGATGGAAGAAACATCTACAACAGGTTATGCACAACATTTATTCCCAGATGTAAAGCCTAAAGTCACTCCAACTATCCACCCACAGACTGAGACTTTGCCTACTCAACCTCCAGAGGATCTCGCTAGCCTTCTAAAATGGATGGTCTTGCAGCAGCTAGACGCAGAGTCCAAAAGAAGGGAAGCTGAGGAGAAACACAAAAAGGAGGAACAGCAACGCTTTGCTGAAGAGAGACATCTCAGAGCTGAGCAAGAGAGAAGGTGGGAGGAGCACTTGAGAAGGCACCAGGCTGAGATCACTATGTTCCAGAAACAGCATACGCAGCAAATCACAGAAATTCTAAAGATAATGAGCAAGTCCCAAGCTGAGCCTACGGAAGAGCTAATGGTGAAGGGTCTCAAAATTCCCAAGCTTACTGCAGATGATGATATTGAGGCATATTTCACTATGTTTGAGCGTGTGGCTAAAGCCAGTCGATGGCCACCAGAGCAATGGGTAATACGTCTTGCTCCAAATCTGACTGGGAAAGCACAAAAGGCTTACAGCTCACTGAGCCTAGCAAATGCTGCAAACTATGATGCTGTAAAAGAGGCCATACTTCGAAGGTATGACATCAACTGTAAGACATTTAGAAGGCGATTCAGAGAACACCGTTACCGGAATGCAGATGGACCTAATGAAGCCTACGCCCAACTGGAAGAGCTGCTCCTGAAGTGGATCAAACCAACAGGAAAAAGTATGGAGGAGATACTGGATGTGATCATCTTAGAACAATTCCTTAACATCCTGCCAGATTGTGTGCGCATCTGGATCCAAGAGCATCGTCCAGAGTCAGGATCCAAGGCAGTAGCCCTGGCTGAGGATTATTTCCAGGCTAGGAAGAGAACTGTTCAGCAGCCTGTGGTAAGATTACCCCATGTGACTACCCCTCCACATAGTAGTGATGCAGGAGCAAAAGCTCTTACTGCTCCGCAGGTCTGTTTTAAATGTTGGGAAAAGGGGCATATTGCTCGCTTCTGTAAAAAAGCTAAAAACCCAAGTCCAGTATCAGTAGTGGGTGGGAAAGGGCTCTTGAAAATGGTTAAAATTAATGGAAAACCAGTTGAGGCCCTGATTGACACTGGAAGCCCACAGACCTTACTGAGAAAAAATGTCTTGAGGCATTTACCCAGAAAGGGCAAGACTTTTATCAAATGTGTCCATGGTGATACAAAGTCTTATTTAACAACTCAAGTGACTGTTGGTCTTGGACATGAGTTACAGATCCTTACTGTTGGAGTAGTTGATAATTTGCCCTACTCTATGATTTTGGGTAGAGACTTTCGAGGGTTTTTCCAAATATTGAGTGAAGCTTCTACGCCTGTTATAGCACACGATCTCAAGCAAACGAGGCAAAAGATGAAAACAAGCTTTTGCATGAGATTTTTCCATTTGAAGGTGACATTTTCCAAGGTGAAGGGAAACCTGTAAGTCTAAAAAAGAAAGAAGAAAGCTAAAAGAAAAGGGAGAACTGAACACCTTGTGAAAATGTCACCTCATATTAATTGGGATGCTGATATTGCAGATGAGCAATATAAAGATGAAACTCTTAAAGAATACTATAAAAATGTGGTTGGAAATGACAAAGAATGTGCAAATATACCAATGTATGTACTGAAAAACAGAATTCTGGTGAGAGTATATGTCAACACCCCAAACTTGGCTACAAAGTTGAGCAGTTAATAATACCAGTAAAATATCGCAGAGAAATCCTTAGACTGGCTCATGAAATTCCTATGGCAGGTCACTTGCGTAGAGACAAGACTCTCAAACGAATTCTGTACAGATTTTTCTGGACTGGTGTGCATAAAGATGTAGCCTCATTTTGTGATACCTGTTCCACTTGTCAAATGACAGCACCATTAAGGCAAAAAGACAAAGCTCCACTGATACCTATTCCCTTGGTTGATAATGCTTTTGAAAAGGTGGCTATGGACATAATGGGTGCCTTAGAGAGAAGTAGTAAGGGGAATAAGTATATTTTGGTAGTATGTGACTATTGTACAAGATATCCAGAAGCAATTCCTCTTAGCAACATTACTGCAAAGAGAGTTGCAGAAGAAGTTGTAAAAATCTTTAGCAGAGTAGGAATTCCTAAAGTTGTATTAACTGATCAAGGTACTAATTTTACCTCTGCATTCTTAAAAGAATTATATAACCTACTAGGGGTAAAAACCATTCGTACAAGTCCATATCATCCTCAAACGGATGGCTTGGTCGAACGAATGAATCAGACACTGAAGCGCATGCTTCAGAAGTTTGTGTAGGAGGACCCAAAACATTGGGACAAATGGCTTCCATACTTAATGTTCGCCTATAGGGAGGTTCCACAAATGTCCACTGGATTTTCTCCTTTTGAAATGCTTTATGGGAGACAACCCAGGGGAATTCTTGATGTGATAAAAGAAAACTGGGTTGAGGATACTGCAGAGCCTCAAAACTTGGTAACTCACATTATTAACATGAGAGAAAAATTATCCAAAATATGTGAAATAGCTCAGGAGAATCTAAAAGAAGCCCAAAATAAACAAAAAAATTGGTATGACCATAAGTCAAGATACCGCACATTTCAATCAGGTGAGAAGGTCTTATTACTGTTGCCAAATAAGGAGAACAAGCTACTAGCAAAGTGGCAGGGTCCTTTTCTAATCACCCGCAAAGTAGGCCCTGTTGATTATGAGATTGAAATGCCAGGTAAATGTAAGAAAACAATTTACCATGTTAACTTGCTGAGAAAATGGAAAGAGAGGGATGAGAAAGCATCAATGGTGGTATTAAAGGAATGTACTCCTGATATGGCAGAGCAAGCGTATCAAAGGTTATCTTCCTCATGTGAACCTTTAAGGGATATTGATATTGGTCCCCTTGATGATAAAATGCATTATGATCTTTTAATTTTATTAAATCAACATAGAGATACACTAGTAAAAACCCCTGGACGTACTTCTTTAATTGAACATATCATTTACACTGATGACGCCAAGCCCATTCGGCAGAGACAATACAGAATGCCTGAGACATATAAGTCAGTGGTAGACCAAGAAGTTAAAAAAATGTTGCAACTTGGAGTTATAGAATCCTCAAAAAGTGAATGGTGCTCACCTATTGTCTTGGTACCAAAAAAGAATGGTGAAATAAGATTCTGTATTGATTTTCGTAAGCTAAACAGTGTATCTAAGTTTGACTCATTTCCACTACCCAGAATTGATGACTTAATTGATCAGTTAGGTGGGGCCAAATATATATCCACCCTAGATCTGACAAAAGGGTATTGGCAAATACCTCTGGACTATGAATCCAGGGAAAAGACTGCTTTCAGTACCAGGAAAGGTCTTTTCCATTTTGTAACTATGCCATTTGGCCTACATGGAGCCCCAGCAACTTTTCAGCGCCTCATGAATTCTCTCTTAGAGGGTCATAGTGAATACTCAGCAGCATATCTTGATGATGTGGTGGTGTTCAGTTCTACATGGGAAAAACATTTAGAGCACCTAAGTAAAATCTTGTCTGTTATTAAGTCAGCTGGTCTCACCATTAATCCATCAAAATGTGCCTTTGCCTTTGGAAAGACACGGTATTTAGGCTACATTTTGGGTAATGGTGAAATTAAGCCAGAAAGTGTGAAAACCAAGGCTATCAAAGATGCAAAGGAACTTACAACTAAAAAAGAAGTTCGTTCTTTTTTAGGACTAGCTGGCTACTATAGGAGATTTATTCCTCAATTTTCCTCTATTGCAGCACCTCTTACAGAGCTAACCAAAAAGGCTAAAAACAATAAAGTTGAATGGAACAGTAAGTGCGACGAAGCTTTCTCCAAAATTAAAGAAATTCTTTGTGATGGTCCTGTGCTTAAAAGTCCAGACTTCTCCAAATCATTTATTGTTCAAACAGATGCATCTGAAAATGGTCTTGGAGCGGTTCTAAGCCAAGAGCATCCTGTGCTGTATATCAGCCGTAAATTGTTTCCAAGAGAAACCCGATATGCAGCCTTAGAGAAGGAATGCCTAGCCATAAAATGGGCACTAGAATCCTTAAGGTGCTATTTGTTGGGTCAGGAATTCCAGCTGATAACTGACCACCGTCCTCTCATGTGGCTAAATTCCATGAGAGACAAAAATGCTAGAGTGACAAGGTGGTATTTGGCACTGCAGCCCTTTCGTTTTTCAATTTTTCACAAAGCAGGCAAGGAACATAAAAATGCTGATTATTTGTCTAGATATGGAGCAGTCATAGACGAAACAGTAATGTAAATTTTTTTCCTTGCTTGAGAAAGTGTCCTTTCTCTGAAGGAGGGGGATATGTGACAGAGTTATGTCACTTAAATAAATTTTTCTTTTTTTTGTTGAGATATGTGTGGAGGACAGTACAACAACAGGGTTAAAAAAGCCATGTGAAAGCAGTCTGTTTTGCAGCTCTATAAAGTTACAACACTTAAACATTAGTTTTTCCTCTTAGAAAAGCAACTTGCCACTAAAATATACCCTTCATATATGAGTTCAAACTTTAACATTTAAAGTTTAAAATACTTACCTGAGTTTCCCAAGTTGATCAGTCTGCACAGGGTTTGGTGAAACACATGGGTGTAGCCTGATTGTTGTCAGCTGTGCACAGACATTTCACAGCTTGGAATTCAAACTTTGTTTAAATGTGAGTTTCTTTTTACCTTTTTTATGTTGTAATCTATGAAGGCTAATATGTAAAAGTATATGTGGAAATTGCAATTATTGTTAAAATTTAACATTTTGTTTAATGTGAGATGTATGATGTCACAGAACCACAAAGCATTCTGGGAGCCTTGGGTATAAAAGGCCGCTCCCAGTCAGCAAGAGTGTCTGTCTGATGTTGGCTCTCTTCAAGGAAAGACCTAGAGAAACTGCTCTGCTGTTCTGATGCCATGCTGAAATTGAGCTGTGTAATACTTTTCCTTCTGCTTTAAAGAAATAAAGCTACCTTTTTCATTGCCAAGCAAGCTTCAGTAACCTCTGTTAAAGGGCCCACACCACAGGCTCATTTGGCCAGACATTTTTAGTTGGGTAGTCTGTGCTCCCTTAGTAGCAGTTGTTATTTCATTTGGTATTATGTCCATTTCTTGTAAATATTGAGGTAAGTTCTCTGTTTTTATTTGTTCTGAGATGTCTCTTATTCTAATGTTATTCCTTCTATTACTGTTCTCTTTGTCTGCCAGCTTGTTTGTTAGTTGTTGTACCTCGTTTTCAAGAGCTTCTTTGCATCTATGAGGTCATTATACAAGCTTAATAACTCTGCCATTTTGTTTTCCAGTTGGTCTGTTCAACCTCTAAGCTGTATGATCTCTTGGTGCAGTTCTGCTACAGTGTTTTTAAAATCAGCCTGGATGTCTGAGTGGAGTGTGGTAAGTAGCTCTTTAATTTACAGCGGGTTATAGAGTGCTGCTGTCTAAGTGTAGCGGCACTGGGTTACCTGACTCCTCGCCACTCCGTCCTGGGCTGCTGCTGCACGAGTTTCCACCTTCTTGGGAGGAGCCATCCTGGTCCTGCTGGGAGCTGATTTTCGGGTAAAAAGCTTGCATTTTTACTTGGGATGTCTTCCTTTTTGTTTTACCCATGTTACCACAGTGTTCCGGTTTGCGGACAGTACTTTTGTTTGTATTTTTACTTGGCCGTGAGCTTTTTTAAAGCCTCCCCTGCACAGAGCTCTCTAGGGTGTGTCCATCTTCCTTGGCAGTTGGCTCTGCCCCCCACAAAAATAACATTTTCATGCTAAAATATCTCAAATACATGTTTGTCATAAAATTGATTTATTTCAGGATACCTATGTAACTGTGGCAGTATACACTTTCAAAAATAAACAAATTACAAAATTTTAGTCAAGAATGAAAATAAAACCAGGTGTGTGCACAAAATTATATTATAATATTGCAAAGTTCATTCTGTAATCATAACCATGCATTCTGACTCTCATAATGACGTGTAAGGTTCTTACAGAATTAATTACCGTATGTCAAAAAACAAAATGTGTAATCTTGCAATGAACTGGCATAAGCCAAACTACACAATAAATATATATGTTTTCATATGCTAGATTTAAATAACAAATGTGTATTACAGAAAGGATATTATATTTCACAGAATTCATTATGGCAACAACATTAATGCTAACACACAAAATTAATTTCTATGAAGTCTTTAACGTAGGTTCATTAAATGGTCATTGTTTTCAATATTTTAATTGAGCCTTACATTTTGGATAACAAATATAATGCTGTAATATCAGAAGGATTCTGTTGTAATATAACTAATATGATATAATGTTTTATAGCGAGCTAAAATTGAGATGGACAAAAGTATTGAAGTGAGGAGCAAAATGAATCCAAATTGATGTTTAAATGGTAAAAAAACAAACAGGAAGGGTGAACCCTTAATATTAGAGGAGGAGTCAGTTGGTAGATGAGAACAGGGAAAAAGCAGAGATTCTGAACTGCTTTTTTTTTTTCGCCTGAAGATTCCCTTTTTACTATTCCCAGTTCTAGTACTGATACATGGGTCACAAAAGAGGAAATTCAAAAGCGACTAGAACATTAAAACTATCAATCAAAACTATCAACATTTTTGGATAAATGGGGCATTAATGAGATACTTGACTTCATTGCAAATTACAACACTATACGTTTGTGGCAGCATGGTTTTATGTGTAACAGATCTTGCCAGACTAATTTAATTGCCTTTCATGAGGTTGAACCTCGTCTACTAAAGTATTGTGTGCATAAAAATGGACATTAGCTCAAGAGATGAAAACATAATGTTGACTCTTAAAAGGGCCCTGGTAAGGTCTCACTTAGAGTATGCAGTGCAGTTTTGGACTCTATTCCTAAAGGATATAAAGGAACTGTAGAGAGTGCAGAGATGTGCAACTAAACTGGTTAAAGGAATGGAAGATTGAAATTATGAGGGTAGACTGTCAATGTTGGGAATTTTTTCCCTGGGAAAAAAGATGCTTGTGAAGGGACATAACTATTTACAAGCACAATAGAGGGCATTATAGACAGATAGTGGGAAATCTTTTCCCCACAAAAAAAACAACTCTCTAGAGGGCAATCTTTTAGACTAGAAGAACAGAACTTTCATTGGAAGCAGCGTAGTTAGTTCTTTATGGTGAGGGCAGTGACGTTGAGGAATGCCCCGCCAGGTGAAGTTGTGATGGCAGATTATGTTAATGCCTTTAAGAGTCACTTACTGTGTATGATTTCTTGGGAAAGCATAATATCAAACAGTAGGTTATTGTGTTACTAAAATCCAGCATAGTAACTCCAATTGTTACTGGCTAATAAGTATGCTTTCTCTTGGTTTTGTAATGTGACTGACATAATTATATGATAGAAATTATTTTATGAAAGTAAAAATCAAAATTTTGTGGAATGTTAGTATTCATTTTTTTTTTTTTACATAATGGATTCCGTAAATGTTATCTTCCATTCTATAAGCAACTATTTTGAAATTTTAATCTAGCAAATTAAAGTTATTGAAATTAATTGTGTAGCTTGGCATAAAGTAGTCATTTACCAGATTTTGCTTTTTTTCCAAGTTTTTTTATATAATTTATTCTTTAAGTAGTTTTACGCATCACTGGAACTGTTAAATTGATTTTATATAATGCAAATATATATTTTTGTATATAATACAAAATGCATGGCTACATTTATAGATTATAGTTTGTAAAATTACAAGAGTTTTTTGTGCACAAATTCATTCTCATTCTTGACTGTATATATAGCTTTTGTTTATATTTTTGTATATATTTTTGTATATTGTGTATACTGCCACAATTACATATGTACCCTGACAAACCTCAAAAACGTCTCAAATTCGATTTGTGTTAAATAAGCCCATACATGTTTCCATATAATTAAGTAATGTCATCAGTTATCTCTTTTTTATAAATCATATTCAGATTACAGCGCAATTTATGCTTGCCAATATCTAACTGTACCAAGGTTTATAAGGTTGAATATAGTGCTCTTTATGTGCTTAAAAAATATGTTAATACCTTCAAGTGTAAGTAGAGCAGGCACAATTCTTTTGCATCAGTTGGGCTACTAGTCCTGAGGTAGCTGAAAAAGTTTTAGTAGATGGATCTATGAAAAGGCAACATTGCATAACCAAAGGGCTCTAGCATTATTCCGGCTTTCTGCACAGGGACACTGGTGGTAACCTATATGAAATCATAGTTACATGTTAAATCAGGTTGATATAGACCAAAGTCCATCAAGTTCAACCCCTCCAAATGAAACCCAGCATCTGTACATACTGTACTCAAAGTGTCATTGACCCCTCTATACACTCACCTAAACTCTATATACCCATACCTATACTAACTATAGATTTTAGTATCACAATAGCCTTGCATATAATGTTTGCCAAAAAAAATCAACCAAGCCACTCTTAAAAGCATTAACAGGTACATTAGAGGACATTGTAGACAAATAGCAGGGGACCTTTTTACCCATAAAGTGGATCACCGTACCAGAGGCCACCCCTTTATACTAGAAGAAAAGAAATTTCATTTGATGCAACATAGGTGGTTCTTCACAGTCAGGACAGTGAGGTTGTTGAATGCACTGCCGGGTGATGTTGTAATCGCTGATTTAGTTAATGCCTTCAAGAATGGCTTGGATGACTTTTTGGACAGACATAATATCAAAGGCTATTGTGATACTAAACTCTATAGTTAGTAAAGATATTGGTATATATAATTTATGTGAAAGTATGGAGGGGTGTGGGCATGGATTCTGGGTTTTCATTTGGAGGGGTTGAACTTGATGGACTTTTTTCAACCAGATTTAACTAACTATGTTACTATGTAAGAGAATCAGCCATCACAACAACATCCAGCAGGGCATTCCACAACCTCACTGCCCTCACTGTGAAGAACCACCTAAGCTGCTTCAAATGAAAGTTCTTTTCCTCTAGTCTGAAGGGGTACCTTCTGATGTGGTGATCCTTTTTATGGGTAAAAAGGTCACCTGCTATTTGTCTATAATGTCCTTTAATGTACTTAAACTGTAATCATGCCCCCCCATAGACAACTTGTTATCTACAAAAACCCCTAGATCCTTCTCAGTTAAGGAAACTCCCAATACATTGTTATTAAGGGACATATTTATCAAGGGTTTAATTGAAAAATATAATTTTTAATTCAAATTTCGAGGTTATTTTTACATTCAAATTCAAAACGAATTTGAAAAAAAATTGAAAATTCAAATATCAAAATTGATAGTCGACTTCGACTATTCGCCGTCTAAAACCTGATGAATTGCTGTTTTACCCTATGGAGGACCTCCTAAAACCTATTTTGAGTCATATTTATACTGGAGTTATATTTTTAAAAATACTTCGATTCAAATTCAATCAAATACGATCTGAATTCGAATCGAACGATCGAATACAGTCTATTCACCCGAAGTTAAAAAAAAATGATTTTTTTAAATACATTTCAGTTTTTACTTTTTTTATTTGAATAAATTAAATTAGTCTGGCAATTTGCCAGTCTCTCTGCACCATGCCAGACCTCAATGAATCCTGAAAAATTAAGTAAAGAGGTTTGGCAATCACAGAGCTATATTAAGTAACCTGGGATGCATGCCATCTGGTCCCGGACTTTGTTTATCTTCTAGTCTCTTCTAGTCTCTTTTGAATTTCCTTATGCGTGAGCCATGCATCATCAGTTGTATTACTAAAATTGGGACTATTAAGAAGGAAACCTTCAGTAACTGGTTCCTCATTTGTGTAGTTCAGAATCTCTGCTTCTCATTATTGCTTCCTTTTATGAACATATTCTTCTGAATGCAATTATTATTTATATTTTTGACAAGCAAGCAAATGTATTACAAATCATTAAAAGACTAAAATGTAATTTGAAAAGATATCTTATAATTTGGCACCACAGAATATTATAACTTAAAACTGCAGTTGTGCACTCTTGCTACAGTGCAGATGTACAAATGAATGTAGCAACTGTAAATATTTCTCACAGTCTTTTATACATAGTATACATAATTAATTGACTACCGCAAATGTAAAGATTCAATCAAAGTTTCTGACCACACACTATTTATCAAGAACCACTTAAACACTTACTTTTATGGGAATGAGATCAAAAGTAATAATATATCAGGGAGCATGGTAGCAACTATATAGCAGTAAACTATACCAAAAAATGACAACAGAATGACTGCAATAGGTAAAATATTTCTTAATTTTTAGTGTAATGATAAAATAGGATGTAGGATATTGTTTTTAAGCCAGCTCTTAACACTTATTTTTAACAATAAAAATGCATGCTGTACTATTCTCTTTAAGTCTCTCTCTTCTCTGATGGGTGCCTGACATTCTAATACCAATTAGGCAATGATACCAAATTGGACATGACATCAGATTCCGTCTTCACTCATGTTGCATTTTCTTTTGTCCCCTTGTCTTTCTTCCTCGGTCTTCCTTGTCTATTTTATCTATGCATTACTTCCAACCCCCTTCAGTCATTAAATCAAGAGATAATAGATCATATTTTCATTCATTTCAATACATTGTTTAGTATGTAATGTGAAAAAACCCATTACATGAACAAGGAATAAACTTGAACATAATGACAATTAACACTAACTTGTATATAAAACAAAGATTTATGGAGATTCTTCTGATAAAATAATATATTGCTGACATTTATAAAGATCTATATATCATATATAATAGATCTAGAAGTATTTTTTTCATGTCTACATTTTCTTATACTCTCTGTCATTATGCAGTTCCTTTTTCACATCCGTCGAAACTTCTTTTAATAGTCACTTTTGTTCCTTTTTTTGCATCTCACTTTCTAAATATAAATTTTTTTTGTTCATATTTTTCGAGTTATTATTTATCTCATCTAACCGTAAAAAGACAATATTAAAGTTTATGGGAAAATAAAGGCAAGTTAAAATATGGGTTTACTAAATCAGCCAGAAAGGCTTTATTTAGTTGTAAACTACAACCCATAACTGTTTGAGGTAATACTCTCTTAGCAGACCCCTATAGTATTAATTATGTACTATAATGATTTTATAATGACATACAGTAAAATTATGACAATAATGCAATACAAGACAATACAAAAAACAAACCTTGGAAAATGATATAAAAATCCACTGGATTCTTTTAATTTGTGCATAAGCAGTCAGGAGGCAATGTAATAAAGCAGGATAATAATTAATAGAAAAAAAAATTGTTCCTTTATGTCAAATCAGCTAGCTAAAGTTGGAAAAATGTCTAAATATATGTTTAAAAAATTCCAATGGCTGTTGCACTTTGTTACTAATATTATGTGTTCAGGTTCGGACTGGGCCAAATGACATTGGAAAAAACCCTGTGGGGCCTGGGCAACAGGGCCAGAACTAGGGGTAGGCAGAGTAGGCACTCGCCTAGGGCGCAAAGGTGGAGGGGCGCCAGGCGCATACTTACTCCTACCCCTAGTCCAGTCCCTTCTCTGCCGACCGCCCACTTGCTCTCTTTGATTTGCGATTGCGAATCGATCCGCGCATGTGCACAATCTCCTATTCACGCGCAAGCGCCTATTCTCCATGTGCGTGAGCTCGTGAGCATGCATGAACCAAGACGGCGCAGCGACTGGCCATGTTGCCTAGGGCACCTGGCTGGATTGGCCTGGCACTGCTGGGTAATGCAAACCAATATCCACTTTCCCTCCCTCCCCCGATCACGGGAAAAGTAAATATAAGAATGATGTGTACAGGGAGGGGCAGGATGTGGGTCAACAGGTGGGTGTGTGGCCACTTTTTTTGGGGACACAAATTTATGTTTTGACAAATTTAACCAAAAACCTATCAACTCTTGTTTAATTTTAGCTATATGGAATGGCAATGCGTTATATACTTAGAAGAAGAAAACAAATATTAGGAGAAAGATTTACTTTTTAGCATTACTGTACCTTTTTACTGTTTATTCTGTTAGACAATAAATACAAACAGTAAACAATGAAGAAGTCATGATTTGGAAAACTGCCTCCAAAAAATTATTCATCTTGCAGAACTGATGGTATTATATCTATGCAATGTACTTTACACCTACAGGGAAAATGTTAATTACAGTAAGATAATTAACAACACTTTTGTTACTGCCCTTGAGAATTTCAATAAGTACATGATTGTATTTGAAATGGAGAGAAATGGGCTAAATTTGACTGGTATATATTATAGTATTAATATATTTTTCACACAAAATATTAACACATTCACTGTTTCCAGCTATAAATGTTTTGTTCTTATAATAAATTTATTATTTTGGGATATTAAAGCCATATACTGTTGGTAAACTGCAACCATGTTTGATTTACAGTATGTTAATCAGATCAATGCAAAGTTCATATTGCACCCTAGTAATAATAATTTACATATATGGTTGGCCCTTGAAAAAAAACAAAAAAACTTTCAGCTTATTTTAAAACACATATTATCAATGGCTGATTAATAGTCAGTTCAGAATCATGGTGCAATCATTTATAATCTTCTATGCTGCTGAATGAATCAGCCCTATAATTATATAAAGGGGCGACCCTATAATGCCATCTCCTTAAAACTGAAAGTCTATAATACTGAAAATTTACATGGTTAATTTCCAAGAAATTCAGTCGCATAGCAACATATAAGTAAATGACATCTTCAATACATTTGATTAGTAGTCAGTCTTCACTTCTTATTTGATAGATGTAATGGATCATTTATGCAGTCATTGTATTATGCTGTGTAAAACTAAATTCACAAAAAAACAGTATAAAACTCTGAGTATAATAAATGGTGACTTTATCAAGGTGTGTTTTATTTTATGTCATGCAAATGACAGATTTGCTGCCATTATTTTTCACTGCTTCAGACCTTAATAAGCAAGTTCTGGCGGAATTTGACCGAGGAGCACAAAAAAAAGTATGCCATATTCACACCACATAATAAATCTGCCCCAAAATGTTGCCATTTATTAAAGCCACATTAAAGCTACTGTCTCTCCTTGTACCTATGCTTTTTGTTCCACCTCCTGTTACAAATTTTGCATCTATTGATTGAAAGGAACCCCATGGGTACCTTCATGGGTGGTAGATCCATGGTTTCTATAGCATCCTGTGTCAATAGGCAAAACACATTTGAGCCTTAACTATCAGGCACACATGACATTTTGATGGAACTTAAAGGAATTCTGTCATGATTTTTGTGGTTTCCTTTTTATTTTTATATTACACTGTTTATATTGCTGAAAATTCACTGTACCATTTAAAATTTTAGGTACAATTAAATGTTTTGTTTAGCTATAATATTGGTGTAGTGGTAGCCATCTCAGTGCTTTATGCCTGATTCTGAGCTTTAAGAAGGATCCAACACTTCAGGATGGAACTTCTTTGAGACAGCTGTGCTATCTCCCCTTCTCATTTTATTTCACCATGACCCAAGTCGTGCTCCATAGTGGTAGTCATGAGAATGTCAAATAAAATCATCCTTTAGCAGAGGTGTTAGGTAGCTGCTATCTGGTTAGCTTCCCATTGTTCTATTGATAAGATGCTTGGGGGGGAGGGGTGAAATCACTACAACTTGCAGTGTAGCAGTAAAGAGTGACTGAAGTTTATCAGAGCACATCACATGGTTTGGGGGCACCTGGGAAATGAACATCATGTCTAACTTCATGCCAAATTTCAAAATTAAACATAAAAGAAATCTGTTTGCGCTTTTAAAAAATGGATTTCAGTGAAGAATTCTGCTGGAGAAGCACTATTAACTGGTGTGTTTTGCAAAAAAGCATTTTTTCCAGCAACAGTATTCCTTTATGTCTAGTGATGCCATCTAGGAGTATTGTTAGCCCTTTTGAATTGAAGTACAGATTCTAGTACTAGTATATTAATGCAGTGGCCTCAATTGATCAGGTGCACTGTCCCCCTTGATATATTTTGATATATCCTTCTTTCAGCTTAAACCTCCAGGACACAGGTTTAAGCATGCTCAGTTTCCTCTGCTCTCCCTTCCTTCTCCCTCTTCTAATCCCTATCACATCACTCAACAAAGTTTGGCAGGTGCAATATTTGGCTGTGCAACTGCATGTCTCAGGCTTATTGGCAGTGGTTAATGGCTGCCAAGTGTTTCTGGATCTCAGAAGCAGATACCAGGGGAACAGTTAATTGTTAGTCAGTGGGCTTAACTTGTGGAGAGGGCAGGGAGGACTATACAAAGGGCTAGCAATTAAAATATGACAGAGGGTTTTAAAACCACCTAAATACAAAGTCAATATGAGACTTTCTCTAGTTGGGTGAAAGGTGTTAATCTTCTTCTGAGATGAAGCTCATAGAAAGGAGTGACTGAGAGGCATGCTGCAATTTTTCCTAACTACTATTTGATTTTGGACTGCAATGACTAGAAGAAAAGATACACTCACCAGTGAGTAGCTTCAATTGCATTTCCTACTGTTACAATGGACACTTAAATGAAGATACATATATTCTGTTTCCTAGAAAGAGCAAGAGATATATTGTAATGCATACAGTATTTCTGAAAATAATAGGTACATTTCTATGAAGAAAGATGTTGAAATGTTGGCTGCACAGCACCTTCCTTATGATCCTTATATGATATAATAACTGACAAAAGAAGCAAACAATTACATATTACTGGACAGTGACAAAGCTATACAAGTACTTGTCGTTGGGATGGATACCTGTAATTATATGACATTTGAAATTATTATTTTTTTTTGTAACTTATAATTTTATTGAAATGCAATTTAAACGCACATACATTTGATAGCATTATCATTTTCTTACAATAGTGTTCCAGTATAGGAATCTTAGTTTACAGAGAGAAGATTGCATAATAAAAAGAGAGAGTTTGAACTGGGTTGATGGATAGGGAAAGGGTAGGATGAGGGAGGGAATGAAGAGCAAAGAAAAGAAAAATAGTAGTTGTTAGTAGCAATGTGTCTGCCTGGTATCTCCATGTTTCTAATAATAGTTTTGCCTGTTTGTGTCTGTCTGGATTATCCCACATTACTGTTAGGCTCAGTCTGAGTTTAGGTAGACAGATCCCTGAGTTCCCAGATAGACCAGACCTTCAAATATCGATCTGTTTTGTTTTGTAAGTAAGCTATATGCCGTTCAAAGTTTTTATTACTGTTTACTCTGTTCGTAACTTCCGAAATTGGTGGAGGATAGATTTCCATTTATTGGCTATGGCTAGTCTTGCGGCTATGAGGACCTGATTAGCCAGCGAATGGGAGTGTCTGGTAAGCTCAGGGAATGGTCCACTCAGTAGAAATGTTAGTGGATCTTTTGGCAGAGTATGAGTAGTTAGTGTAGTTAGCAACTTGGCTATTTCGTCCCAGAAATTTTGCAGTTTGGGACAGGTCCAAAAAATATGGAGATGAGTTCCCTCCTCCCCACAATTTCTCCAGCAAGTGTTGGGATGATTAGGAAACATTGCATGTAGTTTGTCCGGAGTATGATACCAGAACATAAGCACCTTGTACGCTTTTTCTTTTTGTTTGGTACAGGTCACTATTTTTTTTTTTTGCATTGGTCCAAATTGAAATCCAATCTTCGTCAGTTGGTTGCTATGTCAAAGTTCTGTTCCATTTGTTTATATATGGTGTTTAAACAGGAAGTCCAACTGAGGGTCCATCAGCAATTTGTAAATTTTTGAGATTAAGCCCTTTTGTGGTAGGCCAGATAAAGCTAAAGTTTCAAACGGCAAGGGAGATAGTAATTTTGCTTGTTGTAGATAAGGTTGGGAGAAGTGCCGTAGTTGAAGGTATTCGTACCATTTCAGTGTAGTGATAGGTGCTTTTTGGGTTAGGTCCATGAAGGGCACAATCATCCGGCTAGAGTCGTCAAGTAAATCCTTAATTGTAAATAATTTGGTCGTCTGCCATCTGTTGATAAAGTCTCGATTACTTCCTGAGGGGAAGTCTGGATATCCAAGGAAGAAAGTATATAGAGGGTAGGCTGATTTCAAGTTGTGTTTAAGTTTAGTGCTGTTCCATACATGTAGTGTTTGCTGTGGGGTATGTAGAAGTTCCTTCAAGCAGATGTTCTGTTTAGTATTAGACCAAATCAAGGAATTCAGGTGGGCAGTGGGGGACATTTCATTTTCAATATAGCCACAGATAGAGGTGGGTTCCCAGTGAGACCAAGCAAGCAGTTGGCAAAGATGGGTCGCCTCGTAGTATTTTTGTAATGATGGAACTCCTAGACCTCCATGTTGTGTAGAAGTGTTTAGCGTTAATCTGAGTACCCTGTGCTGTTTGTTGCCCCATATGAATTTGTGGAACATTGCTTGAGTTTATTTAACTGCTGCTATAGGGAATGGTATCGGTAACACCTCAAACAAGTATAAAAATGTTGGGAGAATCGTCATTTTAAGAGCCGAAATCCTTCCAAACCAAGAAAGGGTAGGTGTAGATCACTTCTGTAGGTTCCTCCTTGTCTCCTCTAATAGCGGAATTAAGTTAAGGTCATAAAGTCTGCCATAGTGATGTGAAATTTTGGTTCCAAGATAGTTAATACAATCCTTTTTCAACTTGTATATAAATTTGGTCTGCAGAATATCCGATGTAGTATGTGGTAAGTTGACAGTAAATGCTTCCGTTTTACTTATATTAATCTTGTATTCTGATAAAAAGCTATAGTTATCTAGTACCTTATGGAGATTAGGCAGTGACACCAAAGGATTCGTGATTGTTAGTAACACATCGTCTGCAAACAAAGATATTTTAAATTGTTCTGTTGATACCTTAATTCTCGTAACATCAGGAGCATTTCTAATGATAGCAGCTAGGGGCTCAATACTGAGGGCATAGAGTAGGGGGGAGAGGGGACAACCTTGCCTGGTTCCATTGGAAATTGTGATAGGTGTATTTGACTGACCTGGAAGTTTCAGATAGGTTGATGGTGTGGAATAAAGATTTTCCAGTGCTGTTAAATAGGGCCCTGATAAGTTTAACTACCTAAGGAGGGCGAATAAGTAAAGCCAACTTAGGCGGTCAAATGCTTTCTCCGCGTCTAAGCTAAAAAGCACTGTGGGTATGTTTTGTGTTTGGGTTATTTCTAGCAAATCTATGATTTTTCTGGTATTGTCTCCTGCCTGTCTTCCCTGTATAAAACCGACTTGATCCCTATGGATCAGCTTTGGTAGTAATGGGGCTAAACGATTTGCCAAGATTATAAAAAAGAGCTTCAAGTCGGAATTAAGCAGGGCTGTAATAAGTACAGAGTGTTGCATCTTTTCATTCCTTAGGAATTAAGGACAGATAAGATGTTAAAAGTGAGGTGGGGTCAGTGTCCCAGTAAGGAATTGGTTAAAGAGAGTGACCAGGTATGGTGAGAATATATGTAGATATGAAAGCCCATCTGGCCCTGGAGTTTTATTATATAAGTGTAGTGGCTATTTCTTCAGGAGTTATTGGCATGTTAAGTGTTTCTAAGTCTGATTCTGAAAAATTAGGCAGATTAGCCTCATTAAAAAATTTGGTAAGGGAGTCTTGATCTGGTCCTGTAGCCGTTGGCGTGGTGGGCTGTAAATTGTAGAGTTTATTTTAGAAGTCATAGAAGGATTTCCCAATTTGTTTAGGGTCGCCTGTTGAGGTTTTAATAGAAGTAATTCCACTGGAGGCTTTCTGATCTCTAAGTTTTCTGGCCAACAATGTATGTTGCTTATCCCCTTTTTCGTAGTACATTTGTTTTGTCCAAATAATAGCCTTTTCTGTGTCTTTCACCCTTAATTCTTTTAGTTGTTGTCTTAGCCCTAGAATTTGAGTCAATAGGACTTCTGATATATGAATATGGCCTCTAATGGTTGCCTTATGTGCTTCCCAAAGTGTAGCAATTGACTAAACTGAGCAGTCATTCAGTCTGAAATATTCTTTCAAGGCTGTATCTATGCTTTTAACATTCTCTAGGTCATGAAGAATAGTTTAGTTTAACCGCCAGTTCGGCTCACGTACAGTAGGCGTTGTTAAATTTAAATTTACAGGTAAGGCAATAGGGGAATGGTCAGACCATGTTATAGGATATATTTTGGTGGAGTAGTCAAGGTTCAGGCAGTGATGTGAAAAAAGAAAATAGTCTAACCTTGTGTGGACTTTATGAGGGTTGGAGAAAAATGTAATTTGTTTGTCATTGGGATGATTAATCCGCCAGGGATCGAATAAAGAAAATTGTCGAGTTATTTGCCTGAAATGTGTAGAGGTTTTGTGGGAGGTCTGATCTTGTGATTGGTCAGAACGATCTTTAGTCTGGGAATAAACCATATTAAAATCACCTCCTAGCACTAGATAGGGATGCAGGAAAATTCTGAAAATTTAGTCAATATCTTACATTAAAATGCTGCATGATGTCGATTAGGGGCATGTACATTAAGTAGGTTCAGCGAGATCCCCATATAAGTTATTAATAAGAGGAGGTAGTGTCCTTCTGGGTCACAATGGACTTGGTTTACCACTAGTGGGCAGTCTATGGATTAGGATTGCCACTCCTGCTTTTTTTTGCGTTTGGGAGGCATAATAGCCCTTTGAATAGTATCTCGAGCTGAGTTTCTGGGGTCTATTTGCATCAAAATGTGTCTCCTGGATAAAGGCTATGTCAGCCTGTAAGTTTTTCAACTCTTTGACAGCTAATACTGTTTAACCTCTTAACATTTAAGATAATGAATTTAACCATAATTTATATAAAGTATTGAGTCGCTAACAGAACTAATATGGTGACTCCCCACTAAGGAAACCAAGTCATTGCTATACATAGATGTATCCACAGGTATACGAACAATATATGGCAGAACATGCAATGCAGACGTTTGAAAACATGCAAAACTATTAAAAGCAACAATATTGTACATTAAGTAGTCAGATATAAAACAGTCATGAATAAAGGTTGACACGATTGAGAGAGATAGAAGTAGAGATAGAAATAACTTCAAAAAATTACCAGTAATATGATATTTTGAAATGTTGCCACTAGAGCAGGGCAAAAATCTGGTTAGTGATGATTCTGACTCAGTCCTCAGGACTTGTGAGCCAAAATGAGCTATTAGCTCCATGTGTGAGGGGTGTAAGACAGTTGGAGGGGTTACACTTCTCTGAAGTGGGTCTTCACGGTCCCTTTTCGAGACTCAAAATATGTGAAGGGAAGAGGTATCCATAAGTGCGTGCATGAACCTTCACATATATATATATATATCTGGAAAAAATCCAGCAGCACACTGTTAAATTTGCAAAAGTGCTCAAATGCAGAGTTTATTTAGCCCATAGCATACAAAAAGGCAATGTTTCGAGCCAACCAGGCCCTTTATCAAGCCCTGTGTTACACCATCAACAATCCTTTTAAAGTGAGGCGATGGTTCGTGTACACGTGCTCCACCCCCATCCCACAAGTAACCAAACAAATAATTTACATATTAAATTCTGACCATTCAATCCCAATAATTTAAAGTCCAATTGTGATAAAACAGTGTTAATAAAAAGTTAAAGGGGACCTGTCACCTAAGAAATAATTTCAAATTCTTTTCTATCATATTAGTTGAGCAAAATAAACTTTACTTACACTGTATTTATTATTTAAATTTTGTTTCCTTATGTCTTGGAATTATACAATCACAGCAAGCAAGCAGCAGCCATTTTGTGGACACGGTTATTAAGGGAAATTGTGTATCACCCCAAAATCTTGTGTATGCACCAGAATGGGGGACCTAATGTCCATGTGCAGTGCCCTACATAATTATAGAGCCTGAGGAGGGAAGGGGGAATGGGGGGATAGCAGTGACATGTAGGAAGTGCTGAACAGGCATAGAGGCAGGGCAGGTAATATTTTATATTTGACAGTTTAGATATTTACACACCTTTATAACAGGTATGGATGTTTTAATGAAAACATTTTTTGGGGTTTCATATTTAATTTGCAAAGGACTTTCATTATGCAGCTTTTTATGTGTAGGTGACAGGTCCACTTTAAGATCAAAATTGCTCCAAACCCAGAATAAATTGTCCAGCATGGATCCCAAAAAGTGGGTTTTTCAATTGAGTCCGTTGATTTTCAAAAAGTCCATTAGTGATCACAAGACCTTGTAGTTTGAAGCTTAAATCAGTTTAAAACTTACAACAATTATTAAACATTGATAAGGTGATTTTGCATACCTGAGACGCCCATATGACAAACATTGCATACCGTACTCAGCACTTTCCCGAGACACTCCAAGATATGCTAGATGTTATGCCGGCACTCAGAGTGTTCTATGCAGGTCACCAAGTAATACGTCTAAAACCCTTAGAGAAGGAAAAGAAAAAATCATTAAAATCAAACCTCTGTAACATGATATATGTAACACGGTAAATGTAACATCCATGTATGCTCATAAAAGACAATTAACTACCAAAAAAATGAATGAGCCTGGAGTATACTTTCTATTCAGGCCTCTGGGCCAGATTGTGTCTAATTTATGGATCCACATCATTTCCAATTTCTTTAGCTTTAGTAGCCTATTGCCACCTCTTCTGGGCATCTCCACAGTGTCAATAACCGGAAATTTAAGCCGACTAATGGAGTGTTGTGAAGCGTGAAAGTGAGCAGGGACTGGTAAGGCAGTGAGTTCTCTCCGTATTGTAGATTTATACTTAGAGATACGGTCCTGTATCTTTTGCGTGGTTTCTCCCACATAAAGTAAACCGCAGGGACACTTAAGCAAATATATTACATATGATGAATCGCAGGTGAAATATTTGCTGATAGTATATTTATTTCCCCGATGTGGGTGATAGAAACAATCACCCTTTATCACTGAGTTACATTGTGTACAATGCAAACATGGAAAAGTCCCAAATTTTGGGTTCTGCAGGAAAAGTTGTTTATTTCTAGTTTTGCCCCCAATATCAGCCTTTACCAGTTGATCTTTCAGACTTTTCCCACGTTTGCTAACAAGGGCACCTGTTGGAAAGATGGTATATCCAAATGGCAAGATTGTAATATATGCCAATGTCGGCGTATGATATAGCCTACATGTCTGCTAGCTGTTGTATATTTGTTCACAAATGCAAGTCTTTCCCCTTTTTGGTTTCCCTCTTAGTAGGGGATAGTAGATCGCTTCTGCTTTTCTCCTGTAATTTAATACAATTTGTGTTCAACACTTCTTGGGGGTAACTCCTATCCCTAAACTGTGATGTCATCTCCAAGGCCTGTCTGTCAAAGTCATTCTCATCACTGACTATACGTTTCAGCCATGTGTATTGAGTCAACGGTAGGGAGTCCCTCAGTGTTTTAGGGTGGAAACTGTTATAATGTAGCAGACTATTTTTATCAGTCATCTTCCTAAACAAGTCAGTCTTGAGTTTGGTCCCCACCCTCGTCAACTGAACATCAAGGAAACTTATGGTGTTACAATCATATGTACTTGTGAACTTTAACGTCTCCTCCATACCATTGAGGAACGTATGAAATTCAATTAATGTGTCAAGTGTGCCATTCCATAAAACCAGCAGGTCATCAATGTAGCATACACACAGTATACAGTGTTCCCGAAATATTGGGTTCTCATATACGAGTGTCTCCTCCAATGCCATATAGAGATTGGCATATGTAGGGGCCACATTACTGCCCATGGCGGTACCCCTTTGTTGGATATAATAGTGATCCCCAAACAGAAAATAATTCTGATGCAATACTATCTCTAATAGATCAATAATAAACTTTTTTTGTAGTATAGTGTATTGGGTAAGGTCCAGATGGTAACGTATGGCTTGGAGACCGGACTCATGTGCGATGGATGTATATAAACTACTCACATCGAAACTTGTCAGTATTATATCATGTTCAGGGAGATGTATTGTTTCAAGTATATTAAGCAAATGTGTAGTATCCTTTACAAAGGATTTAGTATTGACCACCAATGGTTGTAGGAGTTTATCAAGAAATATAGCAAGGGGACTAAGAACCGAATCAGTTCCTGCCACTATGGGTCGTCCCAGTGGTTTCTGAAGATCTTTATGAACCTTTGGCAGTGTGTATAGTACCAGTGTAATGGGATTCTCCTTGATGAGGACATTTTTAAAATCCCCATCAATTATGCCGTCCCTCTGGGCACTAAGCACCTTGTCATTAATGCATTGCTGAATAGATGAGAGTGGGTTTGTGTCGACCCTCCTATAAACCTCAGTATGTGCCAATTGTGAGTATATCTCATCCATGTAAAAACCCTTATCCATAATGACAAGCGCACCACCCTTATCCGCTGGTTTGATCACTATATTGTCATTATGTAACAATTCAGACAAACATGACCTCTCCTTATTCAAATTTGACTCATGCCCAAACCATGGATTACGTATGGCCCTTTGTTTTAGTTTTTCAATATCACCTATCACTAGTTTTACATATGCCTCAACTACATTGTCAGGAGTTGTTGGTACAAAGGTGCTCTTGTTACGTAAGCCCACATCCCTAAGGGTGATACATGAATTATCAGAGGCAACTACATTGATAATAGTTTGTTTTTGATCTGGTATCTCAGCAAAATGGCTTTTCAACCTTAAATTGTGAAAAAATCTTTGTAATTCGATATCAAGATTAAAAGTATCCCACACATAAGTGGGGCAAAATGATAAACCCTTCTGTAATATTGACATTTGTTGCTCAGTAAGTACAGATGTGGAAATATTGTATACTAACGTCTCTTGTGCTTGTCCTGTTTTGCAGATCTGTATGGAAGCTGTCTGTGTTCCTGTGGGTTGGGGTTGTAGCGCACCTCCCTGTCCCGTAGCCTGTCCCCTGCAGCCTCTCCGGGACCCCCGCCTGGTCTTGAGGGTTCTGGGGTTCGCAAATGTAAAGAAGAAGATGAGCAGGAGGGAGAAGCAGTATTGTCCGAGAAACTCTCCTCTGTAAATCTGACTTGTGGTTTCCGGTAATTCCCAGAGCGCGGCCATCTCTCCTCTCTCTCTGCTGCGTAGTCTTGTGAGACTTGACGCGAGATTTCCCCTCTGACCCTAGGACAGGATTGGGTCTTCTGGTTCAGCACCTGACACAACAACAGTGTTTTTCTGGGAGGTGAGCGCTCCATTTTTTGTGACTATATATATATATATATCTGGTCATCCTGGTCATAGAAAAAACATAAAGTCAGGTATCTTTTGGTGGTGACGGGCTGAAGGCAAGCCTAGGTGTATTTCGGGTTTTTTTAGCAGCTTGTTCCCCTTAGCCAGATTAAACAATGTGTGCACAGTGCCCTGATGGTTGACTGTTAATTTGAAAGAATAACCCCAGCGATATGGAATCTTGCATTCTCTTAACTTTTGAGTGATTGGTTTAAGCTCACGTCGTTTAGCTAGAGTGACGGGTGATAAGTCTGCAAATATTTGCAATTTACAGTTGTGAAATTCAACCTGATTAGTATTGAGTGTCAGGAGGGATAGTGTTTCCTTGCTTTCGTAGTAATGGAACCTCACTATGATATCTCTTGGAGGTTTGGTTGATGGCAGTTTAGGTGCTAATGAGCGATGTGCCCTGTCAAGGCGCCAATAGTCCTGAGGCTTGTCTGGGCATAAGTGGCAGAAAAGATCTTGCAGGTACTTTGGGATATCAGGCCCCCCAATGTCTTCTGGTATGCCCCTGAACCTTAGATTTTGCCTCCTAGATCTATTCTCAAGATCTTCGCAGGTGTCTCTAAGTTGTGCCATTTCGTCTCTTAGGATAGACTTTTCCTCCTCTAGGTTAGCTACCCTTTGGGCGACTTTGTCAGTATAAGTTTCAAGTTTATCAGTGCGTTCTCCCAGATCTCCCAGCTCTCTCTGTATGTCTCTAACCAAAGTACAGTAGCTACATCCTGTGAAACTGCTTGTGAAATGGTAGCAGTAAGTGATTGCTGTAGCTGTGTAACCTGTTGCCTAAGTATCTGTATAGTTACCGGTTGTGAGGTGTCCGGATAATCATTCATGCAGGGAGACTGAACTGAATGTGAGTGAGTGCATCCGCAGTGAGAGAGAGGCACTGGCAGAAGCACTGGGTGAGCGGTGCTTTCGTTATGCTGCGTAGCAATCTGCGCTATCATGCGACAGGGCCCGAGAACCACGCGGTTGTGACTTCCTCAGGAACGGCGACATATTTGAACTCCGTTCTGGTTTTTTCTTGCCCATTTTCATCTATGACGGTGATGCTGTCTTTGGCAAGCCCGAGCTGTTCAATTAGCGGTGTTTATAGCTTATGTTTAGGCCGCAAGAGTCTCATATGGGACGGAGCTCCTACAGAGTGTGTGCGTCCTCCATCTTGGCTGGCCACGCCCCCCCGACATTTGAAATTTAAAATATTTTAAATACTTTTTCATAATATTCCACATGTATACCAAAAGCATTGTATGCTACATACATAAACATAACAATTAGAATAAACATTTATTACAAGAATTAAAAAGGAAGGAGAATTATACAATATAAAGCAGGAAAACTGATGGCTACACATATTAGTGATCTATACAGTGTATAATTATCATTCAATTTGCTCTTAAAGTCTGCTATTTATATTTCAGTGCTTCCATTGTTCTAACACACAGAGCAAGCTGCAGGAAATGTTACCAACAATTCCATTTAAAATTATCCTCAAAGAATGCATATGAAGTTGTCTCCCATGGGGGATAGTTAAGGTTACATTCCTAACAAAAGACAGTCATGTCAGATAAGATTTGAAAGTAATGTTAGCAGTTAGACTAAACTTAAAAAGCACCGTTATTCTTTGTTGTTTCATTTGACCTTTGCTTTCTTTATTGCATTATACCACTCAAAGCTACTTCAACATCCTGCTGAGTTTACTTTCATCAGATCTCTGTGTCAATAAAATACCTTTTAACATGGACACCTAGTGTTATACAAATATAATACTTGTTCTGCATATGATGAAGATATTTACTCCTAGCCCTTCATCCACTTTTCCAGAAGAAAATAAAAATGATGCCAGAATCAAAATTAGTAGAGAAATTCAAAGCATCCCCATAAGATAAACCTCAGAAATAAGTGTTTCAATGACAGAACAAATCTAAATCCTTAAAGGAGAAGGAAAGGCAAAAAACATGACCTATCTACCTCTAATGTACTCCTCAAGATCTCCTAAATCGTTAAAGTTTTTAATAATGTAGGCGCCATGTTTGTAAAGTCCTGGAAGCTTCCCTCTGCCTCTTTCCCCTGGTTACGCATGCGCAACAACAAAAAAAACTTGACCCCATGAGCGACTAATGACTTTGAGCTCATTCTTACTAAGCAGCTTGCACAGCGCCCCTAAGGCAGAGCCGGGCCTACCCGGCCAGGCGCCCTAGGCCACCTGGCGGGCACGGTGCCGGCTCAGTGTGCGCAAAAATTCGCATGCGCGAAACTACGTTCCAACGCGCATGCACAAAGCTTCGCTACAGCGCGCATGCGCATTTTCGTGAAAGACACTCGGCAGTCTGAGAGAGAGACGGGACCGGACACGGGGTAGGCAACAGAGCAGGTACGTGCCTGGCGCCCCCCCAGTTTTGTGCCCTAGGCATGTGCCTACTCTGCCTACCCCTAGTTCCGGCCCTGCCCTAAGGCATGTGCATAGAATAGAAATTCTGCCTCAAGGCTGCCTCTGGCAGCAGGAAGGAAGTCGCCTCCAGATTCAGTCACATCACTCAAGTCACACATGCCAGTCTACCCAGAGCGCTCATGCTTCCACATAACAGCAGGCAGACAACTTTCAAAACCCGCAGTAAGTTATCAGTACAACAGTCTTAGTATAGAAATGCATTTATGTTTTGTCTCGCCTTCTCCTTTAAGATCACTTCAAGTACAGTATACCAAAAATACAGCTTGTCTCTGAAAAGGCAAACAATTGCTTTTTTATTGGCAAGATAAACATATAGTAAGCTTTTCAATAATTCACATTTTTACCCGTCCCTTGGTTTTAACAGTAATTCCCATTATTACTACTGACACTGACCTGACACAAACATATCCATTCAAAAATCAATTGATGAATCCCAAAGTTCTTTCCAAATACTGGTTTAAAATGTGTGTTTCATCAGTGCATGTATCTAAAACCCCTTTCTGTGAAAAGTTAAAAACATTCCCTTTCTCTGGGGGGAAATATGGTGACTGCCAAAGGTCAAAAGGAGTTTTACTTTCTATTGAAAATCCATATGGCATTACTACAAGCGGCCATTGAGACAGATTGAATCTTTAGACTTCATAGGGGGGACCTATGAGACCTTTTTATTAACATGGGTATATAAAAGCTCAGAAACCAGTACATATTACAGAATTTAATAATAATAATTAGTGTGTACACATTAGGCTTATGGAACCTTGAACCAAGTGAAGGGTGAAATCGGGTGGACACCCTAGACCCGGTAACCCCCCCCCAATGAATTTGCGCCAATGACTGGAGAGGGTAAAAAGGTAATGGGTGTTCTGGCGGTGTAGTGATAAGGACTCCGACTAGAGGTAGGGTCAAAAATTGTACGTACCTAGAATCCTTCCACCTCTAGGCATGTCCCTCTTCTGCTTACACCTAGTTCTGACTCTTTCTGCTTGTTAAGTTTTGATTATGAAATACAGAATCTATAGCAATATTTATTTTACTGTTGTGTTTATCATACACAACAGGTGTAATATTCCTGCTTTCTACAACAAACTCAAGAAAAAAAGATTTTTAAAGGTTCATTAGCTTCTCCAAAATAAATAAAAAATCTTTTTTTTTTTTTTATGTGACCCAGTCTGACAGCAGTAGAATTGCAGTCCCTTAGTAAATGAACCTCAGCGTATCTTAAGGCAAATTTAAACTTTTCGTTCTTCAGATATGCCTATAACTTCAAGTTAATGTGTAACTTTGTAGAGAAAAATCATTAAACAATTACAAAGTATGCTCCGTAGGTTAATAGACATATTTGGCAGTTAAAATACAAAAGGCAATAGTAATTTACCATTAATGATTTAGCATGTATACGACTAACACATATTAGAAACAGTGAAATCGAAATGGTTGAGATAATAATTTAGATAGGTAAGTTAGATAGGTTAATTTAAGCATGGTTTTAAATTAAGCTGGGCATTGCAGTATAGTATACGGGGATTTAAAACATCACAAATTGATAGAAGGTGCCCAAAGGTTAAAGCAAAAACAATATACCATATCTGAACATTCAAATGGGAGGTATTTTAGATTTACAGGAATATTACTTTCAAAAGATCAATTCAATTAACCCCTGAATCTATGGCTGTGCACCAAAGCAAAATATGGAACTAAACCAGAACAGTATAGAGCAGGACAAAGGCAATGTAAAAAATGAATTAAAAGCTTTAAAGAAAATTAAGATATAGCATTTCTTGCTCACAAGCAATCAGAATGTAAAGAACATTATAAAAAATGGGTAGTTTTGGAAATTGCTGAAGTGCATTAAAAGAATACTAACTGCAATTAGAAAGAAAATTAAGAAATTAATTGGAATATTGTTGGCTTTCAAGAACTGTTCTTGTTCTACTGCATGTTCTATTAAGTCAAAACAATAAGTAAATGAATCTAAATATATCGTTGAGACTGTTGGATTAAGAAAAATTCTCTCCTCTCCAGATTTTCCATTATTAGTAGACAGGGACACCCAAACAGAGTTGAATGCCATTATTATAGACAGATCAAAAGAGACAAAGAGGGATGCCTCCACCGATTATTTCTAAACCAGGGTCTGGCTGCTGCCTTGATGACACACAACTAATATGATAATTAAAATTCCATAGCCAGAACATGTGCGTGTTGAGTAAGATAGAATTTATTCAAACAAGGGTTTAAATTACTTTTCAATTTTATTCTGGAAAACTTTACAATAAATAGATTTATATTGGGAGCTACACCATTAAAATAAATTTTACTCTTATCTAAAGGATGTATATAATGTGTTGTCTCTAAAGATACAGATATTAAAAATAAT
Source organism: Xenopus laevis (assembly GCF_017654675.1). Taxonomy (NCBI): domain Eukaryota; kingdom Metazoa; phylum Chordata; class Amphibia; order Anura; family Pipidae; genus Xenopus; species Xenopus laevis. Next base: position 68,618,162 of record NC_054382.1, on the reverse strand, counting down.
TACAAAAGTAAACAAATAAAAATATGTTTAATTAACCATTTGCATGCTGTAGTGTAATCAACAACACTAATAGACCTTTGTTTATAAGAGCACCTTCGACCAGTTGAAGTTATGGGCAGAATGATGTGGATGGTCAAAATATTAGTAGAAGAGTAGGAAAGAAGTAGAAGAAATAGGAAGAAAAAGTAACCCTTATAAATTGCACCTCCTCATCCACTCCAAGTTTAGCAGAATTGTGTGTTCCAAGCTAAAATATAACCTTTATTGTAGCCTTTAAAATAAAGTACAGCATGTGCCTAGCATTAAAAAGTACACAAAAATGACAAGTACACCCAACTCAGGACCTGAGTAGATAGAACTGCTTATGGAAATGTGAAATGCGTGGCTGCTTCAAGGCTAAAGCTTTGTCATTTTGTTCTCACCAGTTGGGAAACAAATATTAACTTGCACAAGGCAAAGTCACCTCAACATATCTTATCTATAAGAGTCATCAAGGTCTGAGGTTCTGATATTACATATCCAACCACCTTCAAAGGTATAATGTCCATTAAATATCAACTATTGCTGCCAGATCAGCCTTTTCAGACATCTTGCCTACGGTAACTACAAAAAAATAGATGTGCCTAATGCCTGCTTCCCTTGAACTACTCCTTTCTTTTATATTTCATGTTTCCAGGTTACATTATTATGTTAATGTTACATGTTATATTATTATACCATGTTACATATTACATCTGTAAGTTGCCAGAGTGCTGGTTAATGACCCTGTTTTAAAAAATGCAGTGCTTAAAAGGGTTGAATTCATTCTACAATATAATTCTGAATTGTTTCTATACATGGAACCAGTGTATTTGGTGATATACTATATAGGCAGCACACAAGATCGCAGGACAAACAACTGATAAACTGAGTGAAAATTGGAAGTGACAATGAAAGAGCAGGTGGAATAGCAGTTGTAATAAAAACCAAATAACTCTGTTGATATTACTGGTGAACAAAGATCAAATTACAGAAGCCTGTGAATCATGATCACAATATAATGAGAACAGTTACAGCAGTTTGACACTGTTAAGGAACAGGACAGATCAAATGGCCTGGTACTTACTATATATTTCTGCAGTTAACAATATAGATAATATAGAAATGTATTTGCGGCGATATATCTTTTATATGATTATCCATTAAAACTTCACTTATGGCTCTTTATGAAACTCTGCCAAATGAAGGAGATAAGAATGGGCCAGAATCCCTGAGAATTACAAGTATGCCCCAGCTTACTACCTACCCTGTCCTTTTTATATCTGCCCACCCTTACTAGCTAAAGATTGAAGGACTAACTTTATTGCACCACATTCTTCCTTATTGCAAAACAAAATGGAATGAAGTGTAATTTGTAAGTTGTTTAATGTCATTTGAAAAAGGGAGATAAGGTAGAAGGAAGCATTTAAGGTCTGGATTGTAAGAAAAGTAAGAAAGAAACTTTTCATTTATCCCTCCAGGTATGTATGTATGTTTACTCAGATGTTTCCCAGCAATTTAATCTTCCATTTGTGTAACTTGAAAAATGAACACCAACACCTGCTTCAATGTGATTCAAGGTACCATTGTGACTGAATAACACCTTAGTGAATTTCAAGTAATGCCTGATTGGATTAGGGTGATTGTATTATCCTTCAGTAGAGGTACAAGTACAGCCTCCCCAAACCTATATACTTTCTAAATCTGCCTTGTCTGCAAAATTATGCTGAACAGTTTCAAAATTAAAATTAAAAATGAAGGAGGCAGCAGGTTAAAATCATACATCAGAATGGCACTGGAACTTTTCTGTGGGTTTAGGGGAGTTGAGATGTGAAGGGTACAAAGAGTAAAATAGTTATAACCAGGGCTGATCCTATCAAATGTGGGGCCCAATTGGGACCATGTTGACGGGCGCCTAGACAAAGTGTTGCTGGCTACTGACACACCAAGTATTTAGGAAAATAAGGGCATACAGGCACAACATAGAAAGGAAAGGGGCAGACAAGGTAAGAGAGTGAGAGGGATGAAATAGGGGCACATAATAGGGGCACACAGGGTAAGAGAGTGAGGGAGGAAATAGGAGAGTGGACTGGGCCAATTAGTTTGGGGCAGGCTGGGCCGATTCAGCTTGGGAGCAGGCTTGGTTGGATTGGGGGCAGGCAGGGCCTATCAAGGTTGGAGGAAAGCTGGGCCTATGAGAGTTGGGAGCAGGCTAGACCTATGGAGTTGGGGGATAGGCTGGCTTATCAGAGTTGGGGGTGGGCTGGACCTATGGATTTGGGGTTGGGCTGGACTCTCAAAGTTGGGGGCAGGCCAGGCAGCATCATGTGCTGAGTGAAATATTATCTGTGCTGCCCTGTGGTGCGGGGCCCCCAGAGGTGCGGGGCCCTATTGGGCCCAATTGGTCCAATAGGTCTAAGGCCGGCCCTGGTTATAACCCAGCTGGAGTGATATCACCCCCTCCCTTTCCCCCACTGCAGCAGAACAATGGGAAGGTAACTAGATAACTAGGCATCTGCGAATTTGACCCGTTTCGTTTCGCCAAAAATTTGCCGCCGGCGAAATGTCGCAGACGCCCATTAAAGTCTATGGGCGTCAAAAATATTTTGTCACGCGGCGAAATTGTTTTGACGCGCAGTTTTTTTTGATGCACACCGCCATACAAGTCTATGGGCGTCATTTTTTTGGCAAAACTAGGCGAAAAAATTCACCCATCCCTATAGATAACATTTGACACCTGCATTACTAAAAAATGCTCCCATAGACATGAGAAAAGCACTCGATAGTAAAAATTCATGTTCGAATATCCGAATAACCTAACACACATCTCCTTCAGTTGCAGAGTATGAAAAACAATAGCCTGTCTGAAAGGAGTTTCATTGCAAAGTGCTGGCTCTTTCTAAAAGCACATAGCCAGGAAAAATTACCTGAGACTACCCCAATATTACAACTACAAAAATAAAGGATTTTCTGATACCCTGCACTGCTACAAACAAAGTTGTCAATATATGTCTGTGAAAAAAATGATTACAAATTGTTTCTTAGGCTTCATACAGACAAACATTCTAACTGCATTTCTCTGTATTGGATATCTCATTTGGTCCAGTGCTAGGGATGTAGCGAACGTCGGAAAAAATGTTCGCGAACTTCCGGACAAAAATGCGAACGGTTCGCGAACGTCGCGAACCCCATAGACTTCAATGGGAAGGCGAATTTTAAAAGCTAGAAAAGACATTTCTGGCCAGAAAAATGATTTTAAAGTTGTTTAAAGGGTGCAACGACCTGGACAGTGGAATGCCAGAGGGGGATCAAGGGCAAAAATGTTTCTGAAAAATACATTGTTGACACAGCGCTGCGTTTTGTGCTGTAAAGGGCAGAAATCACACTACGTCACTCAGGTGATGTTTCTGGACACGGAATGTGAAAAAGCTCACACAGCTAGGTGGCACTTGGTTAAAGACTGGGCAAACAATGCCTGCAAGGGCAACGTATACAGTAGTGGATACGGAATATATTATAGGTGATGTTTACGGACACGGAATTATTATTGTTATTATTTAGACAGAATGTGAAAAAGCTCAAACAGCTAGGTGGCACTTGCATACCTCCCAACTGTCCCTCTTTTGACCACTCAACCCCCTGTCCCTCTTTTGTACTGGAAAGTCCCTCTTTTCTCTGCACTGAACAGGCAGAAAAAAAACAGTTTCTAACTTAATTAGCTTTTGGCAGAGAGCTCAGAACAGCTAACAGGTGCAAATAAGATACTTTGTAACAATTTTTATGAATGATACCGTCAAGTGAGCAAATAATAGTTTTTAATTACTAGTTGCTTGTCACCTCCAGGATGTTCGTCCTGTTGGTGGCAATATTTCTGTAGTGGTGTGTTTAGCAATCACCATGCTTGTGCGCACGTGCACGGTCAGGCAGAGGTAATTCAATGTACAGTGAAGTGAACCAAAAAACACTGATTCTGCAGTGTGGGCCCAGTTTTGGTCTACTTTATTGATCACTTGCGGTGACCATAAAAGATGCGATTTTGCCACTGTTGCAGAACCCTGAAAAATTAGGCATGTGTACTTTCCTGAAAAATTATGTTTTTTTTGTCGCAGCCACTGAAGCACAGAGGCCAGAAAAAATATGCCATATAAATGCTGAAAATAGTCATTTTTTTTGTCGCAGCCACTGAAGCACAGAGGCCAGAAAAAATATGCCATATAAATGCTGAAAATAGTCTTTTTTTTTGTAGCAGCCACTGAAGCACAGAGGCCAGAAAAAATATGCCATATAAATGCTGAAAATAGTCATTTTTTTGGTTGCAGCCACTGAAGCACAGAGGCCAGAAAAACTCAGGATTTACCTGTCCAAAAAGTTTTGATTCAAATGAAACCAAACCAGTAGGGTTTGCACCCTAGTTTGTAACGGTGGCGGAGGGAGGAGGACGCTAAAGGACAGCTGTGTGTGGAGTCATGCGGCGTGCAGAGAAGGACAGCTGCATGGGGAGTCAGAACAAGTCTTCCGGCGTGCAGTAACCCTCCGAGATCCATGCCTCGTTCATTTTAATAAAGGTCAGGTAATCCACACTTTTGTGACCTAGGCGAGTTCTCTTGTCAGTTACAATCCCTCCTGCTGCACTGAAGGTCCTTTCTGAGAGGACACTTGAGGCGGGGCAAGACAAGAGGTTCATGGCAAATTGTGACAGCTCTGGCCACAGATCAAGCCTGCGCACCCAGTAGTCCAGGGGTTCATCGCTCCTCAGAGTGTCGATATCTGCAGTTAATGCCAGGTAGTCCGCTACCTGCCGGTCGAGGCGTTCTTTGAGGGTGGATCCCGAAGGGTTCTGGCGCTGCCTTGGACTGAAAAACATTTGCATGTCTGACGTTACAGAGTGGCCAAAGTGCATTGTCCTTGCAGGTGCGCTCGTGTCAGGATTACTGGCACCTCTGCCCCTGGAATGTTGATGAGTTCCTGAAGTGACATCACCCTTAAAAGCATTGTACAACATGTTTTGCAGGCTGGTTTGTAAATGCAGCATCCTTTCGGACTTGTGGTACGTTGGTAACATTTCTGCCACTTTATGCTTGTACCGAGGGTCTAGTAGCGTTGCAACCCAGTACAGGTCCTTCTCCTTAAGCCTCTTGATACGGGGGTCCTTCAACAGGCATGACAGCATGAAAGACCCCATTCTCACAAGGTTGGATGCAGAGGTATCCATCTCCGCTTCCTCGTTATCAAGGACTACATCATCCACGGTCTCCTCCCCCCAGCCACGTACAAGACCAGGGGTCCCCAAACGGTCACAAGCCCCCTGGGAAGCCTGCTCCTGTTGGTCCTCCTCCTCCACAAAGCCACCTTCCTCCTCTGACTCCACTTCTGACACCTCTCCCTGCGTTGCAGCAGGTGCCTGGGCTCGTTCTGGTGATTCCGACCAGAAATCGTGCGCTTCCTGCTCCTCGTCACGCTGGTCTACAGCCTCATCTGTCACTCGTCGCACGGCACGCTCCAGGAAGAAAGCAAAGGGTATTAGGTCGCTGATGGTGCCTTCGGTGCGACTGACCATGTTTGTAACCTCTTCAAAAGGGCGCATGAGCCTGCAGGCATCGCGCATAAGCACCCAGTAACGGGGGAAAAAAATCCCCAGCTCTGCAGATCCAGTCCTACCATCCAGTTCAAACAGGTATTCATTGACGGCTCTTTGTTGTTGCAGCAGACGTTCAAACATGAGGAGCGTTGAATTCCAGCGAGTCTGGCTGTCGCAAATTAAACGCCTGACTGGCATGTTGTACCGCTGCTGAATGTCAGCAAGGCGTGCCATGGCTGTGTAGGAACGTCTGAAATGGGCCGACACCTTCCTGGACTGCCTGAGAATGTCCTGGAATCCTGGGTACTTCGAGATAAAACGTTGGACTATTAAATTCAGAACATGTGCCATGCAGGGCACATGTGTTAAATTGCCCAGTCTCAGTGCTGCCAACAGATTGCTTCCGTTGTCACACACCACTTTTCCGATCTTCAGTTGGTGTGGGGTCAGCCACCGATCGGCCTGTGACTGCAGAGATGACAGGAGTACAGATCCGGTATGGTTTCTGCTTTCCAGGCACGTCATCCCCAAGACAGCATGACAACGGCGTACCTGGCACGTCGAATAGCCTAGGGGGAGCTGGGGGTGCACAGGTGTGGAGGAGGAGGACCCAGCAGCAGAGGAGGAGGAAGCAGAGGAAGAAGACGAGGTAGAGAGCGAAGGAGGAGTAGAGGTGGTGGCAGAACCGCGTGCAATCCGTGGCGGTGACACCAACTCCACTGTTGTTGTTGAGCCACGCATTCCCTGCTCCCCAGCCATAACCAAATTCACCCAGTGGGCAGTGTAGGTGACATACCTGCCCTGACCATGCTTGGAGGACCATGCGTCAGTAGTCATATGGACCTTTGGCCCAACACTAAGTGACAGAGATGCGGTGACTTGGCTCTGCACATAGTGGTACAGGTGTGGTATTCCCTTCTTTGAAAAAAAATTGCGGCTGGGTACCTTCCACTGCGGTGTCCCAATTGCTACAAATTTGCGGAAGGCCTCAGAGTCCACCAGCTGGTATGGTAAAAGCTGGCGGGCTAAGAGTGCAGACAAGCCAGCTGTCAGACGCCGGGCAAGGGGGTGACTCGCAGACATTAGCTTCTTACGCTCAAACATGGCCCTCACAGAAACTTGGCTGGGGGCAGATGACTGGGAACTGGTGGTCAAGGTGGAAGGCGGAGTGGAGGGTGGTTCAGATGGGTCAAGGACAGCAGAGGTAGAGCAGTAAGATGCTGGACCAGAAGGAGGGTGGCTTTTAGTTTGTCTGCTGCCTTTGAGGTGTTGTTCCCATAGTGCTTTGTGCTTGCCATTCATGTGCCTTCGCATAGAAGTTGTACCTATGTGGGTGTTGGGCTTCCCAAGACTCAGTTTCTGACTGCACTCATTGCAAATTACAACGCTTTTGTCAGAGGCACACACATTAAAAAAATCCCACACTGCTGACCTATTTGAAGCTGGCAATCTGGCGGTAACAGTAGAAGTTGGCGGCAATGGCGCGTGCGTTGGCCGGCTGACCACAGGTGGCGATACATGTTGTTGCCCTACTGTTCCCTGCGAGCTGTCCTCCCTGCTTCTTCTAAGTCTTATTCTCCTCCTGCCTCTCTGACTCTCCGTCTCTCCATCTGAACTATCCTCCTCTTGCTCTCTTCTACTGGGCACCCACAAAACATCAATCTCCTCATCATCATTCTCCTCAGATGCATCAATTTCTTCTAACAGCTAACAGAAGGAAGCAGCAGCGGGGACCTCCTCATCACTCATTATGTCCATCTCTGTTGTGTTGTCTGCCAGAATTATATCTGGTGTAACGTCCTCATCTCCTTCATCTTCTTCTGCCAATAATGGTTGCGCATCACTCAGTTCAAAAAACTCATGTGTAAATAACTCCTCTGACTCCAGAGAAGAAGGGGCGCCGGTGGTGGAGGAAGTGTTACGTGGGGTGCCCATAGCAGAGGAGGATGAGGATGTTGTGGCAAAGTTAGAAACGGTAGAGGATGGGGTGTGCTGTGTAAGCCAGTCAACTACCTCTTCAGCATTTTGGGAGTTCAGGGTAATTGCCTTTGTAAAACTGGGCAATTTCCTAGGGCCACAGGATAGCATAGCAGCACGGCCCATAGTGCCTCTGCGTGGCGGCCTGCCTTTGCCTGGCATTTTTTTTTAAAACAACAACAACTCAGGTGGTGTTTCTGGAGACGGTATTATTATTGATATTTAGACAGAATGTGAACAAGCTCACACAGCTAGGTGGCAGTTGTTTGAAAATGAAGAACACACTGGGCAAACAAATTGAAACAATGCCTGCAAGGTCAACGTATACACTACAGCAGTGGATACGGAATATATTATTGCTGCTTGAAAAACGTCACTCAGGTGGTGTTTCTGGAGACGGTATTATTATTGATATTTAGACAGAATGTGAACAAGCTCACACAGCTAGCTGGCAGTTGTTTGAAAATGAAGAACACACTGGGCAAACAAATTGAAACAATGCCTGCAAGGTCAACGTATACACTACAGCAGTGGATACGGAATATATTATTGCTGCTTGAAAAACGTCACTCAGGTGGTGTTTCTGGAGACGGTATTATTATTGATATTTAGACAGAATGTGAACAAGCTCACACAGCTAGCTGGCAGTTGTTTGAAAATGAAGAACACACTGGGCAAACAAATTGAAACAATGCCTGCAAGGTCAACGTATACACTACAGCAGTGGATACGGAATATATTATTGCTGCTTGAAAAACGTCACTCAGGTGGTGTTTCTGGAGACGGTATTATTATTGATATTTAGACAGAATGTGAACAAGCTCACACAGCTAGCTGGCAGTTGTTTGAAAATGAAGAACACATTGGGCAAACAAATTGAAACAATGCCTGCAAGGTGAACGTATACACTACAGCAGTGGATACGGAATATATTATTGCTGCTTGAAAAACGTCACTCAGGTGGTGTTTCTGGAGACGGTATTATTATTGATATTTAGACAGAATGTGAACAAGCTCACACAGCTAGCTGGCAGTTGTTTGAAAATGAAGAACACACTGGGCAAACAAATTGAAACAATGCCTGCAAGGTCAAGGTATACACTACAGCAGTGGATACGGAATATATTATTGCTGCTTGAAAAACGTCGCTCAGGTGGTGTTTCTGGAGACGGTATTATTATTGATATTTAGACAGAATGTGAACAAGCTCACACAGCTAGCTGGCAGTTGTTTGAAAATGAAGAACACACTTGGCAAACAAATTGAAACAATGCCTGCAAGGTCAACGTATACACTACAGCAGTGGATACGGAATATATTATTGCTGCTTGAAAAACGTCACTCAGGTGGTGTTTCTGGAGACGGTATTATTATTGATATTTAGACAGAATGTGAACAAGCTCACACAGCTAGCTGGCAGTTGTTTGAAAATGAAGAAAACACTGGGCAAACAAATTGAAACAATGCCTGCAAGGTCAACGTATACACTACAGCAGTGGATATGGAATATATTATTGCTGCTTGAAAAACGTCACTCAGGTGGTGTTTCTGGAGATGGTATTATTATTGATATTTAGACAGAATGTGAACAAGCTCACACAGCTAGCTGGCAGTTGTTTGAAAATGAAGAACACACTGGGCAAACAAATTGAAACAATGCCTGCAAGGTCAACGTATACACTACAGCAGTGGATACGGAATATATTATTGCTGCTTGAAAAACGTCACTCAGGTGGTGTTTCTGGAGGCGGTATTATTATTGATATTTAGACAGAATGTGAACAAGCTCACACAGCTAGCTGGCAGTTGTTTGAAAATGAAGAACACACTGGGCAAACAAATTGAAACAATGCCTGCAAGGTCAACGTATACACTACAGCAGTGGATACGGAATATATTATTGCTGCTTGAAAAACGTCACTCAGGTGGTGTTTCTGGAGACGGTATTATTATTGATATTTAGACAGAATGTGAACAAGCTCACACAGCTAGCTGGCAGTTGTTTGAAGAACACACTGGGCAAATAATGCCTGCAAGTGCACTACTATTGGTGCACTACTATGAAGAACAGCAAACAGCACTGGACACGTTAAAGAACAGTGAGATAAGTAAAATAAAAATATATATATATATATATTAAAAAAGAAAAATTACTCTGGTTGGTGCTGAACTACTAGGAGCAGCACACCAGTCCCACTCCCCAACACAGCTAGACTAATAGCACCGGGCTCTTATAGTAGCAAAGTAAAAAAACAAAAAAGAAAATAAAAGCAGTCCTTACAAGGACTATTGGGTTACAGGCAGCAGTCAGCAGATGAGAGATCAGCAGCAGTGCCCACAGCAGCTACATACAGAGCACTGCAGTAGAAGGTAGATTACTAGCCAGCAAAGCTACCTAACCTAAAATGTCCCTCAAATCCCTGCAGAGTTCTGTCCCTACAATACAGAGCAGTATCAAGTAGATTACTAGCCAGCAAACTTACTATCAACTGTCCCTCAAATCACTAACAGCTCTCTCCCTACACTAGCTCTTCCAAGCACACACAGGCAGAATGAAAAAACGCTGCAGGGCTTCAGTTTATATATGGAAGGGGAGTGGTCCAGGGGGTGTGGGGGTGGTCCAGGAGGGAGAGCTTCCTGATTGGCTGCCATGTATCTGCTGGTCTGGGGTGAGAGGGTAAAAATAAGCGCCAGCTAAGGCGAACCCAAATTGGCGAACGTCGCGCGATGTTCGCGAACATTCGGTGGACGCGAACACCCGATGTTCGGGCGAACAGTCCGCGACATCCCTATCCAGTGCAGGTAAACGCATGAAAAAACACAGTCCTATAAGCTTCAATTTCATGTGATGCAGACAAGCACCGAACTAAGTTTTCTCTGTAAGAGGTGTTAGACTAGTTTGTTGACTGTCATTAAAATTTAAATTCTTAATTAAAAAAAAAAATTAAAAGATCACTACCATCTGTACTGACAGGCACAACATAAGCCTGTCAGTGCACCATGTGCCCCTCTCTGTCTAAAAGTATATATCTCTCTATCTCTCTCTCTCTCTCTATATATGGATTCATCCTATATCGCCCAGCCATTAGTGGGCATATTCGAATTTGTAGGATTTTACTTCGAGGATCGAATTCGAGGGTTTATTAACCCTCGATATTCGACGCTTAGTAAATGTGCCCCTTACTGTATTTTCACACACTGTTCATTTTCTTCTTTATAGTATGTAGCATTTAAGTAGGTTAGATGTTGTTTAGCAAACATTATTCTCAGTAATGCGCAGATAAATATTAAAATGAATACCTTTCATAAATAAATTAAATGCTATTCCATAGTGTAAATCCTTGTCAGCCTTTATAATAAGTTGACATAGTTGCCTTGAACGGATGTTCTAATTGTTTTACTCACTAATGGTAGAACACTATATTAAAAAGTGCTGAATTGTCTGAACACACTCAGCATTCTGTTAGTGTCAGTGATCTGAGTCTTCTGAGAAAGAAGAAAAAAACATTATTTGTTCCAATGTTTTATGCTAATGACTGCAGGAATATTGAGAAATATGCTAAACAAAGTTACATTGCACATAACTATATTTTTAATATTATCTGCTGTTCTGGATTTCTTGATTTCAGCTTACAATTACTAGCTCAGCACATCCTTTTATTAAATGTAACTGAAATTATTTGGAAAGTTTAAAGTGAATTTTTTTATTTGGTTAAATATTATTACATTTCTTTGCCTGGAGGCTGTTTCTTATTAATGTGGTTGGAGAGAGATAATTAATATATTTTATATATGGAAATGTTAAGTTTTATAGTGGTTAAGCGAAGTCCAGATTTGGTTTCAAACTTTTTGTTTAGTCAGTTTAATTTACGTATAGCAGTTAATTAAAGGTATTTTATTACTTGAGGCATATATATTGCAATATGCATAATTCACCTTTCAACTGCAATATGTTCCCTTTTTAATAAAAGTGTCGAAGGCAAATTGTTAACGCTTTATTTTATTTGGTGCAAATCACAATGCAGAATCAAATATTGCACCTGGGTATGGAATAGAAAGATAGATGCGGCCATCCTCTGGCCAGCTACGTCAAAGTCATCCCTGTTATGGCCAGTCCTAAACTTGCATCTGATTCATTACGAATCCAATTGCTTCATTATACATTTTACACAGGGACTAAGTTTTACCTACAACTTACTTGCTGCTTTCAAGGTTAAAACTCCCAAACATGGTTGTCCTTTTAATGACCACCAGTAGGATCACCTGACCATAGTTAGAAAGGATGGGAGCTACATCATGGAGCTGGTCACGACTCCTGTATAACTATAACAAACAAGGGAAAGTTGTGCTCACCACTAATTTTTAAAACCATTAAGCAGGGGTGCAATGAGGCTGTGACCACATAATACATATAGACAAATACAAAAGGTCTTCTGCACTTATTTAGGACACTGAGACATTTTGTGCCTTAAGCTACTAAAAAAATGCCTTACCCTTTAAATAAAACAGGGATTGTTTGTCCATATATCACAACCTTGAAAGCAGCCAGTAAGTTGCTGGTAAAATGTATAATGAAGCAAAAGAATTCTTAATGAATTAGATGCAAGTTGAGTGTAGGACTGGCCATACCAGGGATGACTTTGATGTAGCTGGGCAATATGTTTTGTTTAAAGGGTAAGGCATTTTTTTAGTAGCTTAAGGAACAAAAAAAAAAAAAGTCCTCACAGCCTCATTGCATCCCTTCTTAATGGTTTTAAAAATTAGTCGTGAGCACAAATTTCCTTTGTTTGTTATAAATATATGAATATCCTGTAAATTATATCTTTATAAACAGCTCTTGGTGAAGTCATCAGTTATAAACGGCGCTAAGTGAGGAAATTTTTGTCACATGTTGGAAAATATAAGGATATTATAAGTCACCTTGGAGTTCCATGGCCTGTATCAAAGCGGCCTCATGCTATTATACGATCATGGAACTCCTCGGTGGCTTATAATATCCTTATATTTTACAATAGAGGTACTATTCACACTATATATATATATATATATATATATATATATATATATATATATATATATATATATATATATATATATATATATATATATATATATATATATATATATATATATAGTGAATAAAGTACCCCCTCTTGTAAAATATAAGGATATTATAAGTTACCGAGGAGTTTTATGACCATATAAAAACACTAGGCCGAAGGCTGTCATATTTTACAACTGGGGGTACTTTATTTATTATAATACACAAATTTCAGTGAGTCATGTGACAGAAATGACATCAGAACTCAGCGTTTATAACTGATGACATCAGAACTCAGCGTTTAAGGATATCATTTACAAGATATTCATGGCTTTTGTGTAATATATATATATATATATATATATATATATATATATATATATATATATATATATAACAGAGAGAGAGAAAGATACAAATAAAAACATGCAAGTCACACTCACTGATTTCTGTAGATTGAGACTTCTCTGCAAGGGACCACAATTTGTACAGAAGTAAACAGAAGAAAACAACACTCTGATCAATGAAGTGATTTTATCACAGCAACTTAAATTTAATTACAAATAGCAGCAACATCCATCTAAGGTCCTTAACAGAACCTTGTCAAGACTTGTCAGCATAATAAAATTAACTTGAGCAGAGTCCTCTTCTTCTTTCACTAGCATAATAATTATTTTTAGTTTCCTACTTGCTGTAAGGAACTTACCCTGGTGGTCTAGCGGCAGCGGGGTCCACGCCGCGTCCTCGGCGTGGACACCCGCTGTGCTGCTTTCTTCCTGTGCCGGCTCCCTAGCGCGCGCACGCATGCGCACTCTGATTTAAAGGCGCAGGCGCGCTGACGTAATGACGTCAGCGCGAGAGGCGCGAAATTCAAAAGTATAAGAGGGGAATTTGGGTTTTAGCAAATTGCCCGTTGTAGGTTCAAATTAGCTTGTTCCTGGGTGCTATTACTTTATTCCTGATATCTCTGCCGTGTTTGATCCTTGCCTGCCTGAATTACTACGCTGATCTCTCTAATCCTGACCCTGCTAGCCTGTGACTATTCTGACATCTCCAATCCTGACCTCTGCCTGTCCAGTGACCATTCTACGTTTTCTCCATCCTGATTTTGGCCTGTTTGACTTCTCTACTGCTTGGGCTGGCCCGGCCTGCCTGTTCCATTGGCTTCCTATCTTCTAACATCCTTGTAAGACAGTCGTGCCCCATTGCCTGCCAGAACTTACGCCTTGCACCTCTCGTTAAGTCCAGGTGGCATCTGAGTACGCCGAGGGCTCCTCCCGAGGCCAAAGGCGGTCACTTAACTGGTGAAGTCAAGCCGAGACCAGGGTGCTTGGCATCTGTTCTGGTGTAGGGTGCCGACCGTGACAGTACAACAGGCCCATGAGAAAGAAGAAGATGGAAGAAACTCCTGCTATTCCGCAGACTACTGAATTGCTGTACTCTACCCTCCTCCAGCGCCTTGATGAACAAGAGGGAAGACAGAACTTCATTATTCAGGGTCTTCGGTCTCTTTCCGAGAGGTTGGACGCACAGCAATCTGAGACTCCTGAAGGGTCTGTTCCGTCAGCTACTCTGGGTAATAGAGGTTTTTCCCATGACCCAAAAATCCCCTTCCCTGATAAGTTTAGTGGGGATAGAAGCAAATTTTTTGTTTTTCAAGAGGCATGTAAGTAGTGATGGGCGAATTTATTCGCCAGACGCGAATTCGCGGCGAATTTGCGCGATTCGCGTCCAACGAATAAATTCGTGAAACGCCCGCGAAAATTCGCCGAAAAAATTCGCGGCAAAAACGGGCGCCGGCGTCGAAAAACGAGACGCCGGCGCCGTTTCGCGAATTTTTCGGCGAAGCGAAACGGCGCAAATTCGCCCATCACTACATGTAAGTTATACCTCAGTTTTTTCCCTCACAACTTCCCTACTGGTGAGGATGAAGTAAGGTTCGTTATGACCTTACTACAAGGTGACCCACAAGTCTGGGCACTAAGATTACCTCCCTCTGACCCTGCCCGTCTTTCCCTAGAAGCATTTTTTGCTACCATGGCCATGTTATACGATGACCCGGATCGTGCTAGTTCTGCCGATTCCGCTATTCGTAAACTCCGTCAAGGGAAAAGAGTTATTGAGGAGTATTGTACTGAATTCCGCCGCTGGTCAGTTGAGACGGGGTGGAATGATACTGCTCTTCGTAGTCAATTCCGGGTGGGTCTTTCTAGCTCTGTCAAAAATAGCCTGGTAAATTACCCTCCTTCATCCACTTTGGATGACCTCATGAAGTTAGCCATCCAAATTGATAGGAGGCAAAGGGAGATACAAGCTGAGGGGGTTACTGATTTCCCTACTATATGTAATGACGAGTTACCAACTTCCTCGTTTCCTAACCCTCAGGGGGAACCCATGCAATTGGGGGCTTCTCGCTTGTCTTCTGAGGAAAGGGCCCGTAGGTGATCCCTGGGTCTATGCATGTATTGTGGGGATAAGGGGCATTTCCTTAAAAATTGTCCCAAGAGGCCTGGAAATTCTCTAAACCTTGGTGGAGAAGGGAAGCTCCATTTGGATAGAGAGATTTCCTCTCCCCAATTTGCCTCAAAAAATTTAGTACCTGTAGTTTTATCCTGGCCTGGGGGTTCTGTTGCAGTTTCGGCCTTAGAGTATTCAGGGGCTGGGGGAAATTTTTTAGATGCTGCCTTCGCAGAAAGGTATAATATTCCCCTTAATCCCCTCACACCTCCTATGAGGATTTCTGCTATTGATAAAAGCCCACTGGGGTCAGGTTTGGTAACCCAAAAATCCAAATCATTATCCATGTGTGTGAACAATATGCATTATGAAAAATTAGCTTTTCACATTCTTGACGGTTCCTCGTCCCCGTTAATTTTGGGGTTACCATGGCTACAGGTACACAACCCCCACATTGATTGGGTAACTGGGGAGGTTATTCAGTGGGGTTCCAAGTGCAAAGACTCATGTCTAGCTTCCTCTCTAATGGTTGCGGTTACTTCCTTAGTGGAACTCCCTTCTGTCAAGCATTGTTCTAAGTCTTGTTCTGGGGTACATAATTCCCTATTGGCAGCTGCATCCGCTCAGAAAAGAGCAACAGATAAATCCCATAGGGAAGTATCCAAATTTCAGGTTGGGGACTTGGTTTGGGTATCCACAGGGAATATTAAGCTTAAAATTCCAGCTCTTAAGCAGGGGCCCAAAGTTATAGGTCCATACCCTATTGTGGAAATTGTGAGCCCAACCTCTGTCCGCCTTGAGTTACCTGAGTTATTTTTATTATCTAACCTGTTTCATGTTTCTGTGTTAAAACCAGCCATACAGGTCCACCAACAATCAAGTCCTCTTCCAGTGTTGGTGAAAAATCTGGTCAAGTCTGATGCCGGGGTGGACTACCTTAGGAGACAATCCCATTCCAGGTCTCCTGGTAAGGTTGAGGGTCCGGTGGCCCCTCCTAGAGAGGGGGGTACTGTAAGGAACTTACCCTGGTGGTCTAGCGGCAGCGGGGTCCACGCCGCGTCCTCGGCGTGGACACCCGCTGTGCTGCTTTCTTCCTGTGCCGGCTCCCTAGCGCGCGTGCGTGCGCGCGCATGCACACTCTGATTTAAAGGCGCAGGCGCGCTGACGTAATGACGTCAGCGCGAGAGGCGCGAAATTCAAAAGTATAAGAGGGGAATTTGGGTTTTAGCAAATTGCCCGTTGTAGGTACAAATTAGCTTGTTCCTGGGTGCTATTACTTTATTCCTGTTTGACCCTTGCCTGCCTGAATTACTATGCTGATCTCTCTAATCCTGACCCTGCTAGCCTGTGACTATTCTGACATCTCCAATCCTGACCTCTGCCTGTCCAGTGACCATTCTACGTTTTCTCCATCCTGATTTTGGCCTGTTTGACTTCTCTACTGCTTGGGCTGGCCCGGCCTGCCTGTTCCATTGGCTTCCTATCTTCTAACATCCTTGTAAGACAGTCGTGCCCCATTGCCTGCCAGAACTTACGCCTTGCACCTCTCGTTAAGTCCAGGTGGCATCTGAGTACGCCGAGGGCTCCTCCCGAGGCCAAAGGCGGTCACTTAACTGGTGAAGTCGAGCCGAGACCAGGGTGCTTGGCATCTGTTCTGGTGTAGGGTGCCGACCGTGACACTTGCCTTATGATAAACTAGAAATGAATATGTAGGTGCCTTTTTAATGAATGTGTAATGGTATATATTGCTATATTCATACACACATTCATGAAACATGTTTCACTTAAATAATTGAAGGCTATTTCAATTATCTAACAATATATATATATAATCATGTCGTATACAATTTAAAGTTAATAATCATGTACCAGAGGACAGAACTAGCATGCAGATATCACATTTAATAAGATTCTTCACCAGATTATGTTTTAATTATTTAACACACACACACATATATATATATTAGAAAGAACACCAGAGCTGGATCCTTTACAGGACTTATATTTCCCTATTATTTGGGCTGTGGGAAGGAGTCTGGGGATTATTTGGCAGCAACACCAGTTGCTTGCGTTTTTCAGGGCCCGGACTCTGGAATGGGAGGGAAGGTACAGGGTGGGCCTTCACATTCCACCCAGGTACACACCTGACTTTTACTGCAGCAGAGGGATACTCTGCATAAGGAGGAGGCACAGGTGCAATTAGAGGAGAGAATGATGGTGCCTGCAGCCGGTTAGCTGCCAGTCTTTCTAATCTTTCTACAGGGTGTTAAAAAGGACTAAAACAAAAACCCTTGTGTACAAAGGACTGTAAAAGAAAGCTGGCTAATACTGGGCAGTGGGGATTTGTTGTTTTGCCTCAAGTGGACTGACCAGGACAACTTTGGACCCTGAAAAAATCAAAGGACTTTTACAAGCTGAAGTAAGCTGTGTGTTATATTTTCATTTACTTAATGCTTAGGACAAGTTACTGTTAAGTTCAGTTTCTAAATAAATTGATTTTTCTATAAGAAACGGTGTACTGAGTGCTGCAATCGGGTCCAATCCGGGCGGCAAAGTTCACCTCCATGGGAAAGAGTTCTTCACGGAAACCCGGAACCAGCACAAAAGGAATCAGTGAGATGTCGACGGCAACTCCTTTGGGATTGAACCCGGCTACCACTATAACTCGAAAGGGAGGTGCTGTACAGTGCTGGTGATGCTTTGCTTGGAGCCACACCAGAGCTCAGTGCCCCCTACAGGAGGAGCCCATGCAGTGCGGGATACTGAGGAGAGTTTTGTTTCATGCCCATGAGATTCCAGGAGAGCTTTGAATGCAACCAGGTGAACCAGGTACCAGCTAAAGCTTTGCTAGACTCAGGGAGCATGGTGACTCTGGTGAAAGCAAAAATGGCTTGAGAGGTAACAACAGTATTGAAACCTCTCAAAGTGGTTTGCATCCATGTTGACACAAAGACATACCCTTTGGTGCCTGTGTCAATTGCCAACGACTGTGGATCAATAACCCACACCATCAGGGTGGTAAGAAATCTTATGTGTCAGTTGATATTGGGGTGCGACTTTCCATTGTTTTGGGAACTGGGAGAAAGTGAAGAGGGCAATGTTTATTACTGTAAAGAGTGATTGTATCCCTAGTCCCTTACCAGTAGAGGCCGATGCACAGCGGCCTGTTGAAAATGTCCCAGAAAAGGTATCCTTGGAAAATGCACCAGAGGGTCAAGAAGTTGCTGACCATTCATGTCTGGAACCTGAGTCGACCCTTGAGAGGGGGATGATTCCCCATTACAGGTCATGTTGGGAGAGGATGACGAAGGAGCCTCCTCCGAGTTCCTTGATCCTGACCTGAATGTTTCAACAGGTACCTTTATTTACTGCCCAAATGCGATATTGCACCTTATTAAATGCCAGAGCACAGGTATCTGTAATGTACCCCTGGAACCTGGTGCTGAGGAGAGGTTTCCCCATTTTGCCATCAGTAGGGATCTGTTATATAGGGTTGCTAGGACCCATGAGGAAATAGTTGAGTAGTTGTTAGTACCCCAACCCTTTCGGCAGATGGTGCTAGATTTAGCACACAATGAAGCGTTAGGGGTTCATCCATGAGTAGAGAAGACAGAGACTAGGATAACGGGTCGATTTTACTGGCCAGGGTTAAAGGCCGAGGTGAGAAACTATTGTACTTCCTGTCCCACCTGCCAGTTAACTGCACCAGTTTCACATTTTCACAGCCTTTCGGTACCCTTGCCCATAATCGAGGTTCCTTTTGAGCGCATTGCTATGGATATTGTGGGGCCACTGGTAAAGACTGCCAGGGGGCACAAATATATCCTGTTAATCCTTGGTTAATGCACTCGCTATCCGGAGGCAATACCATTGAGAAAACCCACCTCTAAATCAATAGCTCGAGAATTATTTAACATATTTAAGGTCAAGGCCGATGTGTGTCGGTTATTTCTGATCAAGCAGTTGAGAACCTTCGTCTACCAACCTCAGACAGATGGTCTGGTAGAATGGTTTAATAAAACACTGAAAACAATGTTGAAAAGAGTGGTTCAGAAAGATGGGAAGGATTGGGACTGTTTACTCCCTGCTGTCTTGTTTGCCATCTGAGAGATACCTCCGGCTTCCAATGGGATTTCACCGTTTGAGCTGGTTTACAGGCATTGACCTTGGGGACTGCTTGATCTAATAAAAGAATCATGGGAAAGTGAGTCCAGCCCCCACAAAAGTGTAATTGAGTATGTTTCACAAATGCAAGAGCGTATTGAAAAAATAATGCCCCTGGTAAAAGAACACCTCCTGAGGGCCCAAGATCCACAAAACCTGAGTGTACAACCGGGCAGCTAAGATAAGGCAGTTTTAGGTGGGAGACCATGGAAAGTAAATTCCTGGCCTGATGGCAAGGTCCTTTTGAGGTGCTTGGAAAAGTAGGGGGAAGTGAACTACAAAGTTCATCAGCCAGGTAGACGTAAGCCCTATCAAATATATCATATAACCCTCTTGAAGCCCTGGAAAGAAAGAGAACCAGTTCTGGCCATGGGTGGTGTCTGGGTTGATTCTCAAGTCACTAGTGTGATAGTGTTAAAATAGTCCCCACAAGATTGCAGGTCCAAGGTTAATGAATTCCTCCAGAGAAACAAGGGGATATTTTC
This sequence comes from Xenopus laevis, assembly GCF_017654675.1. Lineage (NCBI taxonomy): Eukaryota > Metazoa > Chordata > Amphibia > Anura > Pipidae > Xenopus > Xenopus laevis. Next base: position 68,598,442 of record NC_054382.1, on the reverse strand, counting down.
AGATTTACCTCGGCTCACTTATTTAATAGAACACCACATCCTTACTGAGCCTCGAGCAAAAATCTTTATGAAACCCTACCGCATTCCAGAGGCTCAGAGAAAAACAGTTTCAGGGAAAGTGAAATGGATGTTGGAGTTGGATGTCATTGAGGAATCGCAGAGTGAGTGGTCAAGCCCAATTGTGCTGGTACCAAAGCCAAAAGGAACTCTGCAATTCTGTAATGACTTCCGGAAGCTGAATGAAATCTCTATGTTTGATGGGTATACAATGCCACAGGTGGATGACTTAATAGAGAAGTTAGGCACCACCCGCTACATCACCATGTTGGATATGACCAAAGGGTATTGGAAAGGAGACACAGGAGAAAACTACATCCTCCACGCCGGAAGGTCATTTCCAATATAAGAATGCCATTTGGGTTGCAGACTGCCACTGCCACTTTTCAAAGGGTCATGGACAGGTTGCAGCATCTGCTCCAAAGATACGCATCGGTCTATTCTATGATAATTTTTAGTCCTGGGATTCCCACCTTCCAAAAGTACAGACAGTGTTGGATGCCCTACAGAGAGGGGGTTTTACAGTAAACCCAGAGAAATGTGCCCTGGGAATGGAGGAAGCACAGTTCCTAGGGTACACTGTTGGAAGGAAGTTGGTAAAGCCCCAAATTAACAAAAATGAGGCAATCCAGGACTTGCCCCACCCCCCTCACCAAAAATCAGGTTTGGGAATTCGGGAATTGTGGGGTACTACAAATGTTTTATTCCGAATTTTTCATCCCTTGCAGCCCTTCCCATTCCCTAGATTGGAATGCCGATACAGAAAAAGCATTTGGAGAGCTGAAGGGTGTGTTGTGTTGTCACCCTGTCCTGGTTGCCCCAGGTTTCGCACGAGAGTTTGTGGTACTCACAGATGCCTCAGATATTGGGTTGGGGGTAGGTGTGTCCAAAGTGACTGAAGGAGAGGCACATCCCATAGTTTTTCTTAGTAGGAAGTAGACTATGCGGTGGTGGAGAGGGAGTGTCTGGCCATAAAATGGGCGCTAGACTCTCTACGCTATTATTTGTTGGGCAGGACAAGTTCAGGTTGATTTCTGACCATGATCCTCTGACTTGGATGAAAAGAAACAAAAGAACTAGTGATGGGCGAATTTATTCGCCAGGCGCGAATTCGCTGCAAATTTGCGCGATTCGCCGCCAGCGAATAAATACGCGAAATGCCCGCGAAAATTTGCGGCAAAAATTCGTCTGCATCAAAATAAAAAATTGCCGAAAAAACGTACACCGGCGTAAAAAACTGGCGCCGGCGTCAAAAAAAACGGGCGCCGGCGTCAAAAACGGGCGCCGTTTTGCAAATTTTTGGCCGTTTTGCGTATTTTGCGCGAAATTCACTAATTTTTCGGCAAAGCAAAACGGCGCAAATTCGCCCATTACTAAAAAGAACAAATGCCCGAGTGTCCTGATGGTTTCACTCTCTGCAGGAATTTAACTCTGTGGTGGAGCACAGGCCTGGTAAAATGCAACAGAATGCTGATGCCCTTTCTAGGGTTAATTGTCTGGATGTACAGAGTACCTCCACCACCTCAGAGTTGAGGCAGAGGGGAGGGGATATGAAGAGGACACCAGGGCTGGGTCCTTGATGGGAGGTATATTTCCCCATTATTTGAGCTGTTGTCCCTTTAAGCAGTGTGTGTGTCAGGGAAGGAGTCTGGAGATAATTTGGCAGCAACACCAGTTGCTGTGTTTTCTTAGTATTTTAGGGCCTGGACTCTGGAATGGGAGGGAAGGTACAGGGTGGGGCTTCCCATTCTACCCAGGTACACACTTGGCTTTTACTGCAGCACAGGGATACTCTGTATAAGGAGGAGGCACAGGTGCAATGGGAGGAGAGAATGATGGTGCCTGCAGCCAGTTAGTTTTGGGTGTTAAAAAGGACTAAAACAAAAACCCTTGTGTACAAAGGACTGTGAAAGAAAGCTGGCTAATACTGGGTAGTGTGGATTTGTTGTTTTGCCTCAAGTGGACTGACCAGGTCTACTTTGGACTCTGAGAAAAACAAAGGACTTTCACAAGCTGAAGTAAGCTTTGTGTTATATTTTCATTTACTTTCTGTTGAAAAGTTCAGTTTCTAAATAAATTTATATTTATTTAGAAATGGTATACTGCATGCTGGCTGCGATTCCCCCTTTCCCCCTCAATATATACAGTATATAGTTGAGCTCACCATGAATTTTTAAAACCATTAGGCGTCCGTGCAATGAGGCTGTGACCACAAAATACATATAAACACAAGAGACCTCTCAACCTATTATCAATATATTTAAGACATTTTTTGAGACATTTTGTGCATACAGCTACTAAAAAAATGCATTACCCTTTAAGCAAAACTGGGATTGTTTGTCCTTATATTGCAATATATTTAAGCTGGCCAACTACGTCAAAGTCATCCCATATCTGGCCAGTCCTACACTCAAATTACATCTGATTCATTAAGAATTTTATTGCTTCATTATACATTTTACAAGGGACTATGTTTTACCTGCAACTTACTTGCTGCTTTCAAAAGTAAAACTCCCAACCTTGGCTGCCCTTTTATTAGCCACCAGTGGAATCACCTGACTATAGCTGGGAAGGGTGGGAGCTACAACATGGAGCTGGCCACTGCTCCTGTATAAACTATAAGAAACAAGGGAAAGTTGTGCTCAGCACTGATTTTTAAAACCATTAGGCAGGGGTGCAATTAGGCTGTGACCACAAAATACATATAGACAAATAAAAGAGTCCTCTAAATCCTCACCTCTGAGTGTAGGACTGGCCAGACCAAGTATGACTTTGACGTAGTTGGCCAGCTTAAATATATTGCAATACATGGACAAACAATCCCTGTTTTGTTTGAAGGGCAAGGCATTTTCTAGTAGCTGTGTGCACAAAATGTCTCAATGTCCTTAATAAATTGAGTGCAGAGGACATCTTGTATTTCTCTATATGAATTTTGTGGCCACAGCCTTATTGCACCCCCACTTACTGGTTTAAAAATAAGTGGTGAGCATAAAAAAAACTCTTTTTCTTCATATTGATATTTTCGTTTAAATGCTTGGAGTGCTGTCATTTCTGTATTTTTCTTTGGATTAGTACCCAGGTTGTTTTGCTGTCTTAAGGTGTGTGCTCCATTTGTATTTCTTATATATCCTACTTGTACATCTTGTAGGTACATGAATCCTAATCAGAGTTTTTTACATCCACATACGGGGAGAAGATTTGCCATTCGATCCCACATCACTTGCACTACCACCCATGTCATTTATTTAATCACCTGTCCATGCGGCCTTTCATATGTGGGAAAGACAGATCTTACTTTGCGGCTCCGGTTGGATGCCCATCGGTCAGCTATCAGTACTGCCTTTAGGGACAACTGCACAACGAAACCAGTGGCAAAACATTTTCTGGAGAAGGGGCATCGTTTACCCACTTTCAAATATATTGGCATAGACCATATACCACCACCCCGGAGAGGTGGTGATAGGTCAAAAATGCTTCTCCAGAGAGAATGTTTTTGGATAAAAAAACTTAATACAATGATGCCAAATGGTCTCAATGAACAGTTGTCCCTCTCATGTTTCCTCAGTGAAAGATGAGGTTTATTTTGAAGTAATCATGCTTTTTTCTGCATTTTTGTTTTTGGTTTTAAAGAACATTAAGACTGTCGAATTATGTAATAATGATTGTTGAACTAAGGTATAATTGAATATTAATGTGCAACCACGTATCAACACCAACAGTTGGGTGGATACATGGATACATTTTTGTGGAATGTTAACTATGAATTAATAACATTTAGCATTGAGACAGCCTTAATTGTTTTCCATGTGTGATATATGTCGGTGATTTCATTTCCTGTCTTTCAATAGGTGTGGGTATAAAAAATGCTGTTTGTGATCACATGTTGCATCTTGAAAACGGTCCAAGATCCGGACCGAAACGTCGATACATGTGAATTTTAACATTTGATAAATAAATTAATTCTTTTAAAAAATTTCCAGTGTGCGCTGTTAACTACAACCGGATTTCTATACAATGGACATGATAGCAGCACCTGGTTCCTGTTAGTTTTTGAAGGTGTGCGAGAGACCTTTTTCGTTTTTTATATATATATATATATATATATATATATATATATATATATATATATATATATATATATATATATATATATATATATATATATATATATACCTGTATATATGTGTGTATATATATATATATATATATATATATATATATTTATTTATTTATTTTTTTCACTATGATTTCTCTGTTGTTAAGGAACACAAATTATACTGTATTTGTAAATAACACTGAAGTGACATTAACTAAATGCTAACCATGAATTTTTGAGGGGGGAATAATAAAAGTAATAATAAAGAAAATGTTCCATCAAACATTACTAGCAACCCCAGACAATTACGGGCTACTCATCAGTTAGATAGGTCACTGGTGTGAAGTGACCTACTTGGTCAGGCTAGTTGTATAGTCCACTGGTATCCTAAGTTTTCATTATTAAATCAATAACATGTACCATAAAACAAACAATTTAAAAATGTTCAGTAATCTGTAAAGTAAAATGGGGAATCTAGGGGGAGGGGTCACACCTAAAAAAGCTAATTCACAGGTATAAAGGAATAACAATGCACCTGCATATAGAAGAAAAAGTCAAAAAAACCTATTATAATACCTGTTTGGTACCAGGTGCTAGTTCAGTATATTCAACCAAACCTGCCTAGGGTTAAAATTTAATCCAAGCAACACGTTTACTGCAGCACACTGGAAATTGGCAATTTTCTTATTTATATTGTAACACTTTTTCTATTTATTCAAGGATTTTGAACCAGTGGAGTCACTGAAAGTGGCACCGATTTCTGCAATTCCAAGATTTCTGAAAATTTAGGTACCTTTTAGCGTCTTAGATGTCACTGAAATTATTACTTTTCTTACAATTCTTGATAATGCTTGTTTGAGGTTAATAATGTTTGGTTGGGACCACAATGTAGATGACTACACTTGATGATGTATTATGTGATCACTCAATGACATGCTGCTATTGGGAACACTATTTAAGCACTCACAATGTTTGGTGTATATAGGCTTGATAAAGGGCCCAGTGGGGCCCGAAACAATGCCCGTTTTGATATGTCTATTTTGAGCCAATTAATCACTTTTTGAGTAAATTGCCAGTTTCCAGTGTGCTGCAGTAACCGTGTTACTTGGATTGAATTTTGACCCTAGGCAGGTTTGGGTCGATATACTGCACTAGCACCTGGTACCTAACAGGTATTATAGTAGGTAGAGCACTTAATTTTTGAGTGGAACTGAATGCATAGATACAACATGTATAGGGGAATGTAATATTGGTCAATAATGCAAAACTATTTCTCAATGTGAGTAAATGTTCACAAAATAAACAATTGTGCCTTTACGAACACTTTACCCCTCGTGCGACAATAGGATAGTAATTGCAAATTTTATAGTTTGCTATAATGTGCATGTAATAAAACATCTTAATGAAAAAGTTATGTTTGCTCCAAAATTTTTTGTCACCTTGAAACAGGTGTTAAAGATTTTTAATGTGCAATTAAGATTCACAATGCAATTAAAACCTACTGAAGATTATTACATAGCGATGTGTGAATTTTTATTCTCAAATTTATTCTCTTTCTATTTTTTTAATTCTTTATTTATTCAAAGACATTTTATATTTTACAGAATAGAGACGAGATAACAAAAAGGAAAATTACAAAAAGAAAAGAAAGTGTGTTTATATGCCAAGTCTGGAGATTCAATTTTGTGAGCATAATCCTCTGAAAGCTGATAGGGATGTGTTTAGTCAGTTTATTGGTTGGCTCTTTATCCAGTGTCACAGCTGGGCATATTTCAATTTTGAGGAAAATGAGTCTGCCTAATGGACAGAGAGTTAGTAAGGTCAAAAGTTGTTTCTTTTCCATCACCTGTGTACATGTGAGACTTTCATTACACCCTAGGAATGTACCCTTTGTCATACCAGGAAAAAAATTGGGATTTCCTATTATTGGGAAGAAAGGGCCATTCCATGTACATTTTTGGTAAAGTAGATGTGTCTGGTCTGAGAGATGGTCGTAGCCACCATAGAGCTTAAACAGGTCTATCTATTTGAGACAGTTAAATTGTATTCCATTTCTTACTCTTATGGTGGTGGAACCATTCTACAATCCTATTCAGAATTGAGGCTCATAAATATTTTCTTATACATGGAAGGCTCAGTCCCCTTTGAGTTTTATGTCTCAATAAAATATCCCTGCTAATCCTAGGGTTTGCTCCATCCCATATAAAGTTAGTAAATGCAGAGTGTAATGTGTCAAAGAAACATTTGGGTGGGTGTATAGGTATGGTTTGGAACTGATAAAGAAGTCTTTTTAATACATTCATCTTTAATAGTCTTATCCATCCAAATGAAGATTTATGTGGTTGCTGTCATTGTATAAGATCTTTCGTGATTTGGGAAAGGAGGGTCCTGTGATTGAGGTGAGATTATTATTATTTAGGCCCACTAGTATATGTATTTCTAAATAGTTTTGAGTGTATTATCTTTGGCCTCCCTACCCGGCACGAATCCAACCTGATCTGTGCCAATTAAATGTAACGCTTTCTTGGCCTAATCTGCCAATTAGAAGTTAAGGGTGACCAGCTAGGTAGTGAGCATGGGTTACATTGCGAATCTTCACCCAGGGCAGAGCCTTCGCCAAATGGAAGCTTCCCCTTTAAACTGTAGTTGAACTACAACTCACAGGCATATAAGTGCAAAATAGAATAATGGACGCCAGGAGGTTCTTTAAAAAGGTAAAACAGGAGCACAGATTTATTATGCCAGAGGCAAATGACCACAGGTTTACTTACAAATATACTGAGGACACAGCAGGTGGAATCACTTTGGACAGTACAAGGTTCACAGTCAGACAGATGCGACTCCCAAAAGATATTGCAGATAGGTGTACATCAATTCCCAGTTCAACCGACGTTGCCAGTGAGGGGATCGGGATCTATCAGGTAGGGTACAGGTAGTCCTTTGCTCACCTAGATACCTATCAACTGAGTTCCCTGCTCTAAAGGCAAACAGGCCTTGTGGGAAGCTACTCCCTACTACAATCCTCGTTGGAGCGACAACTGCTCTTTCTGCTACACCTCTCTGTCTTTCTCTCCTAGAGAGAACTATAACAGTATCTTACTATTTCAGCTGGTCCTCGTTCACGGGGTTACCTGGTCCCCGACTTAGCACCAAAGGTGTCAGGTCCCTCTGGGGTAAATGCTTACTGGGGCCTATGGTGATCCCAGGCTCAGTGGAGATTCACCTAGCAGCAGCACCAGGAGCCAAAGAGGAAGAGGACACTCCCTGCACAGCACTATATAGCAGTGTGGCAGGGGAGTGTCATTACACTCTTTGTCCAATAGGTGTGGGTGTTACACTTTACCAGTTACAAGGGCTTGGCCCAATAACAAGGGAAAAGAGAACTACATACAAAAGGTAGGGGATTAACTCTATAGGGATAGGATATCCTATAGGTCCCTACATAAATATGGCATTTGAGTTTTGAGCCATTTAGCTAGTGTCTTAGCATAAAGCTTTATGTCTATGTTCAGTAAAAATAAAGGTATATAACTTGTGCCAGTCAGTAGATCCTTACCGGGTTTATGAATCAGATGCTGCATATGGGCATCTAGCATTGCAGTGGGTTAGGAATTGTTTATATGTATTCTCTTGTGGGTTACTTATGTTGTAGAGTTCTGTATAGTAGTTCTACATTACTTTAGATATTTCTTGGGTTTTATCGTTAAGAGGTTTGATTGCTGGGATAAAGGAAGCACTTCTGTTTTCTGTTTCACAGCACATGCTAGAAATTTGCCTGTTTTTCTTACGGTGCTCGTAGAAGTAACTCTTGCACTTCTGTAGGTTATATATTGATTTTTTTGTTGAGCTTGGATTTCAGCAATTCTCTATTAGTGAGTTCTGTGTTACGTTATCATTTTCGTGTTTTATGAGGACCATTTTGAGAACCACTTTGAGTGCTTCCCATTTTGTTACTGGGTGTGTGCTATCTAGGAAAATGGTTTCTTTAAAGCATTCTTTTTTACTTCTTTACTTCCACTAGACAATCTTTATCCCTCAACAAAGATTCATTAATTCTCCATGACCATGTTTTATACTCTAACAGAGGAGGGGCTAATTTAAGAAATATGGGGGCATGATCAGAAAGTAGTTGTATTCCTATGTTGCAGTCAACTACCCAGTTCAGAGCTAAGTGTGACAGAAGCAAGTATTCGATTCTTCTATATGTCTGATGTACTTAAATATAAGTGTAATCTCTGTCTGCCAGGTGGCATATCCGCCATGTATCCATCAGTTGATTATCATGTGTCTTAATATGCTTTAGTGTCTTCTGTGGTATACTAGATTTCTCAGAGTCTAGTTAAGGGTCAATTAGCACATTCAGGTCCCCACCTAGTACAGTAATACCTTCTGAAAATCCTTCAAGTTGGTTTCTAAAAATATATATTGGTTTTGATTTGGAGCATATCCATTTATTAGTGTTATGATATGTCTTGACAGATTTAGTTTAATAAAAATATATCTGCCTCTAGAATCTACTATTGTGTCTAGTATTGAATAGCTGAGGTTTTTATGAAATGCATCTAGAGGACAGTTACTGTAATAGCTTGCTCTAGGAGTAAGACGCAGGATGAGGATAGTTATTAGAGCATCCAAAGGCTCCAGCAGAAGACCAGAAAGGTTAGTACCCTGTGGTGTAATTGTCCAATATAGGGACGTAAGAGTTTAGGCTCAAGAATATGAGATTCCTTAAGTAAGGCACCATCGTAACCATGAAAGTGACTGAAGTAACTGTGCAGTGATTGATGCTTGTACCATCTGAATAGTACATCCTAAGAGATTGTGTGAGTTTCAGTAAATAGTTTATTATTTATTTAAGAATTACAGGCACCCCATGCCAGATCAAGTTCTGGGTGTGAGTCCATGTGGTTAACTGTGTGTGTGTGTGTGTAGTGTGTGTGTGTACCTTCTGCACACCACCCCTTAATTTAAAGTTTACCAACGGATCCCCTGGCAATTGTTTATACACATTAATTCATATTCACTATCTCCCCCAATAAGCTATTTAATTGCTGCCTGTTCATCTTTAGAAATGTTGTCTCTATAGGCACAAGTAGAGGCCATATTCACACCCTCTCAGTAATTTAAGGGCTTACCCTGGTGGTCTAGGGAACTAGGGCCCGGCGGGGACACCCACATTACTAGCCCTCTCTCCTCAAGCCCCGGTTCCTCTATGGCGCTCACTTTCGGGTTTATGCCGAAGGCGTGTGATGTCATCGCACATGGCACAAAATTCAAATGTATTTAAAGGGGCTTTTGTCTAGAATTCGTTGCCCGTTGTTAGGTCTACTTGCTAGTAACCTGGGTGTGTTTTCTTCATGTAAGATTCCTGGTTTTGATCCCTGCCTGTCTGACTATCCTGAACTCTGCTAAACCTGACTCCTGCCTGCCTGACAATTCTACGAGTATTGACCCTTGCCTGTCTGACTATCCTTGAACTCTGCCCTCACAGACCCAGCCTGTCTGACCCTGCTTGAACTCTTCACTTCGGGAGGAGCAGAGGACTCCTCCTGAAGCGAAAGGCCACTGCTACAGGCAGAAGCAGATCCAAGACCAGGGAGCCTAGCACTTGTTCTGGATTTAGGGAGCCAAACGTGACAAATAACCAGCTTAAACAATTTAATGCAGAATTCACCATAGGGGGAGTGAAATGACTCTTTAATTTTAGGGATAAAACAATCACTTCATTTTTCATAGTACAGGTGTGAGACCTGTTATCCAGAATGTTTGGGACCTGGGGTTTTCCAGATAAGGGATCTTTCTGTAATTTGGATATCTTCATATCTTAGGTCTAATAGGAAAACCTGTAAACATTAAATAAACCCCTATGGGTTGGGCTCTTAGTTGGGAACAAGTACAAGGTACTGTTTTATTATTACACAGAAAAGGGAAAGCATTTTTGGATTATATGATTATAATGGAGTCTATGGGAGATGGCCTTTCCATAATTCAGAGCTTTCTGGTTAATGTGTTTCTGGATAATGGATCCCATACCTGTATTTTTAAAGTAATCTTTCAAATGTTACATGCTACAAAACTTGAAGCAATTTCCCAATCAAAAGAATTAGGGGCATATTTGTTAAACCTCAAATTTTTCTGGTCTAGTTTTTAAGGGGGAAAACTCAAATTTTTAGAGGGGAAAAAACTGCTAAAAATCTGAATCCAAAATACTCCTTACCTTCCAAAGTCATCTAAAAGTCAATGGCAGATGGTACCTTTTACAATTGGAACGTTTTTTGCCTTCATGATTGTAGAGAGTTTCGGGCTGTTTGACACTGGTTTTCATTCGATAATCTGAAAAATTTGTGTTTTTCCAGTCGATAATCTAAATAATTCAAATTTTTTAGGTGATAATTTAAAAAAAATGCATGATTTAAATTGTTGAGACTGTTCCCGCTCGTTCAATATTCAATAAGATTTTTAGCTAAATTTATCCAGATCCTGTTTGGTAGTTTGGACAAATATACATTTTTAAAATAATCAGAAAAAAGTATGCATTTTATTAAAAAGCCCCCTTAAAGTATGGTGGCACAAAGTACAAACCTTTCTGCAATAAACGTCTATCTGCATGTGAATACGCCGATCAATCGAAAATCTTGATCTCTATTACTTGTGTTCTCTGCCCCTTCTTCCCCCTTCTCATGGGGTACTTTTTATGCATGCTATGCCTGAGGTAGGTCTGTTGGTCATTTATGGAAGCAATTCTAAAAAAGGGGGCCACCAGTCTTTCCAAAACCTCTGACCGTGTAGCTATCAGCTGTGATATATTTCTTAAATTAGGGACAGCAGCATTAAAGACTATTATTTTAAAACAAATTTTGGACTTATTTGCTGCTGTTCATAATTTGAGAAATATGTTGGGAGCTACTAGGAATGCTTGAGGATTTGCAGCTTTTGCAAATACAAATAGTGAACTTGAGCAGTTGAATTTCATATTGTTTATCAACTGTGATACCTGTTGTGGTCCCACATCTCCATCCAAATCACCAGAGCTTTTATCAATTGTATTGAGTGGTTTTATGTTATTTATTTATTTTTATTAACTTTTAACTTTTTATTTAAAAGTTTCTCTTGTCTGAATTACAGTAGCTCCTTCTTCAATGCAGGTCATTAATTCACGTGTTAATCCACTCTTGAGTAGCCTTGCATGTTCAATTTCAAATGCGGCCAACGACTTAAGCATTTTAGTTTACTCTCCTGAGACCTCCTCAATAACCAAAATCATTAGGTCAAATGAGCAGTGATTCAATACTCCAACCCATTTTTTTTTTTTTTTTTTTTTACAGAAGTCCAGGTTTGATCTTCTGATTGTAGGCATATTATGGATGCGGAAACCGTGGTGTTCTCTTGGCTCAATAATAGTCAACAGGCCATGAAGATCAAGGTCATTTTTTTTTTTTAACCGTTCCCACTCTGTAGCAGTATCTTTGTTCCAAACCTTACATGGGAGGTCTTTATGACTCTGGTGCCATAATACATAGCCTGCTTTTGTAATGTGCATGGGTGGATGTTCACTAGCTAAGCTTAGCTTTCCCGAATATCCCTTTGCATTAAAAGAATAAATTAAAAGAAATGTATATCCAGCTTTTATTCAGAAGGTTGCCTGCCTCCCACTTAAAATTATAGCCTCATAAACTGCTTGCAAAGTGGAGCAGGCAGGGAGTCAGACACTACATTCAGAAGCTGAGTAAGGAGGTGACATCACAGATCACAGCAGTCGGCTCTCAAACATTCCTGAGCATGTTATGGTCTCTTTGGAGTCTGCATGAAGGAGTGACTGTGGACTTCTGTTTCTTGTCTGCTATGTGTCCATTTCCAAGTATTGCATTCTATGGTTTCTAGGTGCTGGGGCAGGTTGGGGTGCAAGAAAGGTGGAAGTCACACAGTAGGGCTGCAGGTGTCAAACTATTCTCCAGGAAGGGGCAGGTGTCAGGTTATTTTCTACTTAACTAACATATACAAACATACACAAAGTTTAAACTAGTATATTTGATGTAACAAGTAAGTACTGTATTTACCTAGCAGCCACAATTTGGTTGGGGTTTTATTTTTATATTATTCCTTACAATTCCCCATAGTTTATCTCTTATCAGACACCCTTACATGCAGAAATACAATAATCAGTTCCTTACTGATGCTGCTCTCCAGCAAATAATAACGGAGGACGCAATGCCTCTTTCACCTGTCAACTCTGCTGATATCAGTTAATGAAAAGCATTATGTTGGACACATGGATCATGGGGCAAACCTTGGTGCCTAATAGTGCCAGACCAAGAGGGAAGCATGCCAAAGGAAAGCTGGCATGAGATGGGGGGGGGGTTGTTGGTTGAGTGAGTAGAAGTTCAAATACCTCCACTTGTAGCTGATAAAATTGGAACCAGTGATTCTCTAGGACCCTGAACTAGGAAGTAGGCAAATAGAAAAGGCATGTGCCAAGTGCTGCCACAGCATTGTGCCTTAGGCAAGTACCTCTTCTGCTTACCCCTAGTTCTGATCTGACGCCATACAACAAGGCAAGTCGGTCACCTGGACAGAGGCCAGTATTCTACTAAAAATTTTCAGAATAGAAAAGGAGAAAGTAAAAAATAAAAAAGAACGATAAGTAATATCAACATTAAAATTGGCCATGCAAGTAATCTTCTTTTTGGTTGACAGGGCAGGGACCTACGACAACCAGAGTGCAGCCTAGGAAGGAAAATAATTTAAAAAAAAAATTTAATTTAAAAAAATTAAATTTTAAATGAAAAAATGCTTAAAAAAGCCTTTCTGGAACTTACAAAATGTTACCTTAAAAGTAAACTTCACTTTTAAATGCTCCATGTGATTTTAATGGGCAAATTAGACAATTATTCAATTGGTAGTTATTAAAGGGGATCTAAATCCAAAAATACACTTAGCCATGGTGCTTCTCTGGGTATATTTGCATTTCACAATCTTTTTATATTTTTAGTAGTTTCTGAGATATTAGCATTTTTAGACTGATAATACCAGTCATAGAGTCAGCAACCACAGGATTAAAGGGGTTGTTCACCTTTAATTTTTTTTTTTTTTATAATTCTGTTTTTATTAGTTTTAAAAGTAACAAAAGGTGAAGAAAAAGAAGCATATCATGTGCAATGTGCATCAACAGCAAGTATAATAATCAGTAGTAACCTTTAATATACAATATCACATGTGAAACCTTAGATCAGTAACTTATAAGTCTGCTCGGATAGCTTGCTATGGAACCATTTTCAGTTAATGAGAAGAGCATAAGTTTGAAGTGGGTATTCATTGCTAATTCCCGGGCCAACATAAGCTTGTTTCTGCTGCTTCTCCACCTATCATTTCTTCAGGGTTACCACATAGCTGTGCATTGAGTGCTGATGCTTCTAGCTGAAAAGTGTTCGATAGAACAGAGAAGGGGAGGGAAAGATAGAAGAAAGAAAGAAAGGGATAAGATCAGGGAAGGTGGGTATAGACAAGATAGTACAGGGAAAGAGTAGGTGACTAGTCCACCTGGGGCACACCACTAAGTATGTTGCAGAGATGATTATTATTTCACGTCCCTATGCTGCTCACGTTCCAGCTGAAACACGAGAAGTATTTCTCAAAGTCTCCGTCTGATTGCAGCTCCTCCATAAATTTTGCTTAGTTAAGATCAGTATATTCCGTTGTATACCTATGTAGCTGAGTAATCGAGAATATAAATATCCGACAGCTTGAATAGGCAAATCTCATGCGGGGCATAGTTGAGCGTATAAGTCTGAGTTGGTGAAATCAATCCAGTGGAACCATTTCTGTATGAAATTCTGGGAATCAGTTGCTGATTCGTTTTTCAGCTCCTCAAATTTATGTATCTCTTTAATCTTAAGTAACCAATCTTTAATAGATGGGCTAACTGTCTGTCTCCACTTAAGGGGGATCAGAGCTTTAGCGGAGTCAAGCATTATGGGAGCAAGAGATTGCTTGTATGTCTTTATTGCAAGAGGGGTGTCATGTAGAAGGACTGCTAGGGGATTGTCTTGGATTTCTATATCTGTGACTATTTTGATAGTATTGCGTACAGAAGACCAAAAGGTTTTAAGTATAGGGCAATTCCAAAATATATGTGTTAAGGTGCCCGGGTGTTCCTTGCATCTCCAACAAATGGGTGATACAGCCTTATATATCTTATTCAGTTTAGTTGGATAACGGTACCATTTCGTGAATAGTTTATAATTGAGTTCTTGAAGTTTTGAGCATTTTGAGGATTGGTGTATCAATTGAGTGATTTTGGTCCATCGGTTTTCTGTTATATCTGAATTTATCTCCTGTTGCCATTTGTCTTTAAAGGTGAATAGTGGGCTTGGTTTGAGGTCAGTGATAAGTTTGTATAGTTTTGAAATTGTCCGCTGTGGGGGATCTTTCTGAGACCAGATGTGTTCTATGTTCGTCAGTGTGGGCTTAGTCTTATTAGGCGGGAATGTTGCCTGTATGAAGTGTCGAATTTGTCTGTACTTGAATCTGTCCAGATCAGACGGAGTTTTGTCCGTTATGAGATCTTCTATGTCCTTCATTTTACCTCGGTTATGAAAGTGTTCGGCACCCGTGTGGAGAAGTATATTCCAACCCTTGTAATTGTCTAGATCCAGACCTGGTGTGAACTTGGGGTTGCCTATTATAGGTAACAGAGTGTAATGGAATCCGAGCTGGATAACCAAGATGGCGTCCAAGATGGTGGCTCCCTGGTTCCTCACGGACGCAGACGGATGATGTCGACCTCTTCCCACACTCTGATCGGTCGCCGGCGACGGAATGGGCGTCGGCGTCAATAATGGGCGCCGGCGTCAGTCGCACACGTCAGCGCGTCAGTCGCTGACGTCAGCGCGTCCGCGCATACGTCATGACGCCGATGCGTCCAAAATTGGCGCCAAACCTGGGCCTTTATAAGGGAACTCCGGACAATCATCAGTGCCCAATTATAGGTTTAGTTTACTACTCCTGGGTGTGATTCATTGCTAACTTCTTGTCTATTGTGTACCGACCCTTGCCTGGAATTATCGACCTTGAACCTCTTCTGCCTGGACTGATCTTGTTGCCTGTTTTCGACCATTCTTCTGTCTCATCCTCTACTGTACTGCGAACTTGGACATTGTTATTTTCCTCCCTTGGTCCTCACTACTCCTGAGGCCTTTGGCCTTACACAGAGGGGAGAGTTGATCCATTTACCTGATTTAGCTAGTGTGTCCCACGTATCTAGTGTATATTTTAGTTTGGTATCCGACCTTTCTCTATATGTTCTATCTGTTGGTGGTAGCCAAGGGGCGGCCCATAGTGGAGTTATTAAGGATTCCTGTTCTACCCTTATCCATAGTTTGGTTTTCCTAAAAAAGGCCCAGTCTAGACATCTGTTGATGATCGTCGCTTGGTGATATTTTTGCCAGTCTGGAAGGTTCAGTCCGCCTTGTGCTTTGGAGGCGGATAGGGTAGATCTGGCTAGTCTCGGGTTTTTATCTGCCCAGACGAATTTTTTTGTGAGTGTGTGCATTGTTTGCAGGGTGCCTCTAGGGGGGGGATATGGAATGGCCTGTGATACGTATAGAAAACGGGGTAGAATATTCATCTTAAGTGTATTTATGCGACCTAGCCATGAAATTGTCTTGCTTGTCCAGTCTTTCAGGTCAGCTTTAATAGAATTTAAAAAATCTGCGTAATTTTTATTAATGGTTTGCTTTATGTCTGGAAATATCTTTATGTCGAGGTAGGTGAAACCGGTGTTAGTTGTTTTAATGGGGAAGGTGGCTGTAGCAGCTAAAAATTCTTCGTGAGGAATTGATACGTTTTGGGCTACTGATTTTGTCAGGTTTATTTTGAAGTTACTAACTGACCGGAATTTGTCTAATTCTCTCACTAGATTCGAGAGGGAGATCGTGGGGTTGCGCAAGAAGAACAGAAGGTCGTCGGCGAATGCCGCGATCTTGTGTTCCTTTGAACCGATAGTAATGCCATTTACGTTTGGGTTGCCTCTAATCTTGTTTAGGAAACTCTCTAATGTTAAAATAAATAGCAACGGAGAGAGGGGGCAGCCCTGTCGAGTCCCATTGTGAATTCGAAAGGGTTGCGAGTATTCTCCATTCACTCTGAGTTTAGCAGATGGGTTGGTATATAAAGTGGATATCCATGATTGCATTCTGGGCCCCAGATTTATGTGTGCTATAGTAGCTTGTATGAATGTCCAGTCCACCCTGTCAAACGCTTTCTCAGCGTCTGTGGACAGCAGCATGACAGGGATGGACCGGTTTTTGCAAAAATGGGTTATACTGAATAATCTGTTTGTGTTGTCTCTTGCCTCTCTAAGAGGAACAAAGCCTACCTGTTCCGGCGAAATGAGGGAGGCTAAAACTTGGTTTAGTCTGGTGGCTAGGACCTTTGAGTACAGTTTAGTATCAACGTTAAGGAGGGAGATGGGTCGATAACTTCCTGGGTCGGTGGGGTCCTTACCCTTCTTATGTATTAGGGTTATGTGGGCTTCTAGCATTTCAGGAGGGATTGCCTTAGTAGCCGAGATAGTGTTAGTGGCTGTAACTAGATGTGGTATAAGATGATTACTTAGTTCTTTGTAATAGGATATCGAGAATCCATCGGGTCCGGGAGCCTTCCCAGACTTCGATGTTTTAATGGCTAGTATGAACTCTTCTTTAGTTAGCGGGGAGTCTAATATCTTTTTAACTGCATCCGACAATTGTGGGATATTTGATTCTGTGATGTATTCACTGCATGCGTGCTTTTTATCGCAGGTTTTGCTTTGTGAGGTGTCGTTGGGGTGAAGTTGATATAGTTTAACATAGTACTGACGGAAGGCCTCCGCAATGTCTGTAGAAGTATTTGCCATTTCTCCTTCTTTAGTTCGGATTTTGGGGATATAGTTTCTCAGTTGTTTTTTTTTCAAGGCGGCGGCTAGAAGTCATCCGCATTTATTGCCGTGTTCAAAATAAAGTTTTTTATGAAGTTCGATAGCTCTGGCCATGAATGCCGAAGAAGTATCCCGCAATTCTTTTCTAGCTTGCGTTAGTTCGGTTAATATGTGGTTAAATTTGGAATATTTATGTTGTGTTTCTAGTGCTCGGATTTTTGTTAATAAAAGTTGTAGTTTGGCATTGCGTTCTTTTTTTCTTTTTGCTCCAATTTGAATTAATTCACCCCTGATGACACACTTGTGTGCTAACCATAAGGTCCATGGGTCAATCTGCTCCGAACTGTTTTCCTGGAAATAATTTTGGAGTTTTTGAATTATATCGTTCTTTATGGTTTCGTCCCTCAGGAGAGAGTCGTTTAATCTCCAAGAAAAAGTACTGTGTATGGGGTTTTTACGGAGGAGAGTGCATGTAATGGGTGCATGGTCCGACCAGGTAATTATATCTATTGAAGAGTCTTTTAAAAGATTGATGTCGGAATGTCGTATGAAAATATAGTCCAACCTACTATAAGAGTTGTGTGGGTGGGAGTAAAAGGTATAATCGCGTGTTGAAGGATTTGTAAGTCGCCAGGTGTCTATTAAGGTGAGAGACCTAAGTTGTTTCTTAATCGCTTCTATTTTTATGTGTGGGATGCTGGACCGTTCAGTAGACGAGTCTAATTTTGGTTCAAGCGTCATATTTATATCTCCTCCCATAACGAGCGTGCCTTCTTCAAAAGCAACTAGGGCTTGGATTGTTTGTGTTAAGGCTGGCGATTGCTCGTCGGGGGGGAGATAGATCGAGGCAAAGGTGTATTTACTGTCACTGATGCTGCCTTTAACTAAAAGATACCTGCCTAGCCTATCTGATTGAGTGTCTATAGGTGTAAAGCCTACAGAATCTGCGATCATAATCATGACTCCTCTCGTTTTGGTAGGTAAAGTTCACCTTTAAATTAACTTTTAGTATGTTGTAGAGAGAAATGATTTAGAGAGTGATATTCCGAGACTAGAGTATGAATAGGAAAGGGTCTGAATTGAAAGCGGAATAGTAGAAAGTAGCAATAACAATAACTGTGTGGCCTTACGGAGCATTTGTTTTTTAGAAGGGGTCAGTGACCCCCATTCGAAAGCTGGAAAGAGTCAGAAGAAGAAATACAAAATGGAAGTAAATTGCAAAAAGCCAGAGGACCACTCTAATGGCTTTTTACAGTTTTGGGGAGTTATAAGTCAGCCCATGTATGGCCATCTTTAGCCTCCCCAAATAGAACCCCCCCCCCTGCCTATGGTAATGTGGCATGTCTCAGCATAATCAGTGGAAAAGCTTACTTGATCAACATATTCCTTTATTACTAATTCAAAGGTGTCTTAACCAAAGCTGAATATTCCAAAAAAATAGTGGCATAGGTATAATTCACAGTCACAGGGGCTCATTTACAAAATTTGTGCAGGGCATATTGGTTTGCACTCCTTGTTTATCGTGAAGAAATAAATGTGCTTTTTTCACAATGCATTGTGAATAAAGCACATTTATTTCTTCACGATAATCAAGGAGTCTGGGTCCATTTGCTTTATTGTATCGAAAGATTTGACCTACGCACCCATCATATATCTAGAATCCGGAAAGAGTGCGTTCATCTGTTTGGACATTATATATATATACACACACGCACGCACACACAGTATCCATGACATCCTCAAACTTATTTTTAATTTGTTATGTTGAAATACATAAGATATATATTAGCAATATAGGATATACATTTAACTTATACAGTTAACCTATATCTTTCATTCCAAATGGCCATTCTATGATGAGTTTGATTGCATGCAAGTAGCGAAGGACAATTTAAGATCAAATACATGCTTGATTATTAAACTCTAATAATCACAGATTAGGTGTGGGAGTTAGAAACAGCACTGATTAAAAAGCTAGAAGAGTATTTAGGCCCTTTAGAATTTAACTATTAACTGTTTGTGGCAGAATTACTCCCTTTGACAGAAAGCTGTTTACTATAATACTACAGTATGATAGTTGCATATTAAAAATATTATAATTAGTGATGGGCGAATCTTACCCATTTTACTTTGCCAAAAATTTGTGAAACAGCAAACAATTCAACAAATGCATTTAAGTCTATGGTCGACAAATATTTTTTGACACAACCATTTTTCTAACCCATTGGAGTTTATGGACGTCTTTTTTTTGCAGAAAAACCTGGCTTAAAATTTCACTCATCTCTAATTATAACTTAGTATGACGCATTGCTCATTTTGCTCTGATTCCACATAATTTGTAATAACCATTGCTAGAAACATTACATGTTTCTACTTATGAACATAATGTTAACACATATGGATACAAGGTTACCAGCACTTTACATGCATTTGTATTCCAGGTGTCTTGATCTAACAAGAGGGCATTAAATGCAGGATTGTACCTTTCAGTATTTCAGCAGAAATATGTAATCTGGATTTTAAATTATTCATTTTAATGGAAGCAGGCAGTAAAACCAGAATGACCCAACAGAAAATTTGATACAGAAATGACTTGACTATATGTGTTTAGGTTTCTTACTTGAGGGTTTTATATCAGTTTATGTTGATGAAGTTTCAATATGTATGTTTTACTATGCTTATGCCAATTCTTTGTTGTGTTAAGAAACACAGATGGAGCATAATCCAGTATGCTGCCAAGTGCAGTTTAGGTTATAATATTTTTTTACAAAAACATTCCTATTACAACTACCACTGTAAAATAATAAAATGAATAAAATAGTTATTTCAACTGTTCTGTTGCTGTAGAGCGCTTCCCCACCAAACTTACGTAGGTGGTGTTTACATTAAATCTAATAAAGAGAACATGTATTATCTCTATCTCGGTCCAAATTAGAACCAGTATTATGTGGCATGTCTCCATTTAACCTTTATTTGTAATTTAATTTTTATGTATTATTAATACGTTATTTATTAATATTTGCATTGTTTCATAATTCTAAATGTATTTAGATAAAGCTCATGATTTTGAATAATGGTTTAAAGAATACAGATTTTCAATATCTATTAAGAAAAAAATGAAAGACTCTAATGTAAAACTTTGGCATCTGAAAACTTTCAATGTTAGTGGGTCAGTGGGTGCTGCCTTAGGCAAAATCTAAATTATTTATTTCATTCAAGCTTTATGAATTTTTTTGAGCTTGTCGTACCATTACAAATAATGAATAAAATATGAATTCAAGGTTATACATTTTCATGAGACTCTAACAAATTGGTGTTCCAAAACTGATGTCAGGAGCGCTCCATTGCAGTGCACTCCACTTTATTTTCAAGATGGCAGGGCGTACTTCATTGTGATGTGACAATGTGTGATGATATCACTCAGTGTTTTGGTGGAAAAATTCAAAGTAAAGGGATGCCAGAGCCAGAGACCCAAGTTCACTGCCTGAATATAGGTTCTACTCCTGAGTACTTCTAAGTGCCCTATAATATACAATTGATTCCTGGTTACAGATGTCTCTGCTTCAATTCCTGACTATTCTGATCACTGCTTGCCCCTGACCTCTTGCCTTGATGTCTACCTTGATTTACTTAACTCTCTGTGTACCACGAATTATATTATTTATTGTTAGTTTGCACACCAGCTTCCTCCTTGATCCTGACTCCAACCTACGAAAGCTGTTTGGCCCTGAAGTCAGTTACAGTGACCTTTACCACAGAACAGTCAGTATGGTCAGTATAAAAGGGTTTTAATTGTCTATATTCTGTATTGTTACTTTAATATAATAAAATATAATTAAACTTTTTTTCTGCTTTAAGTTTTTACAAAGAGGAGCATCATTTAAATTCTCAAACTATGTAAAGCTTTTTTCCACTATATGCTACAGCATATGCCTCACAAACATAAAACTGCTAAAAAAAAAAGTAGCTATTAGAATTAGGATTTTGCAAAGTCACAAGACTGTGATTATATTTCATCTCTTGCCCTAAAACAGGCTTTCAATATATAACCCAGACTGCATAGATATTTTTAGTCTCAATGGCAAAATAAAAGTAAATGCACATTTGGTGGTTTAAAATTGCCTTCAGGCTTCACATGCAATAAAGCAGGAAATTATGATATTGTTGATCAGGTAGCCTCAAGAATATAATATTTCAGTAAAAGATGATGACATCATCCGTTTCTATTTTTGCAGATGATACTAAATTGTGCAGAACTATAGGTTCCATGCAGGATGCTGCCACTTTGCAGAGTGATTTGTCTAAATTGGATAACTGGGCAGCAAACTGGAAAATGAGGTTCAATGTTGATAAATGCAAGGTTATGCACTTTGGCAAAAATAATATAAATGCAAGTTATACACTAAATGGCAATGTGTTGGGAGTTTCCTTAAATGAGAAGGATCTAGGGGTCTTTGTAGATAACAAGTTGTCTAATTCTGGGCAGATTCATTCTGTGGCTACTAAAGCAAATAAAGTTCTGTCTTGCATAAAAAAGGGCATTAACTCAAGGGATGAAAACATAATTATGCCTCTTTATAGATCTCTGGCAAGGCCTAATCTGGAGTATGCAGTGCAGTTTTGGACTCCAGTCCTTAAGAGGGATATAAATGAGCTGGAGAGAGTGCAGAGACATGCAACTAAATTGGTTAGAGGGATGGAAGACTTCAATTATGAGGGTAGACTGTCAAGGTAGGGGTTGTTTTCTCTGGAAAAAAGGTGCTTGCGAGGGGACATGATTACACATTACAAGTACATTAGAGGACATTATAGACAAATAGCAGGGGACCTTTCTACCCATAAAGTGGATCACCGTACTAGAAGCCACCCCTTTAGACAAGAAGAAAATAACTTTTATTTGAAGCAACGTATGGGGTTCTTCACAGTCAGGACAGTGAGGTTGTGGAATGCACTGCCGGGTGATGTTGTGATGGCTGATTCATAATATCAAAGGCTATTGTGATACTAAACTCTATAGTTAGTATAGGTATGGGTATATAGAATTTAATTAAAAGTAGGGAGGGGTGTGTGTGTATGGATGCTGGGTTTTCATTTGGAGGGGTTGAACTTGATGTCTTTTTTCAACCAAATTTAACTATGTAACTATGTAAATTATGATATACAGATATGTAACAAAAATGATATTTATCAGCCTACAAAGTAGTTAAACTATACTACAATAAATATCACCTTGTAGTTATCACTGAGCAGCAGAGAACAACAATGATCAGTGGAAAGGTACTCACACATCTCTCACAAACTAACCCTGATTAGCTTTAAAGAACATATAACTATTCAATCTCAAAAACGTATGTGTCACAGAATGTATACTACACCACATTCTTCAGATCAGGGAAGATCATCATTCAGTTGTGTTGAATGATGGTGGCTGAGGAGGTTAGTCACAAAAAATAGTGCAAGGCAGCACAAATATAACAGAGAGACTCAAACTCTCTACTCAGGCAGCCCCTTTGGTTTGTGTGTAGAAGCCCTTTACACACCTGCAGTGGCACAACTGGATGTTACTGGGCCAATAGCAAATTTAAGGCTCCAAAATATTGGTATTATTGTAAAAATGGCCAACAAGACGGGTCGTTATCATAGTGCAGATTTGCCCTGCTTTTTACCATAAAAACATCAATTAAATACATATGGATTGATCAGTTACAAGTTATAATTGCAATTAAAGTTTTACAATATTTTATAATAATAATTAAAGCCAAATATAGTATGAGGGGCTATAAATTCTTGTAAATTGCAGTGTGAAAAATGCTTTAAAACATCCCATTTTAACTGAAACAGTCACCAAGTCAATGTTAAAAAGCATAATTGGTATTCAGTGGACAAATACACAATAATATCAATTAGAAAAAAGCAAAACCATATACATCTGCACAATACTTATACATCCAGATCTGGAAATACAGATCACACCCTGTAGTCAGCACTTGTATGATATGTAATTTTAGTAGGATCTTCCTGACTAAGCTAACCATTTTATCATTATGATAAGACAGGTAGATGGTCATTCAGTGCATAGATTAGATTGTTCTATTGGCAGACATCTCCTTTCTCTTTGTAATGAGAAAAGTGCGTATATTATGAAATATATATGTGAATAATACTGTAATAGAGGGCAAGCGTTTGACCTTTAGAAAGCTCTTGGTTACAATCTTAGCGAGTAAATAAATGCAGTATAGACAAAACTGGTAATTGCCTAGTGAAGGAAGAACTTCTTGATTTGTAAGTTTTACAATTTATGTTAATAAGGTTTTAGAAGGTAAAGGGATAGTTTACCAACAAACCTAATTATTCATAAAGCTAATTGGGGTTGTATTGAAATGGAAAAGAGGTTGTTCTGCAGATTACTCTAACTTATTATGCAGAGATTCATTGATATTTAATATTTGTATGCAGTATATATTGATGATTAAAACCACAATTATTGTTTACACACCATATGTAAATTTTACACACACACAATTTTTTAATACAATTTGCAGGGACATTTATAATTGGTAAAAATTAGTAATGCACGTTTTAGCAAACTATGACAGATAGGGCCTAAATTGGCCTTACATGCACAACCATGCTAATGTATTCTGCAAGTCCCTCCTCATTTGTTTCTCCACAGGTTAGGCAGCACATCAATCAAGCAGATTGCCTAGTTAATACAGGACTAGGGCAACAGCAAAACAGTAAGGGCTCACAAGAGCTACAGGTTGTAATAAATGAGACCCAATGTACCTGGTATAAAAGATTTTATTGTGGTACAATTTTGCTTATAACATTGTTTATTCATGTGTACAGTGTTGACTGGCCCCCTGGGATAAACTCTGGGTGGGCCTATGTGTCAGTCAGCCCTTTTTCTTCTAAACATTTCACCTATTTCATGGCCATTCCCTATTTTTCTTGGGAACAAAGAGGCTTAATAATGGAAGAATTGGGTATAGTATGTAGAGAAAAAAGACTAGGAGAATAAAGTGAGTGAGGAGAGGCGGTATAATAGTTTGGAAAATGGGCCCTCAGCCCAGTGTCGGACTTGCCCACCGGGATACCAGGAAAACTCATGGTGGGCCCAGGTGTCAGTGGGCCCTCATGCTGCTAAACATTTAGACATGGCCATTCCCTATTTCTATGAGAACAAAAAGGCTAAATAGATGGAATAATAGATTATAGTATTATAGTATGTAAAGTAAAGAGACGATAGAGGTTGAGTGAGGACTGAGGAGAGGAAGAATAATTGTACTGAGAGGGCCCCTGGTCTAAGGTTTTTTGGTGGGCCACTGGTGTCCCAGTCCGACACTGCATTCTTAACATTACCTTTAGGCTTGCACTTACCTAATTCAATTAATGATAACATTTTAAGGGATGACTATATTGATTTATTATTACTTTTACCAGCTACTTAAAGGAAACTATATCCCCCAGAAAAATGTAGGCTCATATGTAAAACCTTGCTTCATTTTAATAAACCATTTTCATAAAAATATAATGTTTTAGTAGTATGTACCATTGTGCTATCCTAAATAGTAAACTGAAATTTTTAAGTACTAAGGACTGCCCCTGAAAGACCATATGATTTACGTTGCACACAAACTCACCATGGGCACACGAACATGTTTGGTCACATGAGCCAATTAATTTACAGAGTTCCTACACTTCTTCTTGTTACAGTTAGAGCTGCAGTATTTCTGGTCAGGTAATCTCTGAGGGAGCACTAAGAATATTATGAAATGTTGGCTCAAGCTAAAAGATAGAAAAGGGCAATATTTGCTGGCATCTTTCCAGTTTGGCAAGATTTTTTAATATGCTATTTAATATAATATAAATATGTCTGTTGTTATGTATTTACTCTGGGGTTTTAATTTTCCTTTAAGCTTTTCTTGTAACTGATAAAAAGCAGATACTGAAGAGGAAAGGTACAGGCCAGTAGAAAATACATCTTCAGTTGACTACAAGCCCTTTGTGTCTTTTGCAGTATTATGCCAGGTCTTTTTAAACATATTGACATTAGTGGTATAGCTTAGGTCACATATAAAGACAAATACTGTCAAAAAAAATTATTTTAATAAACCCTTTCACCAAAGGGTGAAAGAGTTAAGGTGCTTGGAGTTGTGTACAATAAGGAAGATACTGGAAGGGGGACCTGTTTGTACATCTGAAGAATAGGGCATCAACATTTTGTATAATTAATTAGAAAAGGCAATCTAATTTGATAAGTTGAACATTAGAGTATTGGATTTTTTGTACCTAATAAATAATATTTGGTCATAAATGAATACTTTTCAAACATATTGACATTATTCTTGATGCCTATAAGAATTATAGTGGTATACTGTAGCTTAGGTCACATATGATATACTGTCAAAAAATTCTGTTAATAAAAGTTGGGGTTCACAGATCCCAGTTACTTTTACAGTGGCAGACCTTTTGGATCTTTTGGATCAAAACACTGGGTACAATCTCACCAAAGGGTGAAAGAGTGCATGGAGTTGTGCATAATAGTGAAGATACTGGGGCGGTCTGTTTGTACATCTTAAGAATAGTGCATCACAAATTATGTGTAATTAATTAGAAAAAGCAATCTAATTTGATAAGTTGAACATGCGAATAAACCTAATAAATAACATTTGGCCAAAAATGAATACTTGAAGATAATACAAAAAAGTAAATGATAATATACCCCCTAAAATGTAAAAAGGCTATCAAAAGTCACCTTGGCATTCCATGATCTTTACAAAAACAATCGGCCTGCGGCCATGACTTCCTCAGCCTGCGAACAACACAAATCATGCTGTGGGCTGCTGACAGATTTCACCTGCTGTAACTGTATGGTTGCAGTAATTTGCAATGTATAATTGAAGAACAGCATGACAGTTGTTTACAGCAGGATGAAAATGTGTAGTTGAGGAAACACACATCATTTAAGGTTTATCTCAAAAAAATACCAATAAATCTATTTATGAAAAAAATATTAAGCATCAACTACAGTTTGGGTTCATGTTTATCAATTACAGCTCCCCTTTAAATAGTTCATAAACTTTTCATCTATAAAAAAATTACATATTTTCCAAGGTTACAGAGTACTCACTTTAAAATCATGGTACAAAAAAGTACTGGTGCTTAAGTATTTTACAAACTGTATACAAAAAAAATTATTGTACATTTGTATGAGTTCTGGGCTTGATGGCTATTGCATTATTGAACCACTGAGTAATTTATTGTCCAATAATTCTATAATTCTCTGCAAAAATATACTCCCATGTTATTTTATTAAAGGGATTTCCTACCAGATGCAGTACAGACAGCTGCTTTTAAATACAGACATATATATTTGAAGTGTACATGACTGTACTTTTATGAGATTGCCTGAGGTTTACTGAAGTAATTCAGCTTCAAACTCAAAATACAGCAAATATAATTTTATGAAGTGTTCAGAATTTTCTGATAGTGGGTACAACAGCCATATTCATGCCATTATTGTTTATCATTGAGTACAGCTGTATAAACAACAGACACCAGCATAATAGAATTGTTCATCAATAATTTGCTTTAGCAGATGTTTCAAAAGAACAATGATAGGATACTTTTAATTTTGTAAAAATCTAGTATAACGTAGCTTTGTCTAAAATTGTGAATCTTTTGCACGTTCCATTTTATTTATTAGCTTTTTATGCAAATGTATATTTTGAATGCGATTTTTTAAAATTCTGAAAAGCTGAAGGCAGGGAGTGATGTTCAATGAATACCTATCAAAAGTATAAAATAAACATTGTTGATTATTTCAGAAACTGAAATAGCATTTCCATTTTGTTCTCGGTATGCATTTAGTCATGTGCATATCTTTCTTCAGAAATTTCACAGCCCTGTGTTTTCCACTTAAACTGTGGGTGTTAAGTCCACACAGGTTTTTCACACCCACAGAATACTGGGGGAAAAAAAAACTAAAACACTTTCTACATTCTTTAAAAGCTCAATAGCAGGTTAAAACAAATATAAAAATATATATCATATTTACCATTATAATTCTTGGAGCATAGTTTTCCCACTGACATTACTAACACAAGCACACATAATAGATTATGTTGCTAAGCAGAGTTCACTTTGCTATTGCAAATCTATAGCAATGTTTTTAAATAAGGAATCGAGTGCTAGCCATTGTCCCTTTAACAATATGAAACACAATATGCTCACCATAATCTCAGTGATTTGTGGAAGCAATGCTTGTGTTGTACGTTTGCCTATATCAGCTATTATATAAATACGATGAGAATTAAAGACATGTGCCATTCAAGCTGTATTCTATAGTCAAAGACACATCACAATTTCCATGTTTTTCCAAAAATAAGCTCTTTATAAAATCTGCATGTAGAGTATACTGAAATTTCTTAAGGGACAGTATACCCTTGGTATTAGATTACAATCATACAGCTTTCCTCCACCAGTTGTAACTGTTTTGTTAGTAGGAGTCCATTATGCAGGGGGATTATCTGCCTCTCATGGATCAAACATGGAATACTAGAATATTTGTGATTAAAACAATTGACAAAAATAAAATTGGCACAAGCCCTATTGATTGAACTCACATTGAAAAGGGGGTAAATCCTGAGCAGTGATTATAAACAATTTAGTATTTAACAATTGTTCCAGAACAAAAGCTAATTGTCTGAATCTGACACCTTTTTAAACTTCTTTTCATCCTCTTCAAACTTTTTTGTGTCCTATTGAATTTTTAGCCAAATGCCGTAAGTATTAACAATCAAAAGGGTTTCCAGAATATTGCATTTCTAATTTAGAATTAACTGCGGACATTCCACAATTTTATCTACAAACTAACTGATCTAACAATCATGGCTAGAGAGGATTGGAAAGGTGGTTATAAGCAAGTTACAGAATTCAGTGGTCAGTTCTATCATATTTTGCTTATATTCCCCATGGTAACATTTCATAAACATACTATGTATCTTTCTTATAGTCTTCTCAGTTTTTTTCCCTAAAAGTTCATTTAATCTAGGAAAGAATTGAACAAGGACACTATCATCCAAGTTTTTTTGGTTACCAAAGTCATTCTACATACAGTACTTCCACAGGTATTTGGTATGATCAATCAGAAAATATGTCTATAATGTACATTTCTTTTTTCTGTAAATACAGATCCTGTATTTCTGCAGTGCTCTCTGCTAAGTCACCTGTGGAGATCAATTAATGTTCTGCTTTTGCCAAATTGGCCATTCCCCACCCCTAACTTTATCATATAATAATGATGTTTTATTAATTTAGGTGAGTAGGTAATTTGTATCTTTACTACACTTTCTCACTTCCACAGCCAATGTTACTTCTCACTGATTTTTAACAAATAGTCTTCCCTTTACCCAATGAATACAATAGATTGTAGAGTCTTTTCAGGTTTATATTACAGTGTGTGTACTGCTACCAAAAAGTTCCTTGGAGACATATTGATAAAACAGATATGAAAGCATAGATGCTCTTCTACATGGAGAGTTTTCCTTAAATATGTTCATATGCATTTCCCTTTCCAATATCAGGAAATGCCTCCCATCTCTTTCTTGCATTCATTGTATACCCATTGTAGTTTGTATTGTATTATCTGTTTGACAATTATTACATTATGTGCAAAAGGGCATTCTTTGTATTCCTATGATTTTACTTGGATTTCTTGTATTTCAGATCATCCTCATTTTTTTATAAGATGAGCTTAATAAGTAAAACAAAAAATGATGAGTGGCATAAGCCACCCCTATTATGTTCCATTCGATAAAAAAATAAAATCCCCGGGGCGTGGCCTGTACGCTGATGTAGCCGGACGCAAGTTCAGTGAGCTCCGTGCCTCCAGGAGTAATAAGCGGCCTCAACACTACGCTATTGCTGTTCTACTGCTTCCCAGTTCGGCGGATAACTACAGCACAGCGCACAGATGGGTAAGACGCGAAAAAAAGGCAGCCCAGTGAAACTGACTGAGTTTTTTCCAGCAGCGGAATTAGACCTCGGCGCACCCAAGATGGCGGAGCCGCTTTGAATGTCGCAGTTTCTCTTGGATCTTCGTTTGCTGCGGAAGTGTTTCCAGCACAAACCGAACAGGCAGAGAAAGATCCTGCCTCCACTGACTCCCCGATCACGGAATACAAGATGAAACACCTTCTACAGGCGATGAAAGGTGCCATGATGGGTGAGATTAAACATTTAATGGAGGATTTTAAATCTGAGTTAGTACAGATTGGGGAGCGCACTGCGCAGATAGAAGTGAAAATGGGTGAATTCGCAAAATCACACAATGACTTAATAGATGTTAATGAGGAGCTTGAGGAGGAAGTGGCAGCACTGAAGCTAAAAGTTGCAGATGTGGAAGATAGATCTCGACGCAATAATGTGCGATTGAGAGGAGTTCCAGAAGATGTTCATGCTGACCATTTACATAGCTTCCTTCAGGGACTCATTAAAGCCTGTATTCCTGAAGCCAAAGAACAGGATTTAATTGTGGACAGAATTCACAGGATTCCTAAGCCGAAAGGGCTGGCTGCATCCCTATCTAGAGACATTATAGCTAGAATTCATTTTTTTCACGTCAAAGAGGCGCTAATGCTGTATTCCAAAACCAATCCTCTCCTACCTGAACCATATCACAATGTATTGTTATTTGCGGATCTATCTGCTACGACACTTGCCAAGAGAAGAGAGTTTTCCACTATCACCAAATCCCTGCGTAATGCCAAAATTACATACAAATGGGGATTTCCGGTTAAACTAATTATAACGCGGAATGGAACACAACATACAATATTTACTGTGGAAGAAGGGTTCAATTTATTACAAGCCTGGAATGTTATTGACATTACTGAGTCGCCCTGTGCGACCCCAGCGAAAAGGCGCAGACAAGTTGACAGTGGATGGTCGGCTACTCCTCAAAAATCTTAAGGCTTTTGTGGTTATCTATTTGCAGGTTCTTCCACATTGAGAACTGGGAACTTACTATATCTCTTTATCTCTCATGTCACTCTGAAGCTGGAGGGTAGACACGGAGTGTATTTAGTTGAGTATCAAAGGCCTCACTCCGACTTACCGGCACGTCGGTTACCTTTGATTGTTGGTTTTTTCTCTTTGTTCTCTACGATAGTAGAGTTTAGATAAGTTAATAGTTAAAATCTGGTTTAGCACTACATTCTATTTTAAGTAGTGTCAGTTTTTTTTATTTTGTTTGTTTTTATTACCAGTGGTTATGTGCACCTCTCAAACTGTGCTTCTGCTGTTTGTTTTTTATGCAGTGAGTGTCTTTGCAATGTTTATGTTGTGCCAATTTTATTGCTTTAATATCTATGCACACACAATATTTTGTGGTTTCACTTTGGAGATTGTGATTAGAATCCAACTTAAAAGTCATTATGGTATTTAAAATATTATCTTTAAACGTTAAGGGTCTGAATAGTCCTATGAAACGGTCAGTGATGTGGAAAGAAATTCTAACCTCACAGGCAGATATTGCGTGTATTCAAGAGACACATTTTCATAGAAGTAAAGCTCCAAAATGTTCTCACTTAAAATTTCCGGTTGTCCTTACAGCATCCCTTGAAGCTAAAAATGTGGTGTCTTGATAGCGATCAAGAATACGGTTTCCTTTAAACAGGAGAGATTAATATTAGACGCTGAGTGCAGATATATCATCCTAATTTGTCAAATTAATAATGTTTTTTATACGATAGTGAATATTTATAGCCCTAACAATTCGCAAATCAAATTCTTGGAAAAAGTAATTCCAAAAATTAAAAAGGAACAAAAAGGCTCCTTAATTATATGTGGTGACTTTAATAAAACGGTGCATCCAAATGTAGACTGTTCCCCTTTTAAAAAGCGTACAAAATCTAATCTTGCGCAATTTTTACATAGGGAAGAACTCTTTGATGTTTGGAGATGTCAGCATCAAGGAGAAAAGGACTTTTTCACCTGTACACAAAATGTACTCTAGAATTGACCTAATAGTTGTTGACAAATGGGTATTACAAAGATCTAGGAAATCCTGTATTTGCCATATTACGTGGTCTGATCACGCTCCCATTTCAATTGAAATATTAGAGCAATACAATTTTAAGGAACCATCCTTATGGAGATTTCAATCCTATTGGTTAAATATCGATAACTTTGATAAGATCATGCATAGCAGTTTGGAGGAGTATTTTTTCCATAATGATAACTCTGAAACATCTAGTATGAACCTTTGGTTGGCACATAAAGCATATTTGAGAGGAGTTGCTATTCAACAGAATGCTCGTCTTAAAAAGGAAAGGAATATTAAACAGCTGACATTATTAAATCAGCTTTACGTACTTGAACAGGCCAATAAATTAAATCCGACCCCCACTAATAGCTTACAAATTGCAAATATTCAGAAGGATCTTCAGGAAGTTTTCACCCATAAACAAACTATTATGTACAATAAGATGAAACTAAATTATTATCACCAAGGGGATAAGGCTTCAGCCTTGCTAGCCAAACGTATTAAGATCTCCCAAGCAAAACAAAGGATTCCATTTCTAATTAACGACCGGAATAGGAAAGAACAAAACCCTAAATTGATTGCAGAAATCTTGATTTTTATTCCAACCTCTACAATTTAAATAATGACGATAGTACAACCCAACCACGACAAGTGCAGATAGAAAATTTTCTTAATGACATCTCATTGGCTAAAATTTCTGTGGACCAGAGAGAAGAACTGAATAGGCCTATTTCTGAGCTCGAGGTTTTGCGATTAGATCTTTAAAAGCAAATAAATCACCGGGACCGGACGGTCTAATTAATGAATATTATAAAAAATACAGCAATATACTTATTCGGTATCTGACTAGAGCATTTAATGATGCTATCTCTCAAAAACAATTTCCTAAAGAATTCCTTCAAGCCATAATTTGTTACTTTGCCTAAACCAGGTAAAGAACCGGATAGACCTGAAAACTTTAGACCGATCTCTTTACTGAATTCGGACAATAAATTGTTTGCCAAAGTAATATCGAATAGATTGCTAAATATCATCCCATATTTGATTAATAGGGACCAGGTGGGTTTTGTAAAAGGGAGACAAGCTCCGGATGGCAAGTAGAAGGATAATTAATTTATTAGAGATAGGACTGAAAAAAATACCTTCTCTGCTTCTATCTTTAGATGCAGAGAAGGCGTTTGATCGAGTACATTGGGGCTATCTACATCGGCTGTTACGTAAATTTGGATTTCAGGACCAGATATTTAACGCAATAATGGCACTATACTCCTCTCCATCGGCTAGAGTCCTTGCCTCAGGTTTTCTGTCTAGAAATTTTACAATAACCAATGGGACGAGACAGGGGTGTCCTCTGTCTCCTCTGATCTTTGCATTAGTGATGGAGCCTCTGGCCTCGGCGATAAGGGAGGACATAGGTATTGAGGGAATACGGGTGGGACAATACCATCATAAAATAAGCCTTTTTGCGGATGATGTGCTTTTGATTGTCTCTAATCCTGAATCTTCCCTATCTCACATTCAACAACTATTGTTAAAATTCTCGGAAGTATCCTACTATAAAGTTAATACGGGGAAATGTATGATATTGAATGTGGGAGATGTCTTAAGAGATAGATTACAGGGTACATTTCCGTACAAATGCTGTAAGAAGAGTATTTCTTATTTAGGTATTAAGTTAACTTACCCCATCTCAGATATTGCTATGGAAAATTATACGGCTATTATGCACCAAATAAGTTCAGACGTAAAGTCATATAAACAACTGGAATTATCTTGGATAGCAAGAATAAATACGGCTAAAATGATGGTTTTACCAAAAATTTTGTATTCAATGCGATCGATCCCTTTAGATTTAAATAAGGCCTTACTCAAAAAAGTGCAAGGCTTATTACAGGATTTAATTTGGAAAAATTCTCCCCCTAGAATCAATAAACTCCTATTATATAGGTCTCTGGAACAAGGAGGGCTGGCAGTTCCTGATTTGGCCAAATATTTGAATACGTGCATTGCAGAAAATATCAAACTGTGTTGGCATCAGAAGGCAGATAAATCTTGGATTGATATTGAATCTGTTTATGTGCCAGGTAATAATATACGACATTTACTATGGGCCATAGCTCTGTATCCACAATTACAAATACAGGTCTTATCCACTACTGATTGTATGTGTCAAGTATGGAAGGATATACTAACTGATGAGCGGTGGTGGAGTGTCGACTCGTTAGAAATCCCTGTAGCAGCCATTAATATTATTACTAGTGACAATGGGTTTAAAAAGTGGATAGACAAAGGAATCGTTCTTATTGCGGATATTGTATCCTCTGATACTTTATGGTCTTTTCAAGAAATACAGGATAAATTTTTATTAAGATGGCACTTAACCCCGCTGAGAATGTTTAAGATGCACATGACCACTTCAGAGTTATGTTGGAGAGGCTGCAATCAAACGGCGGGTAGCTTCCATATTTGGTGGGGTTGCCCTACACTAGTAAATTTTTGGGAAGATGTAGGAAATTTGATCCAATCAGTAGGGGATAAGGCACCTCCTTTGGAGCCTGCTATGGCGTTGCTAAACCTGGGCATAGACTCATTTCCCAAGGAAAGTATATTGGTAATGGCTCATATCTTGATAGCAGCTAGGTTTACTATAGCTCGAAATTGGAAACCCCCTTCGCACCCGTCAATTCGGGAAGTAATTTCTAGGGTGAATAGTCAAATTCATATGGAAAAACTCTTCCAATATAATATTCGCAAATCCAGTAGGGGTGCGAACCAGTGGGATCCTTGGTGAGATGGACGAGGGCTAATTCTAGTGGTTCACAGAGTCCAGACTGTCAGAGTTAGTGGGAAACAAATGGAAACTTTACAAAAATTGCAAGGATAATGATGTACCACAACTATCACTTATGACTTAATTTTCTTTAAGAGAATACTAATTCTGGAAAGTAATTGCAATACACTACTGAACATTTATGTAAAGTACAGGGTACTAAATATTTACAAATTGTATAACACAAGGAACGTTATTGCACATCTGTTTTTTATTTATTTTAGTTTTCTTATTTTCTTTTATTTACTTTATAATGTATCTTTTCTTTATTTTGTACCCCGTTTCCTTTGCTGTACAACAAATCTACAATAAAAAAGATATTGTTAAAAAAAAAAAAAAAAATCCCAATCATCCTTTCGTTACTTTCCTTTGATGAGGTGGTGCAATATAAAGCCATATATATTAGTTAGAAAAGACCCTATATATAAGTTGTGACCCACTGATTTTTCCACATCCAGCAACAGCACCAGTGATTTAGAAAGCTGGATTACGTCTGTGTTTTTCGAGTTCTGTGGTGGGCTGCCTCCATCACTACATTCTAACTGATCTTTTGCCCTGAGATAAATTTGTCTGTCCCATTTTGCTGGAATATTCACAAAACAACAAAAACATCGCAAAATGCTTTCAAGACAATGGGCGTCAACATTATTTTGGTCATTGTGGGCAGTGTACCTCAACAATTTAAGATTTTTTTCTTCAATATTGTGCACTTTTAAACCAGTTTGCATCATTTCCAAGGGGTTAGTTTTGTCCTCATTTGCTCCAAATCTCATAGGCTAAAGCTTGATACAGCTTTTTACAATTCTTTACAATTTATTTTAAGCAATACTTTGTACATGTAACTCACCTGCATAATATTTTGTTGCTCTGACATATATGAATTGATTTCTTTGTGTGAAGGTCATTCTTGAGAGATCTTTACAGAGCTCAACGCATGAAAATCTTTTTGGTTAGACAGCACTCTGTGATACATTTAATGAATCTTTCATGTGGTAACAATTGAGTCTCATGAGGATATCTTTTGGGCATTTAACAATGCTTTATATGTTATATGCTTTGACAGTGATGAGTCCAATATATAATTAAGTTTCAGGCATGTCCAGAAAAAAAGAAAAAAATATAAATAATAAATTGAGACAGCAGCAATAAGTCTTTAATACTGTCATCTAGTTCTTCAGGTTTACTTGTCTTTGGAATTGCATGCGATGTATGTTGTTTTTGCTTGATGTGTTATCAATATCTGCTTATTTTAATTTATTACCTACATGTCATCATACAGTGTGTTGAAGAGTACTATCTATTTTTATGTACTGCAATAAGTTCCCTCATCTCTTGCTCTTCGGTCTGCCACTATTTTTGCAATATCCTACAATGTTTTAGTGTGAAGTTCCTATATTGTAAAGACTGGAGAGTACCTTCAGTTAGATTTCATTTTCTACTGATCTTACATATATCCTTTCTCTGGTTGAATTTGCATTATGTGGAGAGCTGAATTGCTATATAGGCTGATCTATGATGTCACCTCTGGAGCTCAACTACTTTCCCTTTTTTTTTTCTCTAAATTCGCCACTCTCCATGTTTAACTATATCTTATAATGGTGATCTTTTATTAATCTAGGTAGGTTAGAATTTACAAGTTACACTGCCTTAATTCTGTGACTCAATAAATATACAGCATTCCGCAATTTTTCTTGCCACTTTTTAAATGAATGCAGAAGCAAGAGTCATTTGGCATAGCCATCTGTCTATCACAGGTGTTCTGCATTGCTTCACTGCTAATTTTCCCTTACAATACTTGCAGTTGACAAACTTTATAAACTTGACCTTAAGTATTCTTTTCTTGGAGTATTATTTCACAGCTTCATAACATTTTCAATTAACTTGTTTTCATTATGTTTTGTTTTTCAACCTCTTGCCACATTTAATGCATGTTGATATATGTTTATGTAAGTATTTGTAATGACAAACCTCAAAATACAAAAATAAAATATATTTGTGTGCTTTCTTGCTTTCTTTCTATTAATTATTTATATAGTGTCAAAATGCAGTGTTGATGTATACATCAACACATATAGATTACATACAAATACACTTGACAAAGGACTCCGCCCAAAACATGTTGTGTAACTCTACCTCCCAATAAAGAGTATTGCAGTCAACTTGCTGCCTTGGGTTTGTTCCACAACTAACTGCATTATTATTACATACAAATACAGACTTTTCTCCTCTTTTTAAGTTGAGACGTATGACTCTCTTTATAGGGGTTAAAAATGCAATTGGACATATTTCTAATTACTGAAGATCTGAAAGACATGTGTTTCTCAAAACTATGTAATAAATTATAATCATATAATTCCTTGACCTTTTAAATATTCTGCTGTTTGTCTGCTATTGAATTCTTCTTTTCTAACCTATATTCTGTGGGGAATGGTCTGCATGACCATATATTTTTGGAAAGGACACATTCTGACATATCCAAAATGGGTTATTATGTCTTTCTACTCCAAACTACCAAACTGCAAAGCTACGCTAAAGGCAGCGGTCTGCACGTACATTCTCCATGAGCAGATACGTGCTTCTGTCGTGTCTGCTGTTAAGGGTCATCGCTACATCATTGTTCCGAAAGCAGCGACAACATTTTGAATAAAAGGATGCCTAGATATTTGACTACTCTTAATCTTAACCCCTCTGGCTACCACAAACTCGACTGTTATAACATGTGCTTCCTCCTTGGTCCGGATTCTTCACCATTCTGTCTAGAGGCCCTAACAATTGCCTAGGGGATCCAGGTATTTTTTCTGTAGCTCAGGGAAACAGGCACAGTACAGCAGGTCCATGCTTATCTATCCCAACAGCAGAAACATATTTATCACGTGTTTACTGTTTAGGAGGGTGGGGGTTACAATCGGATTGGCAGGAGGGTTAACAAGCAGCCTCTGCTCATTCCTTAGGGAACTGCTGTGAGGTCTGATTGCTATACTTGAAACCATTCTTGAGTAGAGTTGTTCATCTAACGCTAACATATGGCAAGCATAGAGGTCTTTAATACAGGTAAGGGATCTGTTATCTACAATGCTCTAAACCTGGGATTTTCTGAGTAACATAACTTTATAATTTGGATCTTCATACCTTAAATCTACTATAAAATCATGTAAACATTAAATAAATCCAAAAGTTGGTTTTGCATCCAATAAGGATCAAGCAAAGAAAGAAAGAAAAATCTATTTTATTATAGAGAAAAAGAATTGCTTTAAAAATTTTGATAATTTGATTGTAATGGAGTCTATGGGAGATGGCCTTTCCATTATTCTGAGTTTCTGGGTAATAGGTTTCAGAGTAACGGATCCTATACCTGTAAACAAACTGATTTTGAATACTGTTTTAGTAGATTTTAGGTGTTATATGCTGACACATACATCTTCTATTTTATGTATTCCTTCCTAACACTACATAGCCTTCTACATTTACAGTCCAGTCATCCAGTTATGCGACACATCCAACCATGTTTCATCAATGATTTTCATATTCTATTGCTCTTGAAATGGCATTAACTGAAGCATGTTAATTTTACTAGTTAAGCCTCTTTCATTGGTAAGTAGATGTTTAAATTTGACATAAATCTTGTATTGAATTCGATTGTTGCATTTTCTTGACTACAAATTGTGCACTCTTAATGACAGATAGAAGCAAATTCTGCATAAGGAATTGACCCACCAACACTACTTCATTCATCTCCTAACATTAAGAGATTAAAGTTCAATTATGTATATTGGAATTAAAATACACTTGTTCAATAAAATCAAAGGATCTATTAGATCAATAAAATCAAAGCACCTATCTTTCTAAGTGGTATAAATTTTATGCATCGAAACACAGATTCTAATTTTTTTTTTCTTTGAATGTTTTTCTTTTTGGGGCAAATATCAAATAATGTTCCCTGCCAAAAACAAGCAGCAGGAGTGCAAAGCCAATCACAGCCCTGCATTTACGCAAAGATATTAATATACAGTATATACATGGGTGTCCACAAAGAGGGGCAAGGGAGAGCACTTGCCCCCCCAACCCGTTTCAAGCCACTGCCTGTAGATACGATCTCAGTGTCTAAGTCCCAGTACAACTGAACACCTATTGGGTAGGCTAGAGGGAATGACCCAACAGTATAGCCAATCACCAATTCCAGTCATTGAATAGACTGGAATGATTCACACTGCATCCTTAATCCCTGTGTAGCACTAAAGTTTATTATCATGGAAAGCTCCATGTCCTAATCCTCTAATGTCTTGTGTATGTTTGTGCTTGTCATGTAGATGTGTGTGTATATACAGTATATTTGTGTATATATGTATGTGTGTATATATGTGTGTGTGTGTGTGTATATATATATATATATATATATATATATATATATATATATATATATATACCGGAGTCCCTGATTGACTAAAGCCCATGTACACTGCTGGCAGGACCTGCACCCTATTTATTCTCCTATGTGATCTAAACTATCAGCTTTACAACTGGTACTATGCATCTATCCAGCCTCATCTCCTAGGGACATTATTAATGGAACTGGCACCATTGTTATTGGCACTATTCTTTATTGAATTGAGACCATGTTTACACTGTGAGGTATTTAGGTCTGGCCCTATTACCACATGGAGACAATTTACATGACATTGGCACTGAAAGTCTATTCTGGGGCATTACGTATCAGATTGGCACTGCACTGTATGTACTTGTATGGAGTTCCATTAGACTCTGAAACCACTAAATGAGTGCATAGATGTAATTAAACTTCCTAAACCAAAACATCACCCTGTGCCTGTGCCTGCACCACTACTGGAGCTCCCAGCAGGGCCGGAACTAGGGGTAGACAGAGAAGGCACATGCCTAGGGCGCAAAGCTGGAGGGGCGCCAGGCACGCACCTTCTCTGCCTCTGCTATCCCCCTAGTCCGGTCCCTGTTCTGGCCGGTGTATGCGGGTGCACTTTTGCGCGAGTGCGCATGCGCGAAAAATACTAGTGCGCATGCGCAAAAAAACAGAAATGCGCATGCACACTCGTATTTTTTCACGCATTTGCACTCGTATTTTCTCGCGAATGCGCACTCGGGTATTGGGCACTTTGCCGGGCCAGGCTGCCTGGGGCGCCTGCCCGGGTTGGCCCGGCACTGGCTCCCAGCACCACTAGTGTGTAAATGATCAAATGAATGCAAATGTGTGAGTCAATGCAAGTGTGTAAGTAAGATAAACTATGGTCTGACCATTGCATCTAATGCACAAATTCACCTGCTAATACAGGTATATGTATCGTCAAGGCATGATTTGCTTGTAAAGTGGATAAAGATGGCTACATTGGCTCAGAATTATGACTCTTATATTATTTAATCTGCACTGCATTTTTTTTTCACCCTCAGGCTATTTAAAATTTTAGCTGACCAATAGTTCTCTCTTTCAAACGTACTAACTATTCCATTCCCAGATTTGTGTCTTTTTGTAGACATATTGTTTGTGATGCTTTTAGCTACTTGCCCCTATCTATATCTGTCTACATCTATTTTTAAGTATAAAAACCTCATAAGCCTT
Source organism: Xenopus laevis (assembly GCF_017654675.1). NCBI lineage: Eukaryota > Metazoa > Chordata > Amphibia > Anura > Pipidae > Xenopus > Xenopus laevis. Next base: position 68,558,912 of record NC_054382.1, on the reverse strand, counting down.
TAAGGATAAGGAAAGGCAATTTCTACTTGGGGGTGCCAGAAGTTAGGCACCCCAAGTGATTGTATCTACTTGCCTGACACCCCGGCTGGTGTTCCAATCAGGATAAAACTGCACTGTCCCTGGGTTATTCCAGCAAGCACCACAGTTCAATCATCTTCCGGCTTCTTCTTTCTTCTTGCGGGTACGCATGCGCGGTAGAGCAAAAAGCTGAACTAACGAAAGAGCCAGCTATTACATTCTACTGCGCATGCGTCTGCCTGGGAAACTTGAAGTAAAAAAAAGCAGGAAGGTGATTGCTCTGTGGTGCTCGCTGGAATAACCCTGGTGTTATTCTTTTTTTTTCATTCATACTTTTTTTAATCTGAATTTATAATAAACAATCAGGATTTTAGGGTTTTTCAAGATTACAAATCGTGTCAGTGGTTGACCTACTATGGTTCATCCAGTATTCTTAATAACTACAAACCTGCTAACCATATCACAAGACAATCATGGTGTTAGGAAGTCCCTGATTAGCTGCTGCTCCTCTAGGTTGAGCCACAGGAAGCAGTTTGGCATAGGACTGAGTGATAATATTAATGATTCTCCTGTCTGTATTCCCTAGCCCACACCCTCATTCCAACTGCAGACAGTTGTCCAATTAAAGGGCAATTTAAGTCTGACACCACTAGTTACAAATCCTGGATTAACTTTTCTACTAAGACTAAGGGGCAAATTTAAGTGCGAATCGGCTAATGCTAGCGCAAATTCGCCAGCGTAACGTCATTCCATTACTTCACCAATTTACTAATGAGTGCTTAGTGAAGTGGACCTACTCTAGCGCTACTTCACACCCTTATGCTAGTCGAAGTTGGCTTTGCCTGGCAAAGCGCGGTGAAGGCTGCGCTAGCGCAACTCCGCAGATTAGTGACTTTGCCCCTAAGCCTCTACTTATTGATCATGTTCCAGTTGGATGTAAATGTGCTGCACTATAAGGCACACTGTGCCTTTCACTTGTGTTAAATGACCACATCCATTGTGGAAATACACACGTGTCTCACAACAGACAACCTTTTTATTCCTGTTGTAAACTCTGTTTATATTTAATTAAAATAGAAAACTAGAAGGGAATTAGAAGTTTAAATACATGGTTAGTTGCATAACAAAAACAATGTAGATGGATTTCTGTGCAGACCTGTACTGGGGCAACATTGTTTGCATGTGTACTTACTTGTTATAGTTATGGTTATGGTAAATTGTGAAAGGTTTAAATATATTTATTCATATATAACACTTTGTGCTTGGCTTTGAAAAATAAAATAGGTCATAGGCAAAATTTAGAGACTTCACGTTTTTAGAGTAGTTGTCAAATCAATGATTTTTATAAACATCTTTTATTTACTTGCCATTTGGCAATAAAATGTTCTCAACCATTTAAAACATCTTGTGACAGTAAAAACTACAGTACTTTCAGTAATAAACCATGCTTGATCAGTTTTACTTCTAGAATAAATACACAGAAAAAGCAAAAAATGTTATCTTTAGTAATTATTATTTAGTAATTATTTAACCCTAATCAGTGATTTCACCAAGCAACAGATCTAAGTAGAAACAGTTTGTTAAATAAAACTGTAAGCTACTTTATATTTATTTAAATGTTATAGCAGAAGCATGATATAAAGTCACAAACTATTAAGGAAGTTATAATTGCATCAATAAATTTAAAGCTGCTCATTAAGAGTATATAAAGCAAGCTTAGCAGCAGCTCTCTACCATAAATAATGTAATGACTATATTATTGGAGCATTTGGAATTTATTAGAGCAAGTCTAAACATAGTAAATGTCAAAGAAATGTGGTGCTATAATAATTCTGTGTTTGAGAGATTCATTTCCTTAGATACATTTGTCTAAAAGGAAAAAAAGTGTTGCTGCTGGGGATAAAAACTTAAGTACTGTGTACTTTTCAACCACAAAAAAATAATTTTTAAACTTCAACAAGAAAAAAATACATATTCTTACAATTTGTATGAAGGAGTTCAGACACCCCCCCCCCCCCCGCTCTGCCTGTGACTTCACTGACCGAATGGCTGGAAGCCCCAGAAGTCGTCTGGGAAAAAGAGGAGGATCAAGAAAAAGATTGGGTTTGGAGCCAATTGCAAGGGGTTGCGAGAGAGGTTATAAAAGCACCCCTGCTGCAGCATCCAGCCAGAACCAGTGTGTGTATGGGACTGTCCAGGAGTGCAAACAGGCTGTTTCATGCTGTGCAGTTTTGGTTAAGAGTTCTGCATCTCTAGAAGTACAGAAAGAGCCCATCCTGTACACTGCCAAGCTGCTAGAGACTCAGAAGGGGAAAGGTGCCACTTTGATCCTGCTGCAGAGCTGCCTGTTATCTCCAGTGCAGTTTGACTGCCTCTGAGGGCACCCTGGGGAGTGAGCCACACAAGGAAGGATATTAGCAAGTATACAAGCATGGGGCCCACCAGGTCTTGTGCATTTACCTACTAGGTCCTGTGCATTTCCAAAGAGAGAGGTACTGTATTGAAGATGAAAAAAATGCTTTTTATTGTCAAGTGATACATCTTAATCTGACGTTTCGGTGGACTTTTTCAAGGATGTATATTACTTGACAATAAAAAGCATTTTTTTCATCTTTAATACAGTGAGTGCTGATCCTCCTTACTATATACATGCATTTTTGATCATGCACCGCTGGCTACAATGTGATTTGAGTGCTGGTACTGTGGGATATATATATTAACCCCTTACAGAGGATTGGGACTGTGATAATAAAAAGAACTGTGTTGGAGAGTCAGAGTGATACCTAATAGTGAGTTATATAGGTCCCACATGTCCCCAGTGCAGGAGTGCATTGTGTATTAGATTGCTCAAGTTCTCGATCTTGCTTTGATCAGTCCACAAAATATTGGCCCATTTCTCTTTAGGCCAGTCAATATGTTCTTTAGCAACTTGTAACCTCTTCCGTGTGGAATTTTGCGGGTGCTTCTTGCCAATAGCTTTGCTTCACATTGGCATCTTCTAATTGTAACAGTACTCACAGGTAACTTTAAACCTTCATTGATCTTCCTGGAACTGATCATTGGCTGAAGCTTTGCCATTTTGACTATCCTATCCATTCAAATTGTAGTTTTTTTTTTCTTTCACGTCTTTCAGGTTTTGGTTGCCATCTTAAAGCATTTGATATCATTTTAGCTGAGCAGCCTATCATTGTATGCACTTCTTTATATGTTCCCCCCCCTCTACAATCAAATTTTGTTCTTCTGAATAATGTCTGGAATAACCCATTTTACATAGATTTTCAGAGAGAAATGCACTATAATCAGCATGCACCACATTTGTTGCCTTCCTCCCTTAAATAAGGGCCATACTGTACAGGTTTTTAACAGATTGTATGCCCTCACTAATTGAACTACACACTGCTTTTATTTTGAACAAGCTATTATTTTGAACAAGTCTCAATCAATGATTCAGTTACACGGAATCAGCAGCATGCATGTCATGGCTGTTGGGTCTGTTGGTTTTCTATTACTCTACTACACCTACTAGTAAATTATTTGCCATATAGAAATCTACCAAAAACAGGAATTCATCAAGTTAGTTCGACTGCTATTATTCTGAACACAACTGTATATTTATTACAATATATATTTATATATTTTGTAAACAAAAAGTATACAACTGCAGACTCTACTATTTTCATTGATTTGCTACCTTAGCAAAATTATTGCAAAGCAACAGTTCACAAAAGCAGAGCATTGAATTTTTGAGGCAATATAAAATGTATAGAATCATCTGCACAGGCTGGGTATAACATAGTGTATTCCAACTTTGGAGCATGGATATCTTTCCATATTTAATTTTAGGGTGCTGCTTAAAAACTTCCATAGAGAAATCTGTAGGCCAAATTTTGCTTTGAGATCCTGTGGGTGAAGCAAACATGCTTTCCAATGTCTAGCTGATAATATTTTGTAAAACAGGACACTATATACAAATAGTGATATATAATAAAGTTACACATACATATATAGATCGTTTAAAAATGAGGAACACTGACTGTAAGATATAAATCATGCTAAAATACACTTTTTTCAAGGTAATTGAGTATTCCTTGTGTTCAGTATGCATTATTATACTGATATCTCAATTTTCATTTTTGATTTTAAACTGGTAAATTGTTTGAAGGCAAACTGGGACAGCTGCAACTACTTAGTTATTCCATATTATTCTACAGCAGCTGCATTTGTAATTGTGACCACTTGTCTTTCATTCATTTCCTAAGATCATTTTAGAACAAATTGGTCTTACTTATCTTTACCTTGAAATTACAGTTTCATTTTTCTACTTAAATTTAAGAAGCCTCAATAAACAACAAATGCACTGAAGAGCAGTGATCATTAGTAAAGACTATTGAGAGTTTATTTAATTTATGTGTAATATTTTGCACTATATTTTATATGCTCAGAGGGAAAGCTTTAGAAGAATTCAAGGTAATTTTATGTACATCACACCAATGTGCATATTTACTGTGGGGTTCGTTTTTCTGGAAAAATTGCCTTACAAGCTCTTTGATATGAAGGGACTGTAATTGCTGTAATTGACCTAAAATATAATTATTTCTGCAATTCTGCAAGAATTATGGACAGTTATGATAAAGTTAAATGCTTGGACAAGCTCTAGTTATCATTGCCTTGACAAGACCTTATTCAGTTGGTGAAATTGATAAGTGTCTGACTTTTTACTGCCAGGGAAGTCGATTGCCTGGAATAGAATTCTAGGTAGTCATCAGTTAGTCAGGTACAGGCAGTTCTAAAAAGAGAAACAGTATGTGCACCATAATGAGGTACTTTGCAGTGAAACCATTGCTTTGCTGCTGTCTATTTAGGATATGAAACTTGCTTAGCCTAGGAAGGGTGAATAAGTTCAGTGTCCTAAAAAATCCCAAATTTGGTTGCCTGCATTTCCTATTAGTGACATTGGATATGTAAAACTTATGTTGAGTAATTGTTTCTTATCGTAACATTTGCTCTGTTTATTGCATGCCCTCCTCATGTGAAATGGAGGTATATGATGAGTGCACATCTATGCTACACAATATCCAATCAGGGTCAATGTTGCCAATAGTGTATAGCCTGTTCATGAAATCACTGGTATCTATCTATATACCATAAAGTTTATTTCTTACTTGACCAGATGGCCTTAGTCCTTAAAAACTATTTCAGGTTTGATGAGAATTATTACATACAAACACAGGGGACCACATTTGGTAGTAATTTAGCTCCAAGCTACGCTAATATTTTCATGTGCCTACTTGAAAAAAGAATGATTTTGGAAAATGAAGCGTTTAACTGTAATATTGCTTGTTACTACAGATATGTGGACAATGTATTGTACTGTCAATGTACTGTCAAATTGACTGCAGAATATAGCAAATACAGTATCCACTATTTGAATGTAAAAATTAATAACTCACAAGGACAGATAACTGAACTATGCAGTAAACCACTAGAAAGGAACAATATATTACGGCCTGATAGCTTTTATGCTCCAAATACCATCAAAAGTATTCCCAAGGGACAATTCCTACTGATTAGGAGAATAGTCTCCCATGACGGAAAATACCTTGAGGCTTTTAGCAAACTAATTGACAAATTTGTAGCTAGGGGCTATAAAAAGAAACACTATGGGGCACATTTACTAAGGGTCAAATATCGAGGGTTAATACACCCTCAAATTCGACCCTCGAAGTAAAATCCTACGAATTCGAATATCAGATTTGAAGGATTTACCGCAAATCCTCCTTACAAATCGAAAATCGTTCGATCGAATGATGAAATCCTTCGAATCGAATGATTAGAAGGATTTTAATCGACCGATCGAAGGATTTTTCTTTGATCAAAAAAACCTTAGAAAAGTGCTGTGGAAGGTCCCCATAGGCTAACATTGTACCTCGGTATGTTTAAACTGCCGAAGTATGTAGTCAAAGTTTTTTTAAAGAGACAGTACTTTGACTATTGAATAGTCGAATTGTCAAACGATTTTTAGTTCGAATCGTTCGAATTGAAGTCGAAGTCGTAGTCGAAGGTCGTAGTAGCCTATTCAATGGTCGAAGTACCCAAAAAAATACTTCAAAATTCAAAGTTTTTTTACTTCGAATCCTTTACTCGAGCTTAGTAAATGTGTCTCCATGTGAATTAAGAGATGAGGTACTATCCCTAAAAAGGTTAAAACTATTGAAAGAAAAGAAATTAACTAGGAGGGACAGAAGGATACCTTTTGTAACAGAATATGGGGTATTCAGTAGACAAATTGAAAAAATCATAAGGAAACATTGGTCTGTCCTTGGACATGACCATACATTTGGCAAACTAGTCAGAGAAAAACCTTTTCATACAAAAGAGGCAGGAATATTTCCAATCACCTGGTAAGAGCTGACATTGGCACAAAGGAAGCCACTCATCTGAACCAAAAACATATTAAGCATAAAGCAAATTTAGCCTTGTGAAATCACTCACCAAAATAGATGCATGGCCCAGGTGCTCCAGCCCCAGGCATAAATGTTGGTGCAGGGCACACTGGTAACTCACTTATTGATCAGACCGAAGTTAGTGGATAAAAAAATGAATACTTTATTTACATAATCATCTCTCGGCTGACTCGTTTCGTGTCACTGGGACACTTAATTATAGGCCTGAGCATTTACAAACATGGGTCAGTATTTAAAGGCTGAACCACCAATCAAAAGGAGGGTGAGGAGAAAGGGAAAATTACATCACATAGCAGATCTAAACAAAATGTAAAGACAACACGTGCCCAATTACAAATATATATATAAGACAATACAATGTAAAGCTAAAAACAAATATCAGTAATCAAGTTGATTATGCAGTCGCTTCTAGTATATAGATAAATTATTTAGAAGAATATGTTTTGAAATGTAATAGTTACGTAAAAGTCTTTGGAAATTGCATAAATATTTAAAAGGTATATATAAAATTGTAAATATGAATATATAAATATATCAATAAATATAGATGTAAATATATATGTCTGAAAAATATCGAACCTCTTTCTTTTATCGCACATGTATTTTCTGTTAGTGTTTAAAAGCTTATGAAGGGTTGCGGACATCAAGTATCCTTATTATGTTGTAAGAACAAGAGAATGAATGAAAAAGAAGGATACAAGAGTATATAACAGTACAGTCCTATACATGGTAAGAATATAAACGTGGATAAGGTAGCCACTACCAGATTTTTAAGTACCCCCAAAAATGGCACTTTCCCTTGTTTAAACTGCGGCAGTTGCAACTCCATCATCAGAGGATACTATATCACACACCCTCAAAGTGGTAAAGTTTTTGTAAAACAATATTTTACCTGTAACACTGATGGGTATTTTATGCATTAAAATGTCCTTGTGGGATGATTTATGTGGGACAAATCTCCTGTAATCTAAGAATACGAATAGGAGAACATAAGAGATCTATAAGTGCATATGATCCTGCTGAAAAGAAAACACACACCCCAGTGGGTAGACTTTGTAATACAGCTAAACACAATGCTGCTACCCTCAGATGGATGGTACTAGAATGAATTGAGAGACCACTAAGAGGTGGTGATAGGATTAAACTGTTATTGCAATGTGAAGCTAAATGGACCGATATGCTGAATTGTGTAGAACCACTTGGAATGAATGAAGCCTGGAGCCTGAAATGTTTTTTGTGAATAACAATAAGGTTGTGAAAAGAATTAACTGTTTCTATTAACACTATATATATATATATTCTTTAAAGCTGAAAAACAGCTTGATGACTCCACATAATATCATAGTATCCGTATGTTTGAAATGAGATGTTCAATACAATATGCTGCTGTATTATATCCTCTGGCCACAAGACCTGAGGAATCACCTGGGGTTTATGGGTAAATAATTGTTTAAAAGGTCACTGTGTTAACAATTTTTGTAACTTCCACCACAGGAAGGACTTGTTTGGTCTGAAACATGTAGTGCTTCAATAAAACTACATTTATTCACACTGGAAGGCTCTCCAGTCCTTTTTCATATTGCATGCCAGAGAATGCACTCACAGGGGATGCGCATCTTCGCAAGCTGGCACTAGGAATCATGAGGCCTAGGGGCATGAAAAGAGGAAATCCGGGCCAGTACACATTGTGGCGATAGGGAAGGGAGTAGTCCAGCTCTGAAATATACTCTATATACAGCATGTATATATGAGTTACTTCATTGTTATTGCTCCAAAACAGAACCAGGCTATTAGCAAGGCTGCATTTATATATAGGCACCCAAGGGTCTGTGCCTAAAGTGGCCAGCAACCCAGGATACTTACTGCTTAAACCAGCAGCAGAGTTGGGGGAGTGAGGGTTATAGGGCCCATTGAGTGCCAATTTTTGCAGAAGTAACGGCACACACACCAAGAGTGCGCAAATGTGTCATAAATGTAATATTAATATGGACCTGTGCACCATCCAGTGGATCTGATGTTACCTCCAAGATGGCACCCTAAAATTGTGGGGCTAGTGGGGCTGTTTGGGCCTCTGTGATATGCCAGGGCCCATTTTGAATACCAGTCCAGAGCCACAGATTATTATCTGATGCCAATCCCATAACTCCCCTACTCATAGATGATAGTTTTCCTGTAGTTATATTACATACTCCAGTCTGTATAATTTGTACTGTACAAATGCAAATACTGTTACTATTACTCAAAATTACATTGTGTTATTGTCAGCTGAATCTCTCCGAGCTGCACCTGACATAGCACCCGAGGAGACAGCAGCACCACTACCTCCTTAGGATGTGGCAACACCTTCTGAGCTGCCAAGAGACCCACTGTTCCTGTTGTTGCAGCAAGTGGACTCACCTACAAGAGGTGACAAACATTATTCTCACTTTGAAGGAAACCCTCCCCCTCCTCCTCCTTCTTTGTAATGATGTCTTTATGCTTTGTTGTGCTGTTATTGTTACTGCACTATTTTCTATTTTCTATTTTTCTATTTTCATTTAACTACTTAGATGTTACTGGAAGTTGTTTGGATTATTAACAGAACCATGACTATTTTCATTCTCAGTCATATAACATTACATTTCACATATAGACATACTGTTTATCCACATAAATATAAGGTTTATTAATTTTAATGTCGGCTACAAAGAACCCATATATTATCTGTTGGAATGGTAGTTGGTCATTTTTATTATTAGAGTAAGCTGTGTCTGTGTTTGTAAGCTAGTAGTAATATAAAACTGTAGATGGTACTTAAAGTACCAAGGGGCAGATTTATCATTCGAATTTCGAGTTCAAATTTTTGAGGTTTTTTTTATGGCCAAAACTGTCCAATTCGACTAGGGAATTGTTAAGTTTGATTAAAGTTTTTTTTTTAATTCAAATTTGATTTTCGAAATTTATCATAGACTTGCTCTATAAGAACTCAAATTAGACTATTTGCCACCTTACACCTTTTGAATTGCTGTTTTAGCCTATGAGGACATCCTGGGATCAATTTGCAGTTGTTTGCTGCCTTCCTGAAAATCTAGTTGATTCAATTCGAGTTTGCGGGTTGATCCTATTCACTCAAGTAAATCTGAACCTTAGCAGCAGATTTATCAAGGGTCGAATTTGAAAAACGTTGAAATTTTAATTGAAAAAGACCAACCGAAATTAAATCAAAGGTTTTTTTTGGTTGAATAGGTAATTTTTCGAACAAATAGGTCCATTTTCAAATCGTAAGAATCAAAGTAATAGTGCATTCAATAGAATTCGATTCGAAGTCCACCAATTGACTCCAGATAGGTTCTAAAAAAGAAAGAGTCAGAAGAAGAATGCAAATACAAAAACTCTAACAAAAAACGAAGGCCAATTGAAAGGTTGCAAAGTATTGGCCATTCTATAACCACCTCTTTAACGATGTCGCATACATCCCATAATTATTGATGAATGTGTTTCCTGTAGTTATATACCTCAGCCTGTATAATTTGTACTGTGCAAATGCTGTATTGCTCAAGATTACATTATGTTATTGCCAGCTGAATTTCAGGCGCCCACCTTGTGCATGGAAATGCAAGAGCTGCACCAGGAACTCCAGGGGGTGAGAGGACTTTTTCTCACTTTCAGGAGAGACCCGCCTCCCTCTTCTTCTCCTCTTCCTCCATCATCATCTTCTCCTCTTCCTCCATCATCATCATCCCATTCTGTTTACATTTTTTAATTAGTTTTAACTAATATTTATATAATATGCACAATTGTGCTTGCTTAGTTACTTTTTTTAAGTAATGTAAAAAAAATATAAGTAAATTGTGTTGCTAACTTGCTATGTTTGGAGTTTTCATTTAACAACTCAGATGGTACTTGAAGTTGTTTGGATTATTAACAGAGCAATGACTTTATACAGTCATGTCATATAATATTACATAGTATTTCAAATTTATTACAATTACACATAGATATTTGGTTTATTGACCTAAATATGTAGTTCATTCATTCATTTTAGTATGGGATACAAAGCTCCCAGATTTTATCTGTTGTAGTGGTCATGGTCATATTTATTATTAGTCTTAGTTATGCTTGTGTTTGCAAGCTATTTGTATTATATATTTTAGATGATACTTTTTGCTTAAACAGCAACAGAGTGTGCCATAGATGCCATTACCAGTCAACCAGAGGTAATGTAAAAAATCACAGACTTTTTTTTAAGAAACTGGCAACATGGGAGCGAGGAGACTTTTTTTTTCAATTGAAAAAGCAGTTGTAGCATAGTGGCTAGAAGGTCCTCTAACAATGTAGGGCATGTGTGTAGCAGTATACTGAGTGAAAAATACATGTGAATTGGCCTTCCCATTGACCCCAATGCAATTAAGTGAATTGTTTTGCCAATTTTGACACAAAGCAAAACATGGCAAATTCACTTAACATAGTCATTAAGTCAACAACATTCAACAACAAAACTTGAATGTAAGGAAAAAATGTCTTATTGTTAGCCACTAAGCAGAAAAAAAGGTGCCATGAAAAAAAACCCATAGACTCTAATTTAGTTTCCTACAGAGACATTGTGAGGCAAAAATATTATGTAATGCAACAAACGTAAGGTTTGCCCCCTTTAATGCACGTGAAAGATTTGTATTGCAAAAAAAAAAAATTTCACTACTTTTTCACCAATTTGCAAATTTTCTGTAGTTTTGATATTTTTTTCTGTAGATTCGCTCATCATTAAAATAATCTATATAATATATATTATCTGCATTGGTAATTTGATTTACTGGGTTCTCATTTTTTGCAAAAGAAAACCCCCAAAACCCTGGGTCATTCCAGCTATTAGGTAAGGTCCAAACCTTGCCTCACACAGCAACGAGCAGCAAGTTACTAGGGGCAGCAAAAGCCACATTTGGCAACTTTAAGTGCCAGCAAAAGCCATATCCATTGAGCTCATGTTATAAAAAGCGGGGGGGGGGAAGAGGGACATACTACCCCTGCTTTAAGAGGAGACAGTTAATTATTAAATGTGTTTTTAAATTAATATATTTCAAAATGTAATGTCTTTTCTGCAGGAATGTATATAGTTTTCCACTGATTTAATGTAGCATTGAATGTGAGTGTCATAGAGTTTGTGAATGATAGGCTGTATGTGAGTAAGTAGGAGAGAAATAGAATATAAAATTAGATGAATCAGAATGTGAGCATGCATGTGAAAATATGTGTGGGATTGGTCGAATGTGTGCAAGTGTTATAGGTTTATCACGTCTGTATGATATAGTCTGAGTTACATAATCATTTATGTATGATTTACTGTATGAATTCCATAATAAAGGAAATGCAACCTGTGCCTTTTCTTATATTTAGAAGCCATAGTTTCTAGGAATCCCTAAATCGCCTCTCTCTTTGATAAATCATCATTTCTGTTTGATAATCTTTCATTGTGAAACAATTCCAGTTTAAAAAAAAAAAGACGAAAGAAACCCTTCTCCAGTTGTGCTTTTACTTACAGACCAATTTGGGTCAGAGAGCATCCATGTCAACAACGTTTGGTGGAACTATCACTTTTTACTTTTCCATTCTCCTCCTGTTTCCCAAATGGTACTGGCAGCAGGACAAATGTGCTCTCATGTAAAAAAACTTTTAAAACTTGAATGTTAAAATCATGTAAGGAACACATCCACAGTTCACAGGGAAGTATAGGCAGTAAGCATAAATAGAATGTTAAAGGACCAGTAACATCAGAAACACTACTGTTGTTTATATAAATAAGCTGCTGTGTAGACATGGGGGCAGCTATTCAAAGGAGAAAAGGCTCAAGTTACACAGCAAATAGCAGATAAGCTCTGTAGAACTTAATGTTATCTGTTATCCAATATTTATCCTGTGCCATATAACCTTTTTTAAATTTCCGCCATTGCTACTCAGCAGCTTGTTTATATGAACTATAGTAGTGTTTCTGAAGCAAACAGATCAGTTTTACCAATGCAGGGCAACAGTACATGATATTTTCATTACTTTAAAACACTTAAATGTTTTGGTGTTTCTGTTCCTTTAAGAAAAGAGAGGAACACAAATGGGAATCATTTGCACAAGGGAACACAAATGATTATTAATATAGACCAAGTAAAAGTAGGAAATGAAGGGACTTTTTAATATTAGCAGCAAGGAATTGAATACTATGAGGTGAACTTACATGGTAAATACCTACCAATAAAGTAAATCCATTTTTGTTAATAGATGTTCAAATTGTAGTTGCAAATAGAGCTTGAATTTTAAATAATGTATGTGTCTGAAACTTTGAAGCAAAATCCAATGTATCCTATCAAGGAAAATATAGCACTGTAGTTATGAGAAGCTGATTATGTTAGAGGACAATTCAGAGGAATATTCAGAGGAAATGGTCTAGTGAGAACAAAAGCAAAAGATATCTAACTGCACAAAAAAAATATGAGGCAATTAAATGTTAGAAAAATGTTTTAGAATGTTATCTTGAAATAATAATCAAACCAGAAGACAAAGAATGTGATGGATACAATTATGTATAGGAATGTGAAAGATTACTGGGAGATAAGCAAATGTATAAATAGTTTGATTATTATCCATTGTGAATTTAAAAGATTTGGAAAATGGATTTGGGGAAAAAAACAAAGTAGAGGGAGAAATAACAAAGAAAGATAAACAGTATATTGCAGTAGAACATCCTAGATTATTATGTAAAAACTACCCTCTTACTACAATATTTTAGCCGGGTCTTGAATATAATAAGAGCGATAGAATGGGAAGAAGGGATGATATTGGCAACACTTTATCTAAAAAGTTAGTACACATCCTTTAAACAGAAAGAAAATGTCAACTGGGGTAAGACATTGTAACAATAGTTGTGAGTTCCTCCAAAAACAGTCAAGATTATTAAATAATGCAAAAAATATGTATTAGGACATAGTATAAAATAGCCTAACAAGTTTTGTGCCTGTTAGGGCACTTACTCATAGGCTAATGGGGTTACCCCTGTACAGCTCTTATATGGGGTATGACCAATAAAAACAACATATATACCCCTTTTGAAGACCCTGAACCCAACTGTCTGGCAACCTGATTGTAGATTCTGCATCTGTCAAGCTGATTTCATAAACTGGGAAGCCTCCATGCAGCCAGCAGAGCCCACGTGACACTTTTTTCCCCCTAAGGAGCTTTAACTAATCCTTTTTAGGTTTGTTCTCTGCTGCTGCTGCACATTGCCTATTTCAAAGGGCTCCCCCTCCTTGCTCCCCAATCCCTGCTTCCTTTATGCACTTTACAGACTATGGGGCAGATTTACTAATGGGCCAAGTGGCCATCATTAGCAAAAATTTACCAGAAATCCCATTTGCAGGGATATTGGTAATTTACTAACAGGCATAGAGGACAATTTGCTGGCAAAAGAGTTAGCTATGAAATGCTAGCGCTGAAGAAATAACGCTAGTGAAAGTTTGCCAGTGTTCGGCTACTGAGATGCAATTTTGCATTTTAGTGATTTAACGTAGTGGTAGCGAATTTGCTCCTGGCGAAGTGGCACGAAGTGTGGCAAAGCCTCCGCAGGAGAAAATTTGCTCTTAAGTAAATTTTCCCCTATGAGTACAGGACCTGCACAGCACTGCAGGGACATCTGAACATATACGGATGCATAATAATGTCATAGGTGCATCAAGGCAGATAGGGCACTGCAGGTCCAGAATAGCCAGCAGCCAGTGCCATTGGCTGATTTTAAAAGTGTGTGTGTGGTATATTTTTTTTTTAACAGAGGTGTTTTTTTAACATAGCTAGGAAGAGAAAGTCAACCTGTGGAGTTCATTAGTGATAAACTGGATGAACATGTGACTAACTTTAAGAAAGGCTTGAGACATTTTAAAGAATTTTTCATTGTTTTCAGGTAAAAAGCCCAAATGCTAGGTATTAAGAGTGCTAACCTAATGAAAGGGGAGGAGATTAAGTAACCAGGCCCGGATTTGTGGTGAGGCCACAAAGGCCCTGTCCTAGGGTGGCAAAATTTTTTGAGACACCCAGTCGCATCCTAAGGAGCACTGGGGACTCCCCAGTTCTCTGCTGCTCAAAAGCGTACTCCAAAGCACACTCACGTGTGCACGGGGTGTCTGAGTTTTGTACCCTAAGGGCGGCGCTAGGACCATGCGGGCCCCAGGTGGGCGGTTTGGCTGTTTTATTACTGTTTCAGTTACCTCTTTATTATATAATACAATATTGTATGGCACCACCTAAAATACTCAGTGAGCCAAAAATATTATACAATATACTGTATGCACTATTTACTGCAAAATATTATTTTGTGATTTGATCTTAATCTTAGAAAAACAATATTTATAATCCTATTTTAAAATGCAAAGAAAAATTTGGAATAATATGTTATAACTGGGATCAAGTAAAAGTAGAACAGGTGTGCAATAAAACAAATTTAAGGACATCTGGTTCTGTAGTGAGATATGCCAAGTGAAGTCCATTAAACCCTCATGGTTTCTAATTTAATGAGAAAGCACTACATAAATGCTGGAACAATTATTTATAATTTTGGCACTTGCAGACAATCACATTTACTTTTATATTTGGAAAATTCAGCCTATTGTTTAGTTTAAGAAAAGTCTATTCTTTTTCTTAAGCCTGAAATATAGGAAATTTCAACAATACACTAAACCAGTATAGGCAGTTTTGCTTTAAATTATAGCATAATGAGGTGGAAGAACAATTGACATTACTATCCCTATTTATTGCACCATTCATATTTATTATACTATAGATCTAAGTTATTTGGAGTTTTTATTTATTTTAGAATTTAGTATTCAGCTATTACCACAAAACTTGTGGTTTTGTTTTCTTGCAAAGAAACTTTAGGCTACATTGGAAAGTAGCCACACCAATTTACATTTAAGCCAGTGGGATGTACAGTAAATGCCATTATACTAATCCCTATGCTTCCTATAGTTTTGCCAAACAGCTAAAAAATATGGAATTACAAAAAAAAATTAAAACCCTTAAAATATATACACTGCCAACACCACTAGGGAAAGTCTTTACCTATTATTATTATCAAAACTATTATTATTAATCATCATCATAATAATAATAATTTATTATAAAGAGCCAAGATATGATACAACACTGTTCAAGGCTTTAGAGAAGATCAAAATCGTATGACAGGCAGAAACAAAATAACTGGTGCAACAAGGATAAATCAAGACATAAGATTAACACAGCTTTGTTTCTGCTGTTATCAAAAAAATTACATACTAAAGGGTATAGTATACTGAAGTATTCACTAGCCTAGTCAATGATTATGCTAGACATACTGTGGAAATTACAATCATTTTTTTTAAACAGCTATAGGTAGAGTAATGTAAACAAAAATGTGATTGGTTGTCAAAGGTTTCTGCCCAGATGATAATTGAGCATAACTGAAAAACTAGGGAACACTGCAAAATAGAGGTGGAATTAAGAATTTTTACTAAGTAAAACAATTGATTTTAATGGAATATATAAAGGCATTAAGAACTAATAGAGTCTTAAGAAATGAGAAAGGGAGTTCCAAAGTCTGGCCAGTGCTCAAGAGAAGTCCTAGAGGTGAGCATAAGAGGAGGTAATAGACATCATGAAATTAGAAGATTTTGGACAAAATGAGACAAAATCACAATGCTAGAGTCTACTATGCTCCATTTGTCAAATTATTATTTTTAGTGAACATTCACATTTCGAGTTTTGATGGAAAAAGAAATCCAAATTTTTAGAGGGGAAAAACCTAATTTATTTATTTATTGTGCTCCAAAGCTGATAAAAATATGAGTCTGAAAATATTCCAGCTAAAACCTGTCCAAATCATGTACAAGTCAATAGCAGATGGTCCATTTTACAATTGGACAGCTGTTTGTTAAATTAAGGGTATTCAAGTTTAAGGAGTTAGGTTGGATTTTATTAGTAAAAAGTTAGCAAATTCATCCATATTGGGACCTCTCTCAAGCCTTGAGAAAGGTCCCAATAGGGTTCAAAATGGCATGTTGACTGTATGTACTCACTTAAATGAGTACCTAAAAATGAATGTGGCTAAAAATGCCACATTTTATACACTGAACTTATTGCAGCCTAAAGTTTCAATTTTTCAATAGCAGCAATGATCCAGAATTTCAAACTTGTCACAGGGGTCACCATCTTGGAAAGTGTCTGTGACACTCACATGATCGGTGTGATTTAAGCAGCTTTTGAGACGCTAAGCTTAGGGGTTCTCACAAATTATCAAGGCTGATTATTAAATGTTGATGCTAATTACATTGGTTTCTGTGCTGCCATGTAGTAATAATCTGAATTATTTACTAATCAGCCTTATATTGTGACATTTATATTCTATGGGGCAGATTTACATAGGGTCGAATATCGAGGGTTAATTAACCCTCGATATTCGACTGCCGAATGTAAATCCTTGAACAAAAAATCATTCGATTGAACGAAAAAACTTAGACTATCGAATGGTCGAATAGTCGAACGATTTTTAGTTTGAATCGTTTGATTCAAAGTTGAAGTTGTAGTCGAAGGTCGAAGTAGCCAATTCGATGGTTGAAGTATAGGGATGTAGCGAACTGTTCGCCGGCGAACTTCGACTGTTCGCGTCCGCCAATAGGCGTTCGCGTCAAAATCGTTCGACCATTCGACCATTCGATCGCTAAAATCGAACGATTTTCGTTCGATTCGAACGAAAATCCTTCGATCGAACGATTAAAATCCTTCGATCGTTCGAATCGAACGATTTTCGGATGTTCGAAGTTCGCGAACAGTTCGCGAACTGTTCGCATTTTTTGCCAGTGTTCGCGAACGGCGTTCGCGAACACATACTCTGCGGTTCGCTACATCCCTATTGAAGTAGCCAAAAAAAAAAACATTCGAAATTCGAACTTTTTTTTCTTCTATTCCTTCACTCGAGCTAAGTAAATGGGCCCCCTCGTGTACTGTATATTGTAGGTCCCTAAGCTCAGCAAAGTGAATCAGCAGAAAAGAAGATGAGGAGCTACTGGGCTGTCTTTGAGGGCACAGATATTCCCTGCTAAAGGGCTGTGGTTGCCTTGGGCTGGTACAGATGTCCAAAACATAATGTACAACATTTCTAGCCTACTTCTTTAGTTAAGCTTTAGTTCACCTGTAATACACCTTTTTGTTTGTTGCAAAATCCCGTTGTTCCTGGTCCTGGCTTTTTGGAAAAATGTGTGCTTAGTTCAACACACACACCTGGGTATTGTTTTGAACCAAAATGCCATCCAATAAATATATATGTTTGTTACAGTCTCTTGCATTTCTGAGCTCACTGAAGCATTTGCATTAAAATTATGATTTTCTGAATATATGAAAAACATTTATAGTGACTTGTATAACAACATATCTGTGCTCTTGTCAAATAATTATAGCTTATTATTATACAGTATACTGACTGTTGGGTGC
Source organism: Xenopus laevis (assembly GCF_017654675.1). Taxonomy (NCBI): domain Eukaryota; kingdom Metazoa; phylum Chordata; class Amphibia; order Anura; family Pipidae; genus Xenopus; species Xenopus laevis. The sequence goes on along the minus strand of NC_054382.1, from coordinate 68,540,958 downwards.
ACTTGAGAAATTGACTATTGAAATATAATCTAATGGAAAATGGTATGTGCAGAACAAAGAAGATCCTGTATGTTAACTGACATTTCTGAATTGTATTGAGCAAACAAACAAGAAATGTTACATTAAACATTTCATTACAGTAACAAGTCAAAATGGTATACAATCTGCAGGAACAATTACATATGAAGATTTAGAGTGTTATATATTACAGGTATATGATCTCTTATCCAGAAATCCAGTATTTAGAGAGCTCCAAATTATAGGAAGGTAATCTCCCATAGAGACCTTCTTGTTCATCAAGTCATATTATTTTTCTTAAAGTCACCCAAACATAAAAAGTCATAAAATAAATGCCCTTTTGAAATTATACATGATAATGTTATTTTTCTATTAAAACATCCACCCTGAGATACTTCAAAATCTCAACTGCCAATCATATATTACCTGTCCTACCTCTATGCCTCACTATTTTGCTTGACAAACTGAATTGAAATTAATATATAATTATTTGTTACGGTGACAGGTCCCCTTTAAAAAATTTATTTTCCCTCTGTTTTTATAATACAGAACCTCACAGTTGATGGTAACTAAGCAACAAAAATCCATATTGCTGGCAAAACAATCCTGTTGAGTTTATTTAATGTTTAAATGTTTTAATGGACTTTGTAACTGAAACCAAATTATAGGAAAAACTTTTACAGAAAACCCTGGTCTCAAGCATTCCAGATAATTGATCTCATACCTATATTTCTCTACAATTAATTGTATACATTTTGGAATTCTTGGCGACTGTTGGAACATATAAGATGTGAATCCAGTACTCTTCTGCCCCCCTGCAAATTAATGTTATTCTATCTCAGCATTCTCTGCAGAACAATTATGCTTGTTTTTGTATGTCTAGTGTACCAATTTTGGCATGCCAAATGAGCCTGAAAGGGGTGCTTTAAGGTTGGAGCTGGTATTACAATGGGGAGAGCAGTACTAGTTACTGAATATTCATATTATTTGCATTGTATTACACAGTACTCTGAGCTTCATGGTCCTCGGATAACATTCTCTTGTTTCTAAGTTGCTTAGTAAATGATCTTGCAAGTTGTTTAAAATTAGTTTACAGATAAAGCTTAGAATGAAATTGCTTTAAGCTTTATAGGTCATTATGCTGCCACATGGACACAAACTAAATAACAATAAACAAATGCTCCTTATTATTACATTTAAAGATAGCCTGTAGTATAGGAAGTTAAACACTAAATAGAAGTTATTGGAATGTTTCAAAACAGGCAGATACTATTATATCAAATTAATCTATTTAAACTTGCAGAACTATATTTTATTTTCATAACCTCTTTTATACCAGTGGCATTCTGTCTGCTTTAAGGACACATCGTTGACACCTGCAGGAGAGAAAAATATAGGGAGTAGTGACAATAAAGCATCATAGTTACCCATAATAAAAAATTAAGGGGCAGATTTATTAAGGGTTAAAGAGAAAATTCAAATAAAAATGTTTGAATTATTTCATTGTCAAAACTGTTAAATTTGACTAGGGAATTATCCAAACTTGATTTGAGTTTTTTTTAAATATTTGATTTAAATTTTTGAGATTTATCATACTCTGGCCCTTCAAATTCGACGATTCACCACCTAAAACCTACCAAATTCATGTATAAGTCAATGGGAGAGGTCCAGGGACCAATTTTGAGATGTTGTAGCCTTACTGACATTCAAAAAAAAACTCAAATCGAGTTTGGTTGAATTCTAATTGAATTTGATTCGAATTTTCGGGTCGGTAAAATTTGACATATTAGATTTTTTTCATAACCTCCCAATCAAATTTTGAGTAAAATCAAATACGTGAGTTAAAAAAAACTTACATGACTTCGAAATTCGACCCTTGATAAATCTGCCTCCCCATGTTTGCATTCTAAATGCCATAGGCCTGCAAAAAACAATTGCTATTTGGATACTTTTTGGATATTTTTTCATTTCATTTTTGATTTAAATCCCCCTCCTCTGGCTTATAACTAAGTCAAACATAATTTAAATATTTCAGGGTACCACCTCATTATGTGGCTATGTACTGTATGAACACCTTTGTATGTCAATGGATTTATATACAATAATTTTTTTCCCATTTCTGTTTGGCAAACATATCTAATACTTGCTGGCAGGCAAATGAATTACCTGCCAAGAATGTATGGAATATATTCTTGGAAGTTAGAGCTTTTACCTCTGCATGGGCATTTTTGTGTTGAGTGGCAGATGGAAGGATACCTCCCAAAACATAAAAAATAAAAAGAAGAACATAATAAGCAGCCACACATGGCAAAGAAATGTATTTGCCACACATGGCAAAGGAATGTATTTGCCACACCCACATACCATGCCTATTTTACAAAGACACACCATTATCAAATGTACAAAGGATCATATTAGCATTATAAAAAAACACCTAGGTTTGTCTAATTTTACAAGAGCTTTGCAATTCAGTAGTTTGGAGTAAAACATCATTTCCAAACTTGGGACAATTGATACCTTCCAAAAAAAAGATGGTTGTGGTCAGAATATTTTTTTGCAGCTTTTACCACACATAAAAAGTGTGTTTTTTTTTTATTAATAGTTAAACTGTAACCATGAAATTAGATGCACAAGGTATCATTTGGGCTCTCTACTGTATATACATCATATACTACATGTACATTGATAAAATAGATAAAAGAAGTGCTAGGTGCGCTGGACAACAGTGTTAAGATCTCCAAACCTATAAAAGAAAAAAGCAATCCCAATGGTATAGTATGTTTGTACCAGGACCTATTGTATTTAGTAAATGAAACTACTCACAATGGCCTAGCGGTTGTCATGCCCGTAGGTGTTTAAATTCTGTAAATGCTTGCATCAAAATTTGACCTAAAGGGAAGAAACTCCAATAGTTCAGTATGGTAAGTATAATATAATCAGTGGAGCACCGTCCGCGCTTACCCCTCAGTAGCTTAGTGATTGCGAATCAAAAAGGGTGCCTGTCGGATGTCTCAGAGTTGTATTCTCATTCAGCGCCATGTCTCCTCATGCACGCTGGAGCTAGAAGCGGCTCTTACGATCTTGCGGCGTCCCTGCAGTGGAGATGTTGACCTCACAGGCGAAGCGTTACAATGTTGCGGTAAGCGGGTCCGCCGATAACTTCCAACCCGATCTTAGAGATGTGCAGAACTCGGGAGCGAACACTCTCGAGATCGAGGAGGGTCGGTTCAATCCTGATTAAACGATGGCCTGGTGGCTGGTGGGGTAATTGTCTCGTATGGAGAGACTAGTATTAAGCACTATTTATCTATATAGGATAGTAGGAGAATTAAACACTGTGCAAATAAATAATTAGCTTTATTTCGGATTAATACAGCCCAACGCGTTTCGTATTCAGTAATACTTCCTCAGGGGAAAAGGTTAATTTACACTTCCCGGGAGCTTTTTATTCAGCTGGTGGGTGGTTTTCTCAATTAACACGATTAACGATTACAAATAATGAGTCTAAAACATTACGTACAACAAATTTCCAATTTTAAAATCAGTCAATTAAAATACATTTAAGATCAATGTCAATGTTTAACCCTCTAGGTGCAAGTGTCTTTAGTTTGTGAATCTAAACTGTTTCTTCCTGGGAAATTGATTTAATTATATCACTCCCTCTCCAGTGAGTTTTTTTTATGAATAATTCCTGCAAAGGTTAATAAGGATGGATCGGAGTTGTGATGACTCTTAAAATGAGCTGACACACTGTGTGTTAGTACACCTTTTTTAATGTTATTCATGTGTTCTCCTATCCTTGTCTTAAGGCACCTGCCTGTCCTTCCTATATATTGTAAGTTACATGGACATTGTAGCAAATATATAACATTGGTGCTGTTACAAGTGATCAAACTTTTAATGTCAAAAGTTTCTTTAGTTACATTTGATTGAAATTGGAAACATTTTTGCTCATTGATTATGCAGGTTTTGCACAAAATTACATGGAAGGACCATTACATAATTGGTACCTGTGATGTCACCTCCCTGTACACTATCATTGACCATCAATTAGGATTAACCGCAGTAAACCATTTCCTCACACAAGACACCACCCTGTTGACTGCCCAAAGAGAATTCATCCTGCAAGGAATCAAGTTTATTCTGAATAATAACTACTTCTAGTTCGAGGGCGATTACTACTTGCAGATCAAAGGGACAGCTATGGGAACAAGATTCGCTCCAAGTTACGCAAATCTTTTCATGGGATATTGGGAGGAAAAGTATATTAATCCAGTAATAAACCAAACTAAGGGATTATTGACATGGAGGCGCTACATTGACGATTGCCTATTCATCTGGCAGGGCTCCAATGAAGAACTAACCATATTCTTAGACACGCTGAATTTAAATGACTTTAATATCAAACTAACTAGCAACATCAGCAAAAGTAGCGTAAACTTCCTGGATCTCATCATTTTGGTTGATAGCAATAAACTTTTCACCAGCCTTTATCGAAAACCTATGGATACTAATGGGTTCATTTTAAAAAATAGTTGTCACCATAAAAAATGGTTAAATAATATTCCTCTGAGTCAATTTAACAGAGTAAAAAGGAATTGAAGCAAAAAAGAAGATTATGATAAGGAATGTCAGATTCTAAAGAAACAGTTTAGAGAAAAAGGATACAGTGAAAAAATAGTGGAAGAAGCAAAAATCAAGTGTGATCAGAAAGACCGCAGAGAAATGTTAAAAAATACTGTGAAACAAAAATATAACAATAAGGATTCCATCCCCTTCATTACCACCTATAATTGCTCTAAAAGCTAATTTGAAAAGATTTTACAAAAGCATTGGCACATCTTAAAGAAAGATAAGGATCTGTCAACAGAAAATCTGAAAATATTATATAAAAAGCCACAAACTTTAAAACAAATTTTAGTACCCAGCTGTATACCAGTAGAAAAGAAAATAATTAAAACATTCCTCGCCCATGACAATAAAGGTTTCTATCCTTGCAAAAAATGCAAAGCCTGCAAAACCTGCAAAATCAATGAGCAAAAATGTTTCCAATTTCAATCAAATGTAACTAAAGAATCTTTTGACATTAAAAGTTTGATCACTTGTAACAGCACCAATGTTATATATTTGCTACAATGTCCATGTAATTACAATATATAGGAAGGACAGGCAGGTGCCTTAAGACAAGGATAGGAGAACACATGAATAACATTAAAAAAGGTGTACTAACACACAGTGTGTCAGCTCATTTTAAGAGTCATCACAACTCCGATCCATCCTTATTAACCTTTGCAGGAATTATTCATAAAAAAAAACTCACTGGAGAGGGAGTGATATAATTAAATCAATTTCCCAGGAAGAAACAGTTTGGATTCACAAACTAAAGACACTTGCACCTAGAGGGTTAATCATTGACATCGATCTTAATGTTTTTTAATTGACTAATTGATTTTAAAATTGGAAATTTGTTGTACGTAATGTTTTAGACTCATTATTTGTAATCGTTAATCGTGTTAATTGAGAGAACCACCCACCAGCCGAATAAAAAGCTACCAGGAAGTGTAAATTAACCTTTGCCCCTGAGGAAGTATTACTGAATACGAAACGCGTTGGGCTGTATTAATCCAAAATAAAGCTAATTATTTATTTGCACAGTGATTAATTCTCCTACTATCCTATATAGATAAATAGTGCTTAATACTAGTATCTCCATATGAGGCAATTACCCCACCAGCCACCAGGCCATCGTTAAATCAGGATTGAACCGACCCTCCTCGCTCTCGAGAGTGTTCGCTCCCGAGTCCTGCACATCTCTAAGATCGGGTTGGAAGTTATCGGCAGACCCGCTTACCGCAACATTGTAACGCTTCGCCTGTGAGGTCAACATCTCCACTGCAGGGACGCCGCAAGATCGTAAGAGCCGCTTCTAGCTCCAGCGTGCACGAGGAGACATGGCGCTGAATGAGAATACAACTCTGAGACATCCGACAGGCACCCTTTTTGATTCGCAATCACTAAGCTACTGAGGGCTAAGCGCGGACGGTGCTCACCGTCCACTGATTATATTATACTTACCATACTGAACTATTGGAGTTTCTTCCCTTTAGGTCAAATTTTGATGCAAGCATTTACAGAATTTAAACACCTACGGGCATGACAACCGCTAGGCCATTGTGAGTAGTTTCATTTACTAAATACAATAGGTCCTGGTACAAACATACTATACCATTGGGATTGCTTTTTTCTTTTATAGGTTTGGAGATCTTAACACTGTTGTCCAGCGCACCCTAGCACTTCTTTTATCCATTTTACCCTATACGTGGATTAGTGGACCCACACACCATAGGTGCTGCTTTAATATAAAAAGGAAAAAAAGAAACAAGGCGCTGTATCTTCGACCTTTCTACACAGACTCATGTACATCGATAAGCCTATGTACATTGGCATCAAATTTTTCAATTGTCCCCTTGTATTCATATCTAGGATGTATTAAATTGATACCTAATGCCATTTGGGAGATAAGATGAAAATGGAAGCTTTCAGGTGATCTTTAGAAAGGTAATACAAATCGCCAAATTCAGGAAAGCTTTGATGCTTTGCAGTTTGACATAGAAACACATCTTTACCTATTTTGTATTCAGAAGAATGTGTATTGTCCAATATTTGGCTTTCTGGGTTGATCTGGCTATACCCCCAAATAAAATATGTTGATTTAGCTATAGCTGAAATGACATGATAGATCATATGGGGTATTTTCTTTTGGGGCCCCTGGCATTCACATCAAGGATGTTTTCTTGATACCTAATGATATCTCGGAGATAAGATGCTTCAAATTGAACGCTTTGAGGTGATCACCAGAAACTTGATCAAAATCGACAACTTTAAGAAAACTTTGTTGTTTGGTAGTTTGGAGTAGAATAGTATATTTACCCATTCAGGAAAATGTTTACTTTTTGTGATTTAATGGAAATAAAATATAGTAAATGCATTGATTTTGCAGTAGCTGAAATTACAGAAATGTGAAAGCATATGTGGAATTTTTATTTTGGGGCTCTATATGCCACATACTTAGAGAAACCTATGTACATGGGCATCAGATTATTCAGTAGATCCCTAGCATTCATATTTAGTATGTTGTATGTTGTTATCTAATGACTGGTGGTTGACAAGATTCTGTAAATTATATTAATATTTGTTTTAGATGGTTTAATAATAACTGATATATTTATCTGTAGTAAGATATATTTACCCATTTTGGATTCAATCAGAATGTGCTATTTTTAAAAATGTATGGTTTGCTGGGGTAAACCTACCATTCTGTCTCTTTAAATAATTTGTATAAGTTCTATGGTCAACAAACACCACTCACCAAGGTGATATTTAAGTATATTTAATGTGTTAAAATGCGTTACAGCAAATACATACAAATGATCAGATATTTAGTCAGTCAAAAACTTTATTGACAGCCTACCAAAATAATACTATAATGTATGTGTATATTAATATGTTGTATAAAAGTCTGTGTATACCTGTATTGTGTGAGTGGGGGTGTCTGTGTGTGTGTCCTGTGTGAAAGAGAACCAAACTGCACTTTGTCCAGGGATATATTCAAACAACTGTGGAATACACCTCCCCCAGCCTACCCATAAGGCATTGGATATATTTCTTGCAATAAAGTCACATTCCAGACTTTAGGAACAATGAAGCATGGGAACAGATGTGTGAATGATATGTGAACGGCAAATCATGAGTGTTTTAACTTATTCAATACTGGAGTATAACAAATTTTCCAATACCCAATATTTAACAGCCTCCTTCCATGCATACCTTTGAATAGAGCTTTGCAATATATATTTAGATGTGATCTTCATGCATGGTTCACATGATAAAAACATACATAGTGCTATCATATAATATTGATGTCAGAATGAAATTAAACTTTTAATTGCAAAGATAAAATGCAATAATTTTGCACAATGTAATTTACGTTGGAAAGTCACATAGAAAAGCAATACAGGAGCAGCCGTGCATATTATGAGATAATATTGTCATACCAACATTTTAAATGGATTGAAATGCTAATAATTGGAAGTGTTTGAATACTTGAAATACAGTGAGCTGAATTTATATCAGGTACTAAAGCCCTAAAGGGAAAATTTGCAATTAAATTGAGAAAGGAAAATGCTACAAAATACATATACTCTGCTTTCTAAGGTTAATACATTTGTGACTTTCTGATTTTTGGGGGGTATTTAATATAAGGTGAGAAAATTTACAGAAGATTTACAAAGGTTTAAGAATTATTTTAATAGATTTCAGTAACTATTTTATATAGTATATTGGAAGCAGAGATGCTGAACAGTTTTGACTTATGCAAACTATAGGGGGCATATTTATCAAGAGTCGAATTTTGAATTGAAAAAACCTTGAAATTCGAATTCAAACCGACCAATTGAAATCAAGTCAAAGTTTTTTTTTTGGTCGAATAGGTCAGTTTTCGATCAAATAGGTCCATATTTGGCCAAATTTGAATTTACGAATCAAATAAATAACGCATTCAATCTAATTTGATTCAAAGTTTTTCACATAACACCTTAGATTTTTCAAAGTCCACCAATTTACTCCAAATAGATTCTAGGAGGTCCCCCATAGACTAAAACAGCAATTAAGCAGGTTTTAGATGGCGAATGGTCGAAGTTGAAGTACATGATAAATTTCGATGTTTGAATTTTGGATTTTTTTTCAAATTAAAATCTAATTTGGACTATTCCCTAGTCGAAGTACACAAAAAAAACCTCAAAATAATGGTTTTCATTCAAAAATTCACCTCAACCTTTGATCTGCCCCTAGGTATATAGTAAGCTTCTAGAAAAACATAAAAGACATTAAAGAAAAAAGAAACACAAAAGAAACAGAAACAGCAAAAGAGAAAGCAGTTAGTATAGTTTTAGCATGCACTAAAGAAAAAGCATTTAGAGGTATTCATTAACAAGTGATCACAGTAAAGGTGTACAAAATAACAGAAATACCAAGTGGAAAAGGACCTTAAGTTTTTTTCAGAAATTGTACAGGTAACTTTTATTTAGGTATTTGTATTTATTTGGTGCATCCTTCAGCACTTTTTTTTTGTTCTCACTTTTTATACACTGATCTTTTAAAAAATGAAATTACATTTGTGGCATTAAATTCAACCTTTTATCAATAAGCCACAAATATTCCATTGAAAGTGGGGGATTTTACTGTGGTGAGCTCTAATTTCACAGTTTGATAAATCTGCCCCAATGTGTGCTATTTTGATTGGTCAGTATCAATTAGATTAATGTAATGTAGGGGCCCATAGGGGGTTAATCTGCCCCTATGGCTTTAAGGCCCCATCCTTTGCTCAGTTTTATTGGCCAAGAGGTAATGACAACTTCCTGCCACACTGCACTAGAGATTGTGTATGGATTGGCCTCTTCCTCTTTGGCTTCTGGATGCTGAGCCTGGCCCAGAAAGTCATGTGTCCAAGTTGGGGACCAGGCAACCCTGTGAATGAGGAATAGAAAGTGGCAGGTGAGCTCCCAGTACTAGTACACTCTAGGAGTCGTAAGATAGTCAGGGTTGAGCTAAAAAGAGAAGTTCTGAGCTCCAACACAGGAGTGATAGATTGGAGGTATCTCTCCCAGGCCATATTGCCTGTAGTATAGGGATCCCAGCGGAGAGGGAATCAGGAGAGATGATTGCCCTGAGGTTGATCCAGAGACCACTACCGGAATATGTCGCAGAGGTGTGCCTGTATAGTCTGCATCTACCTTGGAAGTTCTGTGTGAGTTGTGACTATATGCCTGGCAAGTCTGTCCTAAGGGAGTGTCAGCATGTGTAAAGTTGCATGTGATGTGCCTGTGCCTTTTAACTCTAACCACTGGAAGTGAGTAAACCTGGGTGTAGTAATATATATATATACCAATTGTAATTAATCCTTATGTAGAAGCTATCCTGAGTTTTTATGACTCCTTCAAAGGAGCCAATCCTGTCTTGTAATAAAATGCAAAAATAAGATAAGAAATAGATGGGACACATTCCGAGAAACCATCTGGAGAGGGTCTTTTACATTTCAAAGAGGAACTGTTTTTACAGTTGTTATTGGTAAAAGGGACATCTAAAGAAATTAGCTGGTTTTCCTGTTTAACCTGTCATCAGCCAATCAGAACCATTCCCCATTGGGTCAATGGCATAGAAACAGTATAACAATGGAATTGGTTTTTGGCTGAAGAGAAAGGGAAGCAGAGGAGAAGAGAAAGGGAAGCAGAGGAGAAGAAAAGGGGAAACAGAGGAGAAGAGAAAGGGAAGGAGAGGAGAAGAGGAAGGGAAGCAGAGGGAGAGAGAAAGAGAAGGATTGGGAAGAAGAAGAGGGAGAGAGATAAGGAAGGAAGTATAACCTGTGGGCACATTTTGAAAGATCTCTGTATAATTTGCCGTCTCTGGTCTGGATAATCAGAATAATTAGTTTAATCTCTGGGAACCATGGTTACATCATTTTACCTGGCTGTGGTAAATTGCGGACTGAACATTTCACAACACTATACGGATACTTGGATATATCTATAAAATCAACAACACTGAAGACATTGTCTATGACTAAAACACTTCTTTGTTTGCATCATAAGAATCTCCTGGCGCCCAATCATTTTTTTATGCACAGTAGTCTGGGTGATGTAGTTGCACTACACTTTAGAGGGAATGCTTCCACTTAGCGAAGGCCCAGATCCTGCAGAGAGAGTCCAAATGTAACCCATGCTCCTATCTTAGCTGGACATTAACTATGTGTGGACTAGATAGCCCAGATTAGCATTACAGTAAGTTAATTGGGCATGGATTCCAAAAGACACTTTTGAATTTCAGGACAGTAGGAGGTATAAAATGGAGCTTGAGATCAAAAAGATTGGAATTACAACAACCCTTGATGGGGGGTGGGGTTGGAGTATTTAGCAACTGTCTGATAAATAGTATGTATTTGAAACTTGAATTTCTTGTATCCTGGTACTATCTAAGATATAAATCACTCAATATTCTCAAAAACACAACACATAATTTGTGAAACAGAAAAAAATTCACCATGTGCAAGTGGGCGACTTTTTTTTAATCAAATTGTTTTTGACAAGTGACAATTTTTTTGCCATCTTTTTCATGGCGAAACCTGATGAAAAATGGCACTTGTCACTACTTAAAAACAAAACATATGCTTATATGTACAGTATGTCTGTGAAGGTTCTCATTTATCCAAGTCATGGTATAGTATATCTATAGTAATAAATCAAATAATCAACTGGAATTACATAGTTACATAGTTAGATTGGGTTTAAAAAAGACCAAAGTACAACAAGTTCAACCCCTCCAAATGAAACCCAGCATCCATACATACATACATATAGTGACCCCTCTATACACTCAAATAAACTATATATACTCATACACTAGGGGGCAGATTTATCAAGGGTCAAATTTCAAATTCATGGGAGTTTTTTTAAACGTATTATTTATTATAAAAATCAAATTTTCTAAACTCGGGTGAATAGGACCAACCCAAAAACTCAAATCAAATTCAAGTTGAATTCAATTTGAGTTTTAAAAACTCGATTCAAGGTTTTTTCTGAAAAAAACTTGAATGTCAGGAAGGCTGCAAACATCACCAAATTGATCCCTGGACCTCAAATCTCGAAATTCTAATTTTTATAAAAACTGGAATAGAATTTGGATAACTCCCTAGTTGAGTTTGACAGTTTTGCCCATAAAAAAACTCATAAATTTGTATTTGGAATTCAACCCTTGATAAATCTGCCCCTAGCTATAGAATTTAGTATTACAATAGCCTTGGAAATTATGCTTCTCCAAGAAATCATCCAAACCACTCAAAGGCATTAAGAGAATCGACCATCACAACATCTTCCGGCAGTGCATTCCACAACCTCACCGTCCTTACTGTGAAGAACCAACTACGCTGATTCAAATGAAAGTTATTTTCCTCTAGTCTGAAGGGGTGGCCTCTGATGTGGTTATCTACTTTACAGGTAAAAAGCTCCCCTGCTATTTGTCTATTATGTCCTCTAATATACTTGTAAAGTGTAATCATGTCCCCTCTCAATTGTCTTTTTTTTCCCCAAAGAAAACAACCCCAACCTTGAAAGTTTCCCCTTATAAGTTAAGTCTTCGATCCCTCTAACCAATTTAGTTGTACATTTCTGAACTCTTTCATCATCAGCCCATTTATATCCCTCTTAAAGACTGGAGCCCAAAACTGCTCCGTATACTCCAGGTGAGCCCTTACCAGGGACCTATAAAGGGGCAAAATTATGTTTTCATCCCTTGAGTTTATGGCCCTTTTTATGCAAGACAGTATTTTCATTGCTTTAGTGGCCACAGAATGATACTGCCCAGAATTAGACAACTTGTTATCCAAAGAAACCCCTAGATCCTTCTCAGTTTAGTAAACTTCCAACACACTGCCATTTAATGTATTACTTGCATTTATATTTTTTGCATATCCTTGCATTTATCAACATCAAACCCAATTTTCCAGTTTGCTGGCCAGTTTTCCAAGTTAGTCAAATTACTCTGCAAAGTGGCAGCATCCTGCATGGAACCTACAGTATAGTTCTGCACATTTCTGTATCATAAGCAAAAATAGAAATACTTTCAATGCCTACCTCCAGGTCATTAATAAACAAGGACCCAGTACAGAAACTGTTCCATTTATCACCACTCTTTGTAATCTATCTTTTAGCCAGTTCTCTTTCCAGGTACAAATACTCTGTTCCAGGCCAACATTAATGTAACCAGTAACCTGTGTGACACTTTATCAAATGCTTTGGTAAAGTCTAAGTAGGTAACATCCACCGCCTTCCCAAAATTGAGGTCCCTGCTCACCTTCTCAATTTAGGCCAGCTAATATAAAACATGTTTGATTCTCAATTGTTTGATTGTATGTAAGTGTTGTAGTTCAATTAAAAATATGAAAAGTGAAAAATGTATGCATTCCTCTCTAAGCCTTTTCACCTTATGTATTTGGAGGATACATAAGGTGATCTCAGGGATATTGAGATACAGATGCAGCCACTTTGGTTTGTCTGTTTGACACAGAATAACTAAACACAGATATCCCATTTATCTCATTTAACACAGAAAACTGCGTCACAACATCCCATCTAATTAAGGCATTCACCATTGTTCACAATGGTGCTTTGGTATGCTAATGGAAAGGTTAAATGCATTAAATGAGTTAAGATGACTTTAGATAACGCAGTTTCTTCAATTAACCATGAGTCATGACGCATTTATCTCACAAATCCAAGTGGCTTCATCTGTATGCAACTATAATGGTAAAGTGACCATATGATATGTCTGTGAAGTTTTTCATTTATCTAGGTCATGGTATATCTATAGTAATAAGTCAAAGGTGGCAAAATTGGGAAACAAACAATACTTTTACTTATTTACTTCTGACTCTCTACTAATAAAACTGTGGCAGTGAAAATATTTGGTGCATTGTATGTCTACTAAAACTGAGAAAATACACAGAATACAAATAATATTTCTGGAATGCATGGGAAATATGTAAATGCATTTTGAACCATTGTTACTTTTGTAGCAATATTTTATATACATCAGAAACCAATACTGTTTCACATCTAGTGTAAAAAGTTACAAACAAACACAGCCCTGAGGTACAGTTTAATCAGAAATATATTTCTGGGGGCTGGTTAAATGTAATATCATCTGTCTAAAAGACGAAATGTCTACACAAATATATTTGCTCTGGGCAAAGGTAAAGCCAGAGATATTTTCTTTTAGTTCCCTTTAAGAAAGTAATAGTTGTATTGTAAGTACAGTAAGATAAATAAAAACATAAGATAAAGAAGACAAAATAAAAAAAAAGTTTATATAGTTTTACAACAATGATGATTTACAAATAATGTGTGCAATTTTAATGCTTATATAAACACATTCAATTTAATTTTACATGACAAATTCTCAAGATCTTGAATTGTTCTTGAATCCCCTTCAGTAAACAAACATATAGTTGTAACAGAGCCTCACCACAAATACAATGTCAATATTTTTATTTGCACAGTGTGAGTTATCACATACAAAATATATCTCATATTAGCCAGAAGATGTTAGAATATCATAAATGACTTTGTTTTTGTTAAAAGGAAAACACATTTATAGGAGTAGTTGAGATTCTGGTTGATATAATTAAGATGGCCATGGTAATATAACATTAATACTTATTTTTACTTTAATTTAATTGTTAATGCATTATCTCTACCATGTCTAATTATCTGTGGAAATCAAATACTGCAAGAAAGTTAACATTTGATTGGATTCTTTACTTGGCATCATACTCTATTTTTTTCTAGTTTTTGGTAGTTTTTATTAGTTTAAAGAAAATTTACAACATACAAGTATACATTTTTACAAGTATAAAAATTAAAACCAAAGACCAATTTTAAAGTTTCTTACAATTTTGCTATCTACTCTGTCACAAATGTTAATTTGTAAAGAAAGCAAACCCATTTAAAGTTCATGAAATTGTTGATTAACCACTATTAAACAGTTTTGGGTCCTGTGAAATAGGAGCCTATGAGGTAGTCTGTGAGCAGAATGGTGTCTTAAAATAAGTGCCTTATATAAGTGAAATAGTGTGTTATAATAAAGTGCCAGATATTGCTTGATGAGTCTAATTAGGCCTTAATTGTTGACAGACATTAATTTAGTCTCTCATAATTTAAAAGATACTCTTTATAATTCTCAGCATGGTTTTGTAGCAAGGGCAATTGGAGCAAATATATATCCAGATATTTATCAAAATGTGAGTTTTTAGCTCATGTTCTTTTAATTTCTATGATTTTTAGAACTATATTTAAGTAAGTTCTGACTTTTACCCATCGATTTCAAATTCATGTGAGTTTTTTTAAACTCCCTTAAATTAGACTGAATTTGAAATTTGACCAGAGGAAATGTATTGATAAATCAAATTTTCAAAACTCAGACGTATTTAAACAACTTGAAAACTCAAATCGAAATTGATTGGAATTCGATCAAACTCGCTTCAAGTTTTTTCAACAAAAAAAACCTTGAATGTCAGAAAGGCTACAAATATCTCCAAATTGGTCACTGGACCTCTCTCATTGACTTATACAGCAATTCGGCAGGTTTCAGGTGGCGAATAGTCAAATTCGAATTCTTAAAGGGTCAGTATGACATAAATCTCAAAAATCAAATTCAAATGTTTTTAAAAAAAACTCAAATTGAGTTTGGATAATTCCCTAGTTGAATTTGAATTTGAATTAAATTTTCAATTTGACCCTTAATAAATCTGCCTCTTAGTGTCCTCAGAGACACTTTAATTCTGACCTTTCGCCTATTGACCTATTTTCTAGTTCTTCTCATATATCTCTCTCTTAAATAAATAATAAGAAGAAGTTCACATTCTTCTTCTCTGTATTTGGGTAACACTATTTGTGTATTTTTTTTATTTCAACAGTACATTGTTCCAGTTGTGATATATTTTTGAATATTTCTGATACTGCTGCATGGACTGTTGCTGTAACTTGGCAGCAGCTGGAAACAAACAAAGGAGATACCACAAGGAGGACCAAAGGAGATGCCACAACGTCTTTTGCAGATTTATTGGACAACAAAATACACAAGATATTGAAACTTCAGTGCACAAACCAAATGGTCTCACAGCTCACTTCTACTCAACATGTTTTGTGCAGGTGCATTCCGGCAGGAGGACTGAAAAAGACGTTGTGGCACTTGGCAGGGGCGATTCTGGCTATAATGCCGCCTGAGACGGCCTTCTTTCACCGCCCCCACCCCTCCCCACGGCACTAACCTTTATAGCGCCGGAGAGGGCAGGACGCTTAGTGCAGAGAGCACTCTTAGTTACCAGGAGCGGCATTTTTGCCGCCCCTGGCAACCAGGGGGGCGCTGCCGCCTGAGGCGAGTGTCTCCTTTGTTTAAATGTGTAGATACTCCAGTGGGAGGATCATGTGTGACCTAAAAAGTCATGTAGATAGAGATGCTGCTGCTCGGAAAAGTTTGTGGAAATGCTGGCATTGCATGTACATCGAGGTTTATCTGCTGCAGGATTGTTTACATATAATTTTACCACAATTGCCAACTTAATACTGGAATACAGAGCTTAACTGATCTGAAGAATACCAGTAACCTGGCCAGAACAGAGATTCATTTTCATACTATAAAATATACATTAATAAATATTATGTATATAGTGTGTATGATACTTTAATGTCCCCTCAGTGACATGCAGTGAAGTCAGTTGTCTTTATATAGTTTAAGAAAGTTCTTCAATAATATAAATGTAATCAATTATAAATGTGGCATAGTAAGTTGTGATGCAAATACTCTTTAATTATATCTTATGCATGTTTTTATCTTCCAGTCAAATGTATAAGATGACAACACTTCACACTCTGTATTCCCCCTATGCCACAGCAGTTACATTTAAAAAGAAGTGCTTGTCAAGTAGCCACTTTTATTTCTTTTTTAGTTCAACTTTGTTCTAACAGATGTCAGAATTCCCCTGTTACTTGACAGATTTATTTCTTTTTTCATTTCCCCCCTTAAATATTAATTAGGCATTTGTTATAATATATTCTAAGATACATAAAAACAAACATCAATAAGCTCATAGTATTAACATTGTCAATAAAAAGTGTAGTTCAGGAATGATTTCAGCTATAGATGCCATTTGATGAAAATGAAAATGTAGAATTACAGTATCTTAATACGTGATACCAACTGATTTTGTAGTTTATTTTGGTAGACACTGCTAATGGAAAGCATCCAACTGAAGGACACCAAAGATGCTGGCTTATAAAACAATTTACAATGACAAATTTAATAATAATATATGAAAGAATGGAATATTAATGTTTATCTCACTGCATGCCTTTTAGCTGTCATTTGTACTGCTATCATGTGTTAAAGAATGAGGCATTAATATATTATTGTTAAGGTAATATTTCAGGAAGAAAATTTGATATCAGATAATTCAATACAGAATACACATCCATCATTTTGGCAGGCAATGGATAAATATTTGAGCATAATGTCACAAGATGTCAAAAATACCTTAATGCAAAATGCAAAGCTCATCTACTGAGTACATTTTTCACATTCCTAAGATATCTGATATCCAACAGAGATTTTGTACATGCTGATAAAATTGTTTTCTTGTAAATTAAGATGTTTGAGTCAAGAGGCTCATCATTTCCACTTCAAAAATGTAGATACTCTATGCGTGTATGTGTATGTATGTATGTATGTATGTATGTATGTATGTATGTGTATATCTATATATCTATATATCTATATATATATATATATATATATATATATATATATATATATATATATATATATATATACAAATATATATATATACATATATATATATATATATATATATATATATATATACACATACACAAAAGCCATGAATATCTTGTAAATTATATCCTTATAAATAGTGAGCACTGATGTTATCAGTTATAGTAGTAGTTATATTATTTCTGTCACATGACTCACTGAAACTTGTGTATTATAATGAATAAAGTACCACCCTCGGAGTTCCATGTCATGAAACTCCTCCATAACTTATAATATCTTTATAATTTACAAGAGTGGGTACTTTCTTCACTATATATATATATATATATATATATATATATATATATATATATATATATATATATATATATATATATATATATATATATATATATATATATAGTCAACTACAAGAGGTCCTCTGCACTCAACCCATTATCAATATATTTAAGACAGCAACATTTTGTGCATACTGCTACTAAAAAATGCCTTACCCTTTAAACAACACAGGGATTGTTTGTCCATATATTGCAATATATTTAAGCTGGCCAACTACGTCAAAGTCATCCCATATCTGGCCAGTCCTACGCTTAATTTTCATCTGATTCATTAAGAATTCAATTGCTTAATTATACATTTTACAAAGGGACTAAGTTTTACCTGCAACATACTAGCTGCTTTCAAAGTAAAACAACCAAACTTGGCTGCCCTTTTATTAGACATCAGTGGGATCACCTGACTATAGCTGGGAAGGGTGGGAGCTACAACATGGAGCTGGCCACTGCTCCTGTATAACTATAACAAACAAGGGAAAGTTGTGCTCAGCACCGATTTTTAAAACCACTATTAACCAAAATAGTGGTGTAAAATGTATAATTAAGCAATTGAATTCTTAATGAATCAGATGAAAATTAAGCGTAGGACTGGCCAGATATATATATATAGGGTAGCATTAGGTACCATGAGAAAACTTTCTAAATATGAATGTTAGGGGTCCACTAAAAACTTTGATGCCCATTGTGCGTAGGATTACCGAAGTATCGGGAGTTAGCAACCCCAAATTGAAGTTTGCTCATACAAACTGGCCCAGATGTCAATTCAGCTACTGAATAATCAACATATTTGCCCCCAAAACCATATATTTTGGAAAATGTACATTCAGACAAATCCAAAAAAGGTAATCATGTTTTTCTACTCCAAACTACTGAGCACAGCATTTTCCCACGATTGTCTGTTTTGATTAAATCAAAATTGTCTCAAAGTTTAAATGCATCTCATCTTCCACATACAGTAGCATTAGGTACTAAGAAAAAACTGACACTCTGGCTGCTGCAATATAAGCACCCGTACTATGTGCCAAAAGACCCCCAAAAGACCCTAGAAACCATATATTTTTTGAAAAGTACACATTCTGATAAATCCAAAATGGTTAAATGCTTCTTTGTACTGCAAACTATGAAACCGCAAAGCCGTGCTAAACATAGCATTTTTTATAACATTTCTAAAATTCAGCACAAAGCTTGCAGTTTACCCATTCTCTCCACATTTCATAACGTACCAGCATCAAACATACTAAATAAGCACAGGTCTACAGAACAGTTTGATACCCAATAAGCCTAGATTTACCAAACTATGTGGTGTACAGAGAACCCCCTACATGGATAGACAGCAGACACATGGGCAAAAGGAACGAGTAACAGAAAAACAATGCAGAATGCAATAAAATCACAAAATATTTTTTTTTTACCTAGTGCAATAATCAGACAGAATCCCTTTATGAAAACATAATATTATTCACTGGACACATATGCAATAGACAAGGATTGCAATTCCTACTGTATCCTGAATTTAATACCAGTGATTCCACTTAAGAATCCCAAGCTCCCTCAAAAAATATATCCAAGAAACAAGAGAGTATAAAGCGTAATAGGGGGAACAATCTAGCCACAATAGGGTCAATAGGGTCAAGTTCAGGTAAAATATTAATTGGATCCACCCAAGGTGCACACACAGATCAAAAACCCATGTTGGGTATTTATTTCAGTTACAAATATGTTCACAACAATTACAGAACATCAACTGCCAACTCACAAGCAGTACAGCATCAAGAGTGCATCATATATAAAAGTTAAAGTCCGGACTCCTCAGAAGGCTTTGCTGTTCAGAGATAGGGTGGTGCCAATGGAGTCGCAGTCAGTACCTTGCTCCCATTTCCTACATATTTCATAGGCTTTCCTGTCTGTTTCATTAGGGAGGATGTGGCTACCTTATTAGTTGTTAATTTAAAGGGTGCCAACCTTCTTGCAGTACAAGTCTCTGCCTATAGTCCTCTACTTGATCTTTATATTATAAGTCCCATGATCCTTTGTGGGACCCCTGTTATTTATATAAGGTACACTCCTCCTTGTCTAGGGGCTTTGTAATTGATCTATTTATTAACATTTAGGCACTATCCAATAGTGATGTGCGGGTCGGGTTTTTCGCAACCAGCACCTGCCCAATATCTGACCTCCCACCACCAGCGCCAAGCCTGACTTCCGGGCTGCTTTTATAGACCCGCTCTGCCCACCGATGATGTCACAAAAGGGGCGGGAAAAGCAGCTATAAAACCGTAACCCAAAAGTCAGAAGTCGGAAGGGACATCCGCAAATTGGGGTGCGAGGTCGGCCCGAACCTGACCAACCCGCGGGTATCGGCCAGCCAGTACATCACTACTGTCTAACTAACACAAAGTGGTTATATCACAGGAAAAATTAGTTTGTATAAACATGAAGGTTACAATTATGTTTTTAAAAACATTGGGGTTGCAAACATTACTGACAACACTGTTTTTAACCTATATTGTTTTGAAACATTTTGTTGCATGATATAATTTATATATTGACCCAATCTTATTGTTTATTAGGGATGTCGCGGACTGTTCGCCGGCGAACTTGTTCGCGCGAACATCGACTGTTCGCGCTCGCCGAATGTTCGCGAACGTCGCGCGACGTTCGCCATTTTGGGTTCGCCTTAGCTGGCGCTTTTTTTTGACCTCTCACCCCAGACCAGCAGATACATGGCAGCCAATCAGGAAGCTCTCCCTCCTGGACCACCCCCACACCCCCTGGACCACTCCCCTTCCATATATAAACTGAAGCCCTGCAGCATTTTTTCATTCTGCCTGTGTGTGCTTGGAAGAGCTAGTGTAGGGAGAGAGCTGTTAGTGATTTGAGGGACAGTTGATAGTAAGTTTGCTGGCTAGTAATCTACTTGATACTGCTCTGTATTGGAGGGACAAAACTCTGCAGGGATTTGAGGGACATTTTAGGTTAGGTAGCTTTGCTGGCTAGTAATCTACCTTCTACTGCAGTGCTCTGTATGTAGCTGCTGTGGGCACTGATCTCTTCTGATCTCATCTGCTGACTGCTGTAATAACCCAATAGTCCTTGTAAGGACTGCTTTTATTTTCTTTTTTGTTTTTTTACTTTGCTACTATAAGAGCCCAGTGCTATTAGTCTAGCTGTGTTGGGGAGTGGGACTGGTGTGCTACTGTGCTGCTCCTAGTAGTTCAGCAGCACCAACCCAAGTAATTTTTTTTTTTAATATACATATATTTTTTTTTTATTTTACTTATCTTACTGTTCTTTAACGTGTCCAGTGCTGTTTGCTGTTCTTCATAGTAGTGCACCAATAGTAGTGCACTTGCAGGCATTATTTGCCCAGTGTGTTCTTCAAATAACTGCCATCTAGCTGTGTGAGCTTTTTCACATTCTGTCTAAATATCAATAATAATACCGTCTCCAGAACCACCACCCGAGTGACGTTTTTCAAGCAGCAATAATATATTCCGTATCCACTGCTGTAGTAGTGTATACGTTGACCTTGTAGGCATTGTTTGCCCAGTGTGTTCTTCAAACAACTGCCATCTAGCTGTGTGAGCTTTTTCACATTCTGTCTAAATATCAATAATAATACCGTCTCCAGAACCACCACCCGAGTGACGTTTTTCAAGCAGCAATAATATATTCCGTATCCACTGCTGTAGTAGTGTATACGTTGACCTTGTAGGCATTGTTTGCCCAGTGTGTTCTTCAAACAACTGCCATCTAGCTGTGTGAGCTTTTTCACATTCTGTCTAAATATCAATAATAATACCGTCTCCAGAAACACCACCCGAGTGACGTTTTTCAAGCAGCAATAATATATTCCGTATCCACTGCTGTAGTAGTGTATACGTTGACCTTGTAGGCATTGTTTGCCCAGTGTGTTCTTCAAACAACTGCCATCTAGCTGTGTGAGCTTTTTCACATTCTGTCTAAATATCAATAATAATACCGTCTCCAGAACCACCACCCGAGTGACGTTTTTCAAGCAGCAATAATATATTCCGTATCCACTGCTGTAGTAGTGTATACGTTGACCTTGTAGGCATTGTTTGCCCAGTGTGTTCTTCAAACAACTGCCATCTAGCTGTGTGAGCTTTTTCACATTCTGTCTAAATATCAATAATAATAATACCGTCTCCAGAACCACCACCCGAGTGACGTTTTTCAAGCAGCAATAATATATTCCGTATCCACTGCTGTAGTAGTGTATACGTTGACCTTGTAGGCATTGTTTGCCCAGTGTGTTCTTCAAACAACTGCCATCTAGCTGTGTGAGCTTTTTCACATTCTGTCTAAATATCAATAATAATACCGTCTCCAGAACCACCACCCGAGTGACGTTTTTCAAGCAGCAATAATATATTCCGTATCCACTGCTGTAGTAGTGTATACGTTGACCTTGTAGGCATTGTTTGCCCAGTGTGTTCTTCAAACAACTGCCATCTAGCTGTGTGAGCTTTTTCACATTCTGTCTAAATATCAATAATAATACCGTCTCCAGAAACACCACCTGAGTGACGTTTTTCAAGCAGCAATAATATATTCCGTATCCACTGCTGTAGTGTATACGTTGACCTTGCAGGCATTGTTTCAATTTGTTTGCCCAGTGTGTTCTTCATTTTCAAACAACTGCCATCTAGCTGTGTGAGCTTTTTCACATTCTGTCTAAATATCAATAATAATACCGTCTCCAGAACCACCACCCGAGTGACGTTTTTCAAGCAGCAATAATATATTCCGTATCCACTGCTGTAGTAGTGTATACGTTGACCTTGTAGGCATTGTTTGCCCAGTGTGTTCTTCAAACAACTGCCATCTAGCTGTGTGAGCTTTTTCACATTCTGTCTAAATATCAATAATAATACCGTCTCCAGAACCACCACCCGAGTGACGTTTTTCAAGCAGCAATAATATATTCCGTATCCACTGCTGTAGTGTATACGTTGACCTTGCAGGCATTGTTTCAATTTGTTTGCCCAGTGTGTTCTTCATTTTCAAACAACTGCCACCGAGCTGTGTGAGCTTTTTCACATTCTGTCTAAATATCAATTATAATACCGTCTCCAGAACCACCACCTGAGTGACGTTTTTCAAGCAGCAATAATATATTCCGTATCCACTGCTGTAGTAGTGTATACGTTGACCTTGCAGGCATTGTTTCAATTTGTTTGCCCAGTGTGTTCTTCATTTTCAAACAACTGCCACCTAGCTGTGTGAGCTTGTTCACATTCTGTCTAAATATCAATAATAATACCGTCTCCAGAACCACCACCTGAGTGACGTTTTTCAAGCAGCAATAATATATTCCGTATCCACTGCTGTAGTAGTGTATACGTTGACCTTGCAGGCATTGTTTCAATTTGTTTGCCTAGTGTGTTCTTCATTTTCAAACAACTGCCATCTAGCTGTGTGAGCTTTTTCACAATCTGTCTAAATCTCAATAATAATACCGTCTCCAGAAACACCACCTGAGTTGTTGTTGTTGTTTTAAAAATAATGCCAGGCAAAGGCAGGCAGCCACGCAGAGGCACTAGGGGCTGTGCTGCTATGCTATCCTGTGGCCCTAGGAAATTGCCCAGTTTTAAAAAGGCAATGACCCTGAACTCCCAAAATGCTGAAGAGGTAGTTGACTGGCTTACACAGCACACCCCATCCTCTACCGTTTCTAACTTTACCACAACATCCTCATCCTCCACTGCTATGGGCACCCCACGTAACACTTCCTCCACCACCGGCGCCCCTTCTTCACTGGAGTCAGAGGAGTTATTTTCACATGAGTTTCTTGAACTGAGTGATGCGCAACCATTATTGGCAGAAGAAGATGAAGGAGATGAGGACGTTACACCAGATTTAATTCTGGCAGAGAACACAACAGAGATGGACATAATGAGTGATGAGGAGGTCCCCGCTGCTGCTTCCTTCTGTGAGCTGTTAGAAGAAATTGATGCATCTGAGGAGAATGATGATGAGGAGATTGATGTTTTGTGGGTGCCCAGTAGAAGAGAGCAAGAGGAGGATAGTTCAGATGGAGAGACGGAGATTCAGAGAGGCAGGAGGAGAATAAGACTTAGAAGAAGCAGGGAGGACAGCTCGCAGGGAACAGTAGGGCAACAACATGTATCGGCACCTGTGGTCAGCCGGCCAACGCACCCGCCATTGCCGCCAACGCCGCCAACTTCTACTGTTACCGCCAGATTGCCAGCTTCAAAAAGGTCAGCAGTGTGGGATTTTTTTAATGTGTGTGCCTCTGACAAAAGCGTTGTAATTTGCAATGAGTGCAGTCAGAAACTGAGTCTTGGGAAGCCCAACAGCCACATAGGTACAACTTCTATGCGAAGGCACATGAACGGCAAGCACAAAGCACTTTGGGAGCAACACCTCAAAGGCAACAGACAAACTAAAAGCCACCCTCCTTCTGGTCCAGCATCTTACTGCTCTACCTCTGCTGTCCTTGACCCGTCTGAACCACCCTCCACTCCGCCTTCCACCTTGACCACCAGTTCCCATTCCCAGTCATCTGCCCCCAGCCAAGTTTCTGTGAGGGCCATGTTTGAGCATAAGAAGCCAATGTCTGCGAGTCACCCCCTTGCCCGGCGTCTGACAGCTGGCTTGTCTGCACTCTTAGCCCGCCAGCTTTTACCATACCAGCTGGTGGACTCTGAGGCCTTCTGCAAATTTGTAGCAATTGGGACACCGCAGTGGAAGGTACCCAGCCGCAATTTTTTTTCAAAAAAGGGAATACCACACCTGTACCACCATGTGCAGAGCCAAGTCACCGCATCTCTGTCACTTAGTGTTGGGCCAAAGGTCCATATGACTACTGACGCATGGTCCTCCAAGCATGGTCAGGGCAGGTATGTCACCTACACTGCCCACTGGGTGAACTTGGTAATGGCTGGGAAGCAGGGAATGTGTGGCTCAACAACAACAGTGGAGTTGGTGTCACCGCCACGGATTGCACGCGGTTCTGCCACCACCTCTACCTCGTCTTCTTCCTCTTCTTCCTCCTCTGCTGCTGGGTCCTCCTCCTCCACACCTGTGCACCCCCAGCTCCCCCTAGGCTATTCGACGTGCCAGGTACGCCGTTGTCATGCTGTCTTGGGGATGACGTGCCTGGAAAGCAGAAACCATACCGGATCTGTACTCCTGTCATCTCTGCAGTCACAGGCCGATCGGTGGCTGACCCCACACCAACTGAAGATCGGAAAAGTGGTGTGTGACAACGGAAGCAATCTGTTGGCAGCACTGAGACTGGGCAATTTAACACATGTGCCCTGCATGGCACATGTTCTGAATTTAATAGTCCAACGTTTTGTCTCGAAGTACCCAGGATTCCAGGACGTTCTCAGGCTTTCCAGGAAGGTGTCGGCCCATTTCAGACGTTCCTACACAGCCATGGCACGCCTTGCTGACATTCAGCAGCGGTACAACATGCCAGTCAGGCGTTTAATTTGCGACAGCCAGACTCGCTGGAATTCAACGCTCCTCATGTTGGAACGTCTGCTGCAACAACAAAGAGCCGTCAATGAATACCTGTTTGAACTGGGTGGTAGGACTGGATCTGCAGAGCTGGGGATTTTTTTCCCCCGTTACTGGGTGCTTATGCGCGATGCCTGCAGGCTCATGCGCCCTTTTGAAGAGGTTACAAACATGGTCAGTCGCACCGAAGGCACCATCAGCGACCTAATACCCTTTGCTTTCTTCCTGGAGCGTGCCGTGCGACGAGTGACAGATGAGGCTGTAGACCAGCGTGACGAGGAGCAGGAAGCGCACGATTTCTGGTCGGAATCACCAGAACGAGCCCAGGCACCTGCTGCAACACAGGGAGAGGTGTCAGAAGTGGAGTCAGAGGAGGAAGGTGGCTTTGTGGAGGAGGAGGACCAACAGGAGCAGGCTTGTGGTGACCAGGGGGCTTGTGGTGACCTTTTGGGGACCCCTGGTCTTGTACGTGGCTGGGGGAGGAGACCGTGGATGATGTAGTCCTTGATAACGAGGAAGCGGAGATGGATACCTCTGCATCCAACCTTGTGAGAATGGGGTCTTTCATGCTGTCATGCCTGTTGAAGGACCCCCGTATCAAGAGGCTTAAGGAGAAGGACCTGTACTGGGTCGCAACGCTACTAGACCCTCGGTACAAGCATAAAGTGGCAGAAATGTTACCAACGTACCACAAGTCCGAAAGGATGCTGCATTTACAAACCAGCCTGCAAAACATGTTGTACAATGCTTTTAAGGGTGATGTCACTTCAGGAACTCATCAACATTCCAGGGGCAGAGGTGCCAGTAATCCTGCCACGAGCGCACCTGCAAGGACAAAGCACTTTGGCCACTCTGTAACGTCAGACATGCAAATGTTTTTCAGTCCAAGGCAGCGCCAGAACCCTTCTGGATCCACCCTCAAAGAACGCCTCGACCGGCAGGTAGCGGACTACCTGGCATTAACTGCAGATATCGACACTCTGAGGAGCGATGAACCCCTGGACTACTGGGTGCGCAGGCTTGATCTGTGGCCAGAGCTGTCACAATTTGCCATGAACCTCGTCTTGCCCCGCCTCAAGTGTCCTCTCAGAAAGAACCTTCAGTGCAGCAGGAGGGATTGTAACTGAGAAGAGAACTCGCCTAGGTCACAAAAGTGTGGATTACCTGACCTTTATTAAAATGAACGAGGCGTGGATCTCGGAGGGTTACTGCACGCCGGAAGACTTGTTCTGACTCCCCATGCAGCTGTCCTTCTCTGCACGCCTCATGACTCCACACACAGCTGTCCTTTAGCGTCCTCCTCCCTCCGCCACCGTTACAAACTAGGGTGCAAACCCTACTGGTTTCATTTGAATCCAGGTAAATCCTGAGTTTTTCTGGCCTCTGTGCTTCAGTGGCTGCAACCAAAAAAATTAATATTTTCAGCATTTATATGGCATGTTTTTTCTGGCCTCTGTGCTGCGACAAAAAAAAATGAATATTTTCAGCATTTATATGGCATATTTTTTCTGGCCTCTGTGCTTCAGTGGCTGCGACAAACTTTTTTTATATTTTCAGCATTTATATGGCATATTTTTTGTGGCCTCTGTGCTTCAGTGGCTGCGACAAAATTTTTTTTATATTTTCAGCATTTATATGGCATATTTTTTCTGGCCTCTGTGCTGCAGTGGCTGCGACAAAAAAAAATGAATATTTTCAGCATTTATATGGCATATTTTTTCTGGCCTCTGTGCTTCAGTGGCTGCGACAAATTTTTTTTATATTTTCAGCATTTATATGGCATATTTTTTCTGGCCTCTGTGCTGCAGTGGCTGCGACAAAAAAAATGAATATTTTCAGCATTTATATGGCATATTTTTTCTGGCCTCTGTGCTTCAGTGGCTGCGACAAAAATTTTTTATATTTTCAGCATTTATATGGCATATTTTTTCTGGCCTCTGTGCTTCAGTGGCTGCGACAAAATTTTTTTTATATTTTCAGCATTTATATGGCATATTTTTTCTGGCCTCTGTGCTGCAGTGGCTGCGACAAAAAAAATGAATATTTTCAGCATTTATATGGCATATTTTTTCTGGCCTCTGTGCTTCAGTGGCTGCGACAAATTTTTTTTATATTTTCAGCATTTATATGGCATATTTTTTCTGGCCTCTGTGCTGCAGTGGCTGCGACAAAAAAAAATGAATATTTTCAGCATTTATATGGCATATTTTTTCTGGCCTCTGTGCTTCAGTGGCTGCGACAAAATTTTTTTATATTTTCAGCATTTATATGGCATATTTTTTCTGGCCTCTGTGCTGCAGTGGCTGCGACAAAAAAAAATGAATATTTTCAGCATTTATATGGCATATTTTTTCTGGCCTCTGTGCTTCAGTGGCTGCGACAAAATTTTTTATATTTTCAGCATTTATATGGCATATTTTTTCTGGCCTCTGTGCTGCGGTGGCTGCGACAAAAAAAAAATGAATATTTTCAGCATTTATATGGCATATTTTTTCTGGCCTCTGTGCTTCAGTGGCTGCGACAAAATTTTTTTATATTTTCAGCATTTATATGGCATATTTTTTCTGGCCTCTGTGCTGCAG
The DNA here is from genome assembly GCF_017654675.1 of Xenopus laevis. NCBI lineage: Eukaryota > Metazoa > Chordata > Amphibia > Anura > Pipidae > Xenopus > Xenopus laevis. The sequence goes on along the minus strand of NC_054382.1, from coordinate 68,513,114 downwards.
TGGCTGCGACAAAAAAAAAATGAATATTTTCAGCATTTATATGGCATATTTTTTCTGGCCTCTGTGCTTCAGTGGCTGCGACAAAATTTTTTTATATTTTCAGCATTTATATGGCATATTTTTTCTGGCCTCTGTGCTGCAGTGGCTGCGACAAAAAAAAATGAATATTTTCAGCATTTATATGGCATATTTTTTCTGGCCTCTGTGCTTCAGTGGCTGCGACAAAAAAAATTTATATTGTTAGCATTTATATGGCATATTTTTTCTGGCCTCTGTGCTGCAGTGGCTGCGACAAAAAAAAATTAATATTTTCAGCATTTATATGGCATATTTTTTTCTGGCCTCTGTGCTTCAGTTGCTGCGACAAAAAAAAATTATATTGTTAGCATTTATATGGCATATTTTTTCTGGCCTCTGTGCTTCAGTGGCTGCGACAAAAAAAAACATAATTTTTCAGGAAAGTACACATGCCTAATTTTTCAGGGTTCTGCAACAGTGGCAAAATCGCATCTTTTATGGTCACCGCAGGTGATCAATAAAGTAGACCAAAAAATGGGCCAACACTGCAGAATCAGTGTTTTTTGGTTCACTTCACTGTACATTGAATTACCTCTGCCTGACCGTGCACGTGCGCACAAGCACGGTGACTGCTAAACACACCACTACAGAAATATTGCCACCAACAGGACGAACATCCTGGAGGTGACAAGCTCAACTAGTAATTAACAACTATTATTTGCTCACTTGACGGTATCATTCATTAAAGCTCTTTGCGTTTTTTTGCGTTGCAGTAAGCGCCGCGTTTCGTCTTTGCGTGTGAACAGGCTGTAACCTTTACACGACTTGATTGGCATGTAGACGCCGGACGTTTTAAAGCAGTTTATTACACAGGTTTAGAAATGTAGTGTGATTTCTGCCCTTTACAGCACAAAACGCAGCACTGTGTCAACAATGTATTTTTCAGATACATTTTTGCCCTTGATCCCCCTCTGGCATGCCACTGTCCAGGTCGTTGCACCCTTTAAACAACTTTAAAATCATTTTTCTGGCCAGAAATGTCTTTTTTAGCTTTTAAAATTCGCCTTCCCATTGAAGTCTATGGGGTTCGCGACGTTCGCGAACCGTTCGCATTTTTGACGCAAGTTCGCGAATATGTTCGCGAACTTTTTTTCCGACGTTCGCTACATCCATATTGTTTATATAAAATGCATAACAAAAACAAACACACACACACATATATATACATATATATATATATACATATATATATATAGTTCAAAGTGGACCAGCACACCAAATCTTCAATCAAAAAAGGTTTATTTCAACATCACTCAAGTGTCCTGTATATTTATATACATACATAAACATATAGTTGTGTCTGTTTAAGACTAATTTAAGTATTAAAATAGTCCAGTTGCAATCAGCTAAATTATGGTCAGTGTTAAGGCCTCCTGGACTCAATGTGTTCATTTTGCATTTCCAGCAGGTTTCCCTCTGGCTTAATTTGTGTAGTTCATCTCTACTTTTATATATGTGTTTGATGTGTATGTGTGCTAATTCTAGTACCAGGTTTCATTGGATCTGCACAGTGTGATTCTTCGAAATGTCCTAGGACAGTGCTGTCCAACGTCTGTGGTACAGAGGGACAAAATTTTACTGGCCTATGTGGTGGAGGGCCGATAATGAAAGTCAGCGTTGGTCACTCCCCATTTTAAACCACACCCACTGTAAACCACACCCATATTACCGCAAGCACTTTTAAGATCATATCCACATTAACAGTGGTAGCACACCAAAAAACCAAATGGTTGGTGCTCACTGCAGGGAAATCCTTCATCACTCATATGTGAAAAATTTAACTCATCCTCCCCTGTGGATAATACAACAACCCCCCAACACATGATTAAACACCTTAGGGGCCCTTAACAACAATTTCCAAATGCTAACAAACCCCAAGAACAAACCCCTAACAGGCTTACATGCCACAGGTAGCGTAGGGCAAGTAGAGAATGGCACACACAAGCAGCACTGTGTAAGCAGAGAATGGTACACACAGGCAGCACTGGGCAAGCAGTGAATGGCACACACAAGCAGCACTGAGTAAGCAGAGAATGGCACACACAGGGAGGGAAGGCAGAACAGAGCAGGAGACAGGGAAACCTGTCATTCTAATATGTACTACATACAGTGACACAGTGCTGGTGCCCCATTAGCATTTTTAATAAGGTGTGAACAGATGAACAATGTGGGTAGTTTCAGTCTGGGTCTCAGGTGTGAACAGTACAGGCTTTTAGGATGTGAACAATAGAGGTGTCACAAGTGTGAACAATACAGGGGATTACAGTCTGAATTTGAGGTTTAAACAATGCAGGGCCAGTTAATCTGTGTAGTGATACCTTTTAAATCTTACATATGATAAGAAGACACAGCATGTGGGGGGCCACAGAAGGGAGAGTCAGGGGCCACCAGTTGGACAGCCCTGTCCTAGGACATATGATTGGTCTGGTTTTTATATTATTGACATGCTCTAGAATGCATTTGCCTACTGTTCTCTTTGTTCTACCAATAAAAAAAAACTTACATTCACATAGTGCATATGCCACAAATACTCTTTTGCAATTATATATAACACTTTGGATTCTAGTAAGCCAAATTCTGTATACTTGAAGTCATGTAAACTGACAGGCTTTGCATTTCTTAATTGTACCTTTCAAACTGAAATTGCTGCTAAAATGTTCATCTTTATCAAGATGTCTGAATGTATTTGAAGGTGCTGACATGATCTTTAATTTTTCTGTTTTTTTTCCTGAAATATATTGTTGGTTTTGATTTCACATGTTTTCCTAAAATGGGGGTCTGTTTTAATTATTTGCCAGTATTTTCTTTTAATGATTTTGCCTAGGTTATTCAATAAAACTCTATATTTAGTGACACATGGAATGTTGGTGCTGATTTCAGTATTTGCAGATCTAGTTTTGGTCCTTATTAGGGAGTTCCTATTTCTTTTGTCAGCTTTTTTGTTTAAAACAATAAGTGGATTGTATTCCTTTTCTTGAAAACTTGGCTCCAAGATTTTTACCTGTGATTTGTAGAGGGTGCCCTTAGAGCAATTTATCTTTTCCCTAAGGAACTGTATATAGGGAATATTATTAATTCAGTAACTATTATGCCTACTTTTGGCATGAAGAAGTATGTTTTTACATGATTTTCTTATATAAATCAGATACAACACTATTAACCTCCACCAGGGCAGGGCCAAGCCAGCACCAGTACCCTGGCTGGCTACCTGATGCGAGTGTAAACATGTGAGCAAGTGTGCATAAACCATAATAGAAGAGAACAGAGGGGAGACCAACAAAGGGGAGGGGAAGGTGAGGGAGGACGGTAGTGATAGAGGGGAGGGGAGAAAGGTGAGAGCAGCAGGGGATCGAACCTGGACTAGGGGTAGGCAGAAGACCTTTGAACAGTTACCTGTACAGGGCTGCCACATGGTTGTGCACTCTGCTTACCCCTATTTCGGGCCCTGCCCTCCACCATTAACATCAGATCCAGATAGTTAATAGATTTTGCATCTCATTTGCTTGTAAAGTTTAAGTTGCGGTCATTGTTGTTAATGTATTGGACAAACTTCTTGACGGTATAATCGTTATCTGTAACAAATCAGGTGTATCATCTGGGAAACTCTGCCCTGGATTGCTTAAGATAAGGATGTATTTTAAGCAACAAGTTATTTATTTTTATTAGTCTTTGCTTTGTTTTTTAAAGGGCACAGAAGGGTGGTAGTGTCCTGCTGCCCATTTAGGCACATGTGGTGCTAATGTGGTACCAATGCTTTCAGCTCACTACACTAGGGTCAGGGTTCTACTCCTGATCAGTCATGCTACTGACAAGTATGGGTTTATGGGTCATAGATATGTTCATAATGGGTAACCACAGGGTGTTAGTTTTCAAATAACAACAGCAGAATACAAGTTCAACTATTATTATTTTGGGTCTGACACATTACCACACAGATCCACATATACTTTAGCAAAGTCGACTCGTGCAGAACTGCATTAAGCATGATGCAGCCATGAATAGCAATAGAGCAGAGTTGCCAATAGAGGTAGAGTAGAACTAAAAAAAAGGGAGAGATGCACACTGGAAGTAGTGTGGCTGTTGTAAGAGGTGTCAGCTAAATAAGAACATGTGCCCTTTACACTTCTGCTAATATTAAATTAGAGACATTCAGTACTAAAGATACTCAAGTTTTGTCATCTTAATGTAGGTGATGCTGCAGGAGTGTGAAGTTCCAAAGAAGATGCTGACTTCTTTGAAATAAGAGGTAACTCACTGCAAGAGATCACACATCCAAGAGGTAATTTACTTTTTCTGGGGTGAGGGTGGAAGAGAGAACTACATCATGTCTTCACTGCCCACTGCATACAGAACTCTATTCAAGCTATATCTATGCTAGCTGCATTGATTCAAAACAGAAAGTATATGCCTGCAGAAATTTGTAAACAGCAGAACCCAGTGTGCAAAGTGCAAACGAAAAATGTTGGATTGTGGCCTTTTTTAGCCTTTTGCGCTCTACGTTCTCTATGTAAATGACCCCTACACTGTTGCAGCAACAAGTGTCCCACATCCTTCTGGTACAAAGTTGGTGGGTAAAACATATGTTAGAGAAGTGTAACTTAAGAAGCACCATATTTAGCAAAAAATCAGTTGCTTGTGTAGTAGTGGCTAGTGATGGACGAATCTGACCTGGCTTTGCCAAAAATGTGGAAATGGCAAAAAAGTTGCCAAATACATTGACTTTTTTTGTGAAAACATTTTCAAACATGCAGGGGGTTATTACTATTTTTTCTGGTCGGACTTATAATGGGAAAATACAATTTTTTTTGGAGGAGGTCATGTAGAAGTCAATAGCAGATGTCCTATTTACAAATGGAAGATATCCTGATCGCCGAAGATTTAGTGGTTTTCGGGTGATAATCCTAAAAATTCTGAATTTTTTTCAGTACCAAATTTTTTTGTGAAAATTTATAGACCAAAAAAAGTAAGCAGGAATTTGGTCAGAGTGGTTTTAACAAAATGATTGGAAATTTTTGGTGTTTGATAAATAAGCCCAGTAATGTTTATTTTATTATCCATTCTAGTCTGTCAGTGTTTTTTCTCAGTGAAACAAGGCAAAACATTTGCTCATCCCTAGTAGTGGAATAACTGGGCAGCAATTCTGTAATGGTTTGGTAAGGAGGGCTACAATAGTGGTGTAATTCATATTGTGATATTTCACCTCAGTTCAAAATGTGCAAGACCTTAATGTATTTATGTAAATAAAAAATATATAAACTATTATATCTTATATTACACAGTATGGTACTGATGTCTTCATTAACAGTTAACAAATAAACAGAGTAAAATATATTTTATGTAAATATTCTCTGCCGTGGTATAGCCTCAATTTGTTTGAATGCATTACAGTATAAATGGACACCATATTGGTTGGTATGAACTTTCAACCCTTGACTTGGACCTAAACCTTTGTATGAAAGCAACTGTAGATTTTTCTCAATGTGACTAAACCAAAACAAACTTTGTAATTCTGTATAAGAACTCGTCCGTTAACATCAAACGAAGAGTAAAATGTTTTAATATTATTTATTGTATTTTAATACTTTATTACTTAAGTACTTGTTTACATTTAACATGAGTATACATATAAAGAAAACTGAGACCTATATTAGGATTTAGATGCTGGAAATATTAAATTTTTTTATGTGTTTATTTAAAACACAAAATTATCCTTGCTTACATGATTTTGTAGAATTGAGTTTTGTATATTTAGTTTTTTTTATTTATTTGTATATAAAACTCCATATTTTAATGTTTTGTTTTGAGCCAACAGCATGTATATAAATACATCACAAAAAATGCTTCTCTGTGGAAGTTTTCTTCTTTTTTTTTTTAATATATCAAAGCTATAATATGTTTAGCATGGACAGCTAGTGCTTCAGTTTCCTTGAGCTAGGAAAATAAAACCAATTCAGAGAAATGTTTTTTTCATCCAACATATTTTTACATTGAATGTGCTCTGCCTAGGATAAACACCGAGATATGCATTTATGAATACTTATTTTTTTTTGTAAGAAATCATTCTGTAATTTACTTTCAATGGGTGTTAAAAATAAGAGAAGGCAAAGGATATATACTAGAAACATGCATATAATTCATAAGGAGAAACACCTATGATTAATGCAGATAGATAGATAGATAGATAGATAGATAGATAGATAGATAGATAGATAGATAGATAACACAGACATTTTTACAATGATTGATGCTCTGGATGAGCTTATATACTCCACACTGTGTTGTTGTGTAGCATAATTATTCAGTATGTGTCTAGACACTAGTAACTGGAAAAATTTAACTAGGTGTGCTCTCTCTTAGTCTGGTCCAACCTATAAAGTGTATAAGGTGATGCTCTAAATTTGAATTAGCAATAGCTCCTGATTATATACATGCATGTATGCTGCATGCAGGGCCTGATTCACATAGTGGGCACCCCTAGGCCCGCTGATGTTCGTCTCTCCCCGTCGCCTCCATTTAATTTGCTAAAATTTTCATCATTGACTGAAGCAAGGGGGATTGGCATACGGGAAATTTAAAAAACTATAGTACCTTCTGCACATCCCCAGTGTTTCTGAACCAATGTGGGTGTGGTTGGGCAGCATGCCGCCCCCTAAAATCCTGCTGTCCTAGACCTGGGCCTTGGTGGTTAACATATATCAATAATGGGATTTTTTTTATTGCAGACACATTTGATTTCATACAAATAAAGCTGACCAGGTCAGAAAATAAACAATAATTAATTGGTTTGGCAATATTATATACATACACACGCAGGCAAAATCATGCATACAGCATGTGTATAATAACCTATACTCATTTTCAAATGTATGGAATAAATACATCTTTTTAAATAAATAAATTAATGCCAAACCCTCTGGTCAGTTTTGGTGCAAATTTTATCATGCTGTAAGACAACTTTAAAAACCATACTTCTAAGCTTTTTGGAACTTTTTGGGGAAGAAATACAGACCTTGAATACTTCTGACAAGCATAAGTGGCAGATCTCGACCCTACTGAACTCTAGCTGAAATAGTTTCATCAGTCAAATTGACCTACAAGTCAGTAGCACCTTTGGGAAAAGCTGCAGATGATGCTGGCTGAAATTTCCACTGAATATCTTAAAAAACAGTAACACCATTAAATGAAAGTGTAATATTACAATAAAATATACTGTTGCCCTGCAATGGGAAAAGTTCTGTGTTTGATTCAGAAACTTTACTATAGTTTATACAAACAAGCTGCTGTGTATCCATGGGGGCAGCCATTCAAGCTGGAGAAAAGGCCCAGGTCACATAGCAGATAATAGATAAGACCTGTAGAATACAATACGTCTTATCTGTTATCTGCTGTGCTTCCTGAGCCTTTTCTCCTTTTTTTCCAACTTGAATGGCTGCCCCCATGGCTACACATGGAACTTTTACCAGTGCACAGCAACAGTACATTATATTTTAATTATGTTAACACACTTACATTTTTGGTGTTACTGTTTCTTTAAACACTGACAGCTAGAATGCTAAGGCCTACAAAACTAAAATTGTTGCAAATTAAGGATTCTTTGAGCATGTCTTTTCTTAAAATACAACCCTGGCCAAGTCATATTCCTCCAGAGCAGTGGCCTACAATATATTCACTGGTCCCAAATGATATAAGCTGGACCCATGCCAAGAAGTGCCATTCTGTACTTTTTTCCCCACCCAGGGCAGTTCAAGTGATACCTGGGACCAGTATCCGCATGGTGTGCTAGTGGAAAGTTCCCTGGGGTTTGTTTTTTGATGCATCCCAGTGGTTTTAACTCTACTTCTCCTTCAAGTACTGTTCCAAGTGATCTTTATCTGTATTACAAATCATTAAAATGAATTACAAGAATTCTTGGACCAGGAGGGACTTTAGCCCTTCCAGAGTCATGGGAGAGTGGCAGCACAAACGTTTAAGTACGGTGCTCAATGGTGTCTTTTGGAGTTAACTTACCTTGTTTCTGGCTGTTATTTCAGTTCCTTTCTTCTGATTTGACTGATTCTATTACAGCTATTACAAAAAAGATGGAAGATTGGCCTATATAAGAAGCCACTTGCGAAGTTTGAAATAACTTTTGCCGGTCAGCTGATGAGTAAAGACCCCTCCCATTTTATTTAAATAAATACATCAAAAAAATGATAGCCTTTGGCTATCTGTAACGGGCCCGAAGGCACAGTAGTAGTAAGGACCAAAGAGGAGACCAGACCAGGTTCGAAGTACAAAAAAGGTTTATCCGGAAGAATAGTCAGGGCACAGGCAATGTCGGTTCAAGCAGCAATCAAACAGTGTCGAGAAAACAGGCAGGAATTGGTACACGGAGAAATCAGACAATATATAAATATATCACACCCAGGAACACAAGAGAATGGAACCTATAATTGGGCAAGGACACAAAGGAAAATGGGGTTTAAATAGTTCAGCCTTTGGCGCCGAAATTTGACGCGCTGACGTCATGACGTTGACGCCAGCGTCTTCACGCTGGCGTCCTCACGCCGGCGTACATTCTGACGCCGGCGTCCATTCTGACGCCGGCGTCCAATCCGAGGGCGACTCGTTCTTGATGCAATCAAAGCAAGGTCAGCAGGAACAGCATGGTGGAGCAGAGGAACGTCATCCAGGTCGCCATCTTGGACGCCAGGTAATTCGGATTCCATTACAGTACCCCCCTCCTTAGGGGGGGCCTCAGGACCACCGAGACTAGGAGAAGAGGGAAAAAGTCTGTGGAACTTACGGACCAAGGCAGGAGCATGGACATCCGAATTCTTTACCCAGGAGCATTCCTCAGGACCAAAACCCTTCCACTCGATTAGATATTGAAGAGTGCCCCTGGAAAAACGAGAATCCAAAATCTGCTTAACCTCAAACTCTTGGTGACCATCGACCAGGACAGGAGCTGGGGAAGAAGACGAGGAACCGGGCACAGCAGGCTTAAGCAACGAGACATGAAAGACATTTGGAATCCGCATCTCAGGAGGGAGTTGTAACCGGACAGCAACAGGGTTGATGACTTCAATGACAGGAAAAGGACCGATGAATTTGGGACCAAGTTTGGGTGTTGGAACTTTAAGACGAATGTTTCGAGTGGAGAGCCAGACTTTGTCTCCAGGAGCATAGTGAGGGGAAGAAACTCTTCTTTTGTCAGCAAACCTTTTCTGCACTAGGGAACTTTTTTCCAGATTAGAAGCCACAGCAAGCCAAATAGCCATCATGTGGGCAGCTTGATCGTTGGCAGCAGGGACATTGGTGAGAAGAAGGTCCTGAGGAAATGCCAAAGGATTCAGCCCGTAGACACAGAAGAAAGGAGACCTTTGGGAAGAAGAGTGCAGGGCGTTGTTATGGGCGAACTCAGCCCAAGGCAGAAGATCCGACCAATCATCCTGGCACAAGGAGACATGGCAGCGCAGAAACTGTTCCAAAGCCTGATTAACCCTCTCAGCAGCTCCGTTGGATTGGGGGTGGTAGGCAGAAGAAAATTGCAGCGAGATATTGAGGGTTTTACACAGGGATCTCCAGAATCTAGAAACGAATTGCGACCCCCGATCAGAGACAATTTCAGCCGGAAAACCATGGAGACGGAAAATATGGTGGATGAAAAGTTTGGAAAGTTCAGGAGCAGAGGGTAACTTGTGGAGGGGAATGAAATGAGCCATCTTGCTGAACCTGTCAATGACCACCCAGATGACGGTGTGTCCAGAGGAAACAGGGAGGTCCACAATGAAGTCCATGGCAAGATGAGTCCAAGGGCGCGATGGAATGGGTAATGGAAGAAGAAGACCTTTGGGAGGAGAATGTCCAGTCTTAGAAACCGCACAAATGGTACAAGAAGAAACAAAGTCTTTGACGTCCTTTCTCATGGAAGGCCACCACACCACACGAGAGAGGAGTTCGGTAGTTTTCTCAACTCCCGGATGACCTGCTTGTTTAGAACAGTGGACCTGAGACAATATGGACTGACGACAATCAGGAGGAACGAAGGCAACCCCCAGAGGAATATTATCCGGAGCGGCAGTCTGGGCGGAAAGAAGTTGTGAGGCCAAGGAAGGAAACAGAGCAGCGACGATCTTAGAAGGAGGCACAATGGGTTCGGGGTCCTCGGAGCAAGGAATCTCGGGAACAAAGCTTCTGGACAGAGCATCAGCCTTCCGATTTCTTGAGCCAGGACGGAAGGTGATGATGAAGTTAAAACGGGAGAAGAATAATGACCATCTGGCTAGTCGAGGATTCAGGCGTTTGAGGGACTGGATAAATTCAAGGTTTTTATGGTCAGTAAAGATGGTCACAGGGATAGAAGATCCTTCCAGCAAATGTCTCCACTCTTCCAGGGCTAATTTGACTGCCAATAACTCCCGGTTCCCAATATCATAATTCTGCTCAGAAGAGGAAAACTTTTTGGAGAAGAATGCACAAGGATGAAGCTTGTCATCCGAAGGGGACCTCTGTGACAAGACCGCACCGGCTCCTATATCAGAGGCGTCAACTTCGAGGAAGAAAGGTAGAAGGGGTTCAGGGTGTCTGAGAATTGGAGCAGAAGAGAAGGCATTTTTCAGGGATTCGAAGGCTTCCAGGGCAAGAGGGGGCCAGTGCTGAGGTTTACCCCCTTTGCAGATGAGAGCAAGAATAGGAGAAATCTTGGACGAAAAACCTTTAATAAATTGTCTGTAATAATTGGCAAACCCGATAAATCTCTGGATAGCCTTGACACTTGTAGGAAGGGGCCAATCAAGAATTGCAGAAACCTTGGCTGGATCCATTTTGAAGCCCTGTTGGGAGATGATGTACCCAAGGAAGGGAATGGATGACACCTCAAAAGAACATTTCTCCAATTTGGCAAAAAGGTTGTTCTTCCTGAGACAAAGAAGAACTTCTTTCACTTGGGAACGATGTTCCTGGAGATTCTTGGAAAAAATAAGAATGTCATCTAGGTAGACGACCACACTTTGCCCCAACAAGTCCCTGAAAATGTCATTAACGAACTCCTGGAAGACCGCGGGGGCATTGCAGAGACCAAACGGCATTACTAGGTACTCGTAATGCCCATCTCGAGTATTGAAGGCGGTCTTCCATTCGTCTCCTTCACGGATTCGGATGAGATTATAGGCACCCCGAAGATCCAGCTTGGTAAAAAGATTGGCGCCCCTTAACTGGTCAAAGAGTTCAGAAATTAGAGGGAGAGGGTAACGGTTTTTAATGGTGATTTTATTTAACCCCCTATAGTCTATGCAAGGTCGCAGACTTCCATCCTTCTTTTCGACGAAGAAAAATCCAGCACCAGCAGGGGAGGAAGAAGGACGGATGAAGCCTCTCTGGAGATTCTCCTGGATATAAGATTTCATGGCTGCAGTCTCGGAAGGAGAAAGAGGATAGGTGTGACCACGGGGAGGCATGGAACCAGGAAGAAGCTCGACCGGGCAGTCGTAGGGTCGATGTGGAGGAAGAATCTCTGCAGAGCCTTTATTGAAGACATCAGCGAATGCTTGATAAGTGGATGGCAGAGAAGAACTTGAAGAAATTGCAGAAACTTTGACAAGAGGCATAACAGGCAAACAGTTCTGTTGACAGAAAGGACTCCAGCGAGAGACTTGTGAGGAAGACCAATCAATGACTGGGTTATGTGTGCACAGCCATGGAAGTCCCAGTACAATTGGAGTGGAAGGACAGTTAATAATAAGAAAAGACAGTCTCTCCAAATGCATAGTGCCCACCTTAAGAGAGAGTTCTTGTGTAGACTGGGAGATGATAGCAGAAGACAAGGGACGGTCATCAATGGCAAGGACCCGGAGAGGATTTGCCAGGGACTGAAGAGGAATGGCATGGTTGGAAGCGAAGACCTTGTCCATAAAGTTTCCAGCGGCCCCAGAATCAAGGAAAGCTTGTAAGGAAATCTTTCGAGAGCCCAGTTGGATCTGTACAGGGAGAAGAAAACGATGAGCAGAGGAACGAAGAGTGTGGGTAATTCCACCCAAGGAAGTCTCCCCAGACTTGGCACCGGACTTTCTAGGCTTTATGGGGCATTCCAGAGCGAAGAGGGCCTTGCCCCCACAATAAAGACAAAGTCCTGCAGATCTTCTGCAAAGTTTCTCCGGCTCGGACAGATGATCATGTCCAATCTGCACAAACTTCTTGGCAAGTTGCGGAGGAGAAACAGGAGAAGAGGAAGTTGCCGGAGGAGGAAGGACGGGTCTCAGGAAGCGAGGAGCTAAAGCAAGTTGAGGCCTCTGCAATTTCCAGGCCCGCTCACAATCAGCTTGATGTTGCCTCTGCCGGGTGTCGACTTTCACCGCCAAGGAAACCAAATCTTCCCAGGAGGAGGGGATCTCACGGGACACGAGGTCGTTTTTGATCCGCATCGCCAGGCCGTTATAGAAGGCAGCATGATAACTGTCGTTGTTCCAGGATGTTTCGGCCAGCAAGGTACGAAACTCTATGGCGTATTCCGGCACAGAGCGAGTTCCTTGCTGTAACTGGAACAACCGAGCAGAAGCCGAGGCAGAACGACCTGGGGCGTCAAAACCTGTGCGGAGATCCCGGCAGAAAACTTTAGCATCATCTATGACTGGATCCTGCTTCTCCCAGAGTGGAGATGCCCATTCCAAAGCTTTCCCTTGCAGCCGGGAGATGATAAAGCCCACCTTGGCACGCTCTGTGACGTACTGGCCAGGAAGCAAAGAGAATTGGATTTCGCATTGGATGATGAATCCGCGACATGCTTCAGGATCGCCGAAATACAGAGGAGGTGCAGGGATACGGGGCTCAGAGACACGTACCGGAGACACAGGAACCGGAGCAGGTGCTTGGGCCACTGGCAGGAATGCAGACAGCTTCTCCTGGATCGCCATAAGAACTTGGCCGAGATGGGCCTGCTGGGACTCATAGGAGAGCAAGCGTTCAGACAGTCCACGGACAGCTTGGCGGACTTCAGGCGAAGTTTGGGTCTCCTCCGCAGGGTCCATGGCCCAATTATACTGTAACAGGCCCGAAGGCACAGTAGTAGTAAGGACCAAAGAGGAGACCAGACCAGGTTCGAAGTACAAAAAAGGTTTATCCGGAAGAATAGTCAGGGCACAGGCAATGTCGGTTCAAGCAGCAATCAAACAGTGTCGAGAAAACAGGCAGGAATTGGTACACGGAGAAATCAGACAATATATAAATATATCACACCCAGGAACACAAGAGAATGGAACCTATAATTGGGCAAGGACACAAAGGAAAATGGGGTTTAAATCTTCACGCTGGGGTCCTCACGCCGGCGTACATTCTGACGCCGGCGTACATTCTGACGCCGGTGTCCAATCCGAGGGCGACTCGTTCTTGACGCAATCAAAGCAAGGTCAGCAGGAACAGCATGGTGGAGCAGAGGAACGTCATCCAGGTCGCCATCTTGGACGCCAGGTAATTCGGATTCCATTACACTATCAGGTCAGGAGACGGATTAGTTATTCATGGTGGCAAACTGAGGAGATTGACGCAGGGGCTGGCTGGTATTGTGGTTATTAGTGATGGGGGAAATGACCCACTTTGAAGTCTATTGGTGACAATTTTTTTAGCACAAATTTTTTTTTCTGCGAAACAATTTTTTGACGTGCCGAATTTTTTCTCACCCATTGAAACCTATTGGCGTCCTTTTCCCAACAAAGCCTGCCAAAAAATTTTGGTCATCACAAGATAAATAATGAAAACAGCTGCGACCTCTCTCCACCAGGCTTGTGTCTTGTTTAATTTATTCATTTTGGTTTGGGTATAAATGCTTACTACGTCTCCCATGTAATTTGAATAGCACTGCTTAGTTGCTCTCCTTTTTTTTTTTTGCCTTGCATTGAAGTTTGTGGTGTCTATACTGCAACACAAAAGGATATAGTAATGTACAAATAATATTGTTTAATATTTGTGAAAAGGTTGATAGGAGTTTTCCTAAGACACAAAATGCATGTGCAAACATTAACAAAAATATTGCTTATGCAGACACCACAAATATCAATACAAGAAAAACGAAGAAAAAAGATGTTCAGTGCTATTCAAAATGTTAATGTTTATATGGTGTACTTTAGTTATTCACTCAAAACATGTCTCTTTCTTTTCTTTTCTTTCATTTCTTGCCCCCTGGGGAGGGTTTAATTGGTATCTAAAAAAAGAATACTTCTGACATTACTTTAATAGTTTCAGTGGAAAAAAGGAAAACAACATTATAAAGTAAGATTATATTCAGCAGCTGTATATTAGAAATGGGAGAAAATGCTGACATGAAGAGAATGAATCTGAAAATCTTATGTTACAACTGTGGCCAGAAGTCAGTAATTGCTAGCCATATACAGTGGACTATACATGACTGGGAATAACTTCACTATTTGCTGTAAAGTTCATTTGGTAATGTAACAGTGTAACTAAATCAGTCACACAGGGACTTGTTATACATAGAGAAAAAATCCTATGAGTTTTTCAATCTAAATGTACAATAGCAAGTAAGTTCCAATTTGAAACTTTATCGTTAAACTGGAAAGCAATTAGAGGCAACATTCCTCTAGCTACTCTGGCTCATAGTGTACCAACTGCATGCCAATTATCCGCAATACTATTTATTCAGTAGGAAATTATCATGAGCTTCATACATTCTGATGGAACCTAACTGTTACAGTGGTACCCTGATAGGAAAAGTGAAAATGTGCCTTTTAGCTTCATAGCCTTCAAATGTTAAGAATTTCTTCTGTTACAAGGGCTAGATACATTTTCATGTGATTGAAAAGGTTATTCTTCTTACAGGAATCATTATTAAAAAAAATAGAATAAGAAACTACAGTTTCCTTTTGGTCAGAACCAAAATTCAATTGTGTGTATTATTAGGAAAAACTAATTATGTGTATAACAAGTATTTAAAATATAAAAAACAAGAATAAAAATATTAATCTAAAATAAATAGCATTATAATAGCATATTATTATTTTGCCCTTTTATCAGACATACACTAAATAGAATTATCTTCCTGCTTTTCATAGAGATTTTCATATTTTCTGGAAGCCCATACAATGGGGAAAAGGAAAGGAAGCTGCAAATAATTCTTCATCAAAAGACTTGGATAGGGGGGGGGGAGTCTGCCTGTGAACCAAGATGGCCTGAACATTGTGCTCCATCTATCAGAGAGCTAAGTACGGGAAATAGAAGCAATCATCCCCACAATGTTAAAGAAAAGATAGAGGTGCAATCCAGGTACATTAAGGGCAACAAAAAAAACACACACTGTGGGGTCATAGCCTGCACATGCTGCAGCAGACACCATCTTGGATACACTGCACAGTGCAAAGAAAGCGAACCAGGCCACAATGGCTGATACAACTCCGGAATCTACGCCAGCCGGCAGAGCAGAATATAGAAATGATGCTGGACATAAAACAGGTGCTGCGAAGAGACATTGGGAAGCTTTCAGACATTCTCAAAAGAGACCTAAGGGAACTGTAGACCGCACAGAGCACCTACAGGAAAAAATGGGTGGATTTGTGGATACCCACAATAATTTAGCTGACTCCCATAACAAAACCCAGACTGAACTAGAGTGCCTTACAGATAAGTTTACAGATATAGAAAATAGATGCTGTAGAAACAAAGTACGTTTTAGGGGGATCCCTGAGACAATCCTCCCAAAGAACCTAGAAAACTATATTCTGAAACTGCTTAAAGTGATATTACCAGTGTATTATTGCAGTGTAGTCCAGGACACTGCACTACACAAAGTACTAGCTAGATTTGTCTTCTACCAAACAAAAGCTTTCCTTAGCAAGAAATAAGGAAGGGTGGCCAAAACAATATCAGCAACTAGAAGTCTATATGGACTTATCCCCAGCAACTTCTTAAATGCAAAGCTTTTGCTGAAAAAACTAAATAGCTACGATTAAACAATATTCCATATCGCTGGGCATATCCAGTAAAATGTATAGTACAGTGCAAAGGAGTTCCTACTATACTATCTACAGTGAATGAAGCTAAAAAAACTAGAGACATCCCTTTAGTTACAGAAAACACTGCACAGCCAAGAAAATCTATATAAACCACATAAACTACAAGGAATGGAATGGCAGAAAGTGGAAAAGCTCTTACTGGCACTACAGAGCGGAAAAAATAGCTCCTCTCCAGAATCTTTACATATCATACAGTAACTCATTGGAAGAAACCAGTCTATTTACTTTTCTACACCACCCCCAACTCTGCAACACCTTAAAATGAGTCGTGGTGTGGTTCCCAGTAGACAACCACAATCAATTGCAAAAAATAAAGTCCAGAGGTTCTGCAGTTCACTCCCTTTGCCGGTATTAAAATCTGTTCTCCTTCAGACAATAAAAATCTTTCATTCGTACGAAGAAACACCAGCGCTACAAACTCAGGGGTAGACACCAAAGAAAGCAGAGAAATAAAATATAGTGTAGTATTTTATAATAAAGTTTACACCTCTTTGTACTATGTGGTGTGGTTTGATTTCTTCCACCAGGGGGGTGCATGCCACTTTGCATGTCTGATGAAGGGGTCCGCCCCCAAAATGTTACATCACAAGACTTGAATAAACATGCAGGGGTCTGCCCCGCTTCACCTGCTGTCGAGTGTCTGGTGATTCTTTTGCTCTCATGTATATTGGAGAGGTGCCGACCTCTCTTTCGGAGACCAAGCTAAGTAATTGGAGAGGCTGGGGAATCAGGAACCTTTGTTCTACCCCACAGATAAATTGTCATGGAGACTGAATTAAAGCCTATTGCTTAGGGAAGACTATTGAACCCATATTTATCAAAGTATAATACAATATTTCCTACAAAACTCAAATAGAGAAGCCGACCCACAAACTGTTGGGGGAATTTATAAACCTAGCAAAAAAACTAAACAAGTCAGGGAAGAAACTGCTAGAAGCGAAGTTAAGAACCCTAGAACAAAGAATGTATTGACAAAAAAACATCTCATATACGCAAGAAATAGCGGATACTAGACGTAAATTGAATGAAATACTTGCAGCCAAGACAGCCTATTGTATTAAGCTGCTTAAAAATTGTTCTATACCAAAGACAATAAAGCTGACAAATTACTAGCAGCTCAACTGAGGCAACAACAAGCGCAGACTAGAATTAAATACACATCAACCAAACAAAGGAAACCAACTGACCCTAAACAAATAGCAAACAAGTTTGCTAAATATTATTCTACATTGTATAACCTAAAAACAGATGACAGTAAATCACAGCCAGCACTAGACATTATTAGAAACTACCTAAAAAATATTAAATCAACCGATAATGGGAGAGGAAATTGCAGCAACCCTAAAAAACTTAAAACTAGACAAAGCTCCAGGCCCAGATGGGTTCACCAATATCCATTATAAAACTTTCTTAGAGACACTAATCCCTCATTTGCTTAAAGTTTTCCAAAGCATTATGGATACTGGAGAGGTGAACTAGGAGTATCTTCAAGCATACATAGTCACTATTCTCAAATCTGGGAAACCACAGGAAGTAGGCCACAACTAGTGACTTGTAGCACTTTTAAGTACAGATCTCAAAATGTATTCTAAATTGCTAGCTCAGAGACCGAGAAAGATACTTACATCCCTAATCGACCCAGATCAAGTAGGGTTTATAATCCATAGACAAGGATTGGATAGCACCCGCAGATTCCACAATATATTACATATCCTGAAAAAACAACAAACCACAGCTTTGTTGTTATCACTAGATGCAGAGAAAGCATTCAATATGGTTAACCTCAAGTTCTCGGGTGGACTAGTGAACTGAAGTTTGCTTATAGGATTCTCCCCATGAGTAGAGTGTTCAGATGGTGCCTTTCTCTTTGTGTGACCGGAAAGTGAGATTAAATTCTGGTAACACGTCGGTGGTCTGAGCTCCCTTGTGGACACACAATTTTCCCAGCTTCAATCTTAGTGACTTTGGCACTCACTCTTTGCTCATAGGGACAGCTTCTTTGCTGGGTTTGGCAGATCTATTAGCAGGTGGGAGTCAGCATGCTTTCGGTCATATGTGTGGCTGGATAGGATGTGATGGTTTGTTATTACCACCCCCCCTTTCCCTTGTTCTTTTTTAATTTCAGGTTCACCCAGTGCAGTAATTTGGATTGTTGGTGATTCCTACATTCATCAGGCTCGCTGAAGGTTGTAACATCACTTACTTAGAGTAGTGGTACAATGGTTTGGGATAGGGGTTATGTGTTGGGAGCAAGTATTGCTTTATTTTGCAGCCTGGGTTAGGATTGCTACCCCATTTGACATTTTGGTAGTGCATTGTGTGGAGAATGACCTTAGCTGTGTGTCCCGAAGGGAGCTGATACAGCTTATGCGGCATAATTTAGAGCAGATTCAACAGTGCCTCAGGTGAATAGTTTTTTCAGAGATTTGTGTAGATTCCAATGGATGTTTGCTGAAAGGTGGGATGCAATCGAACAAAGCAGGAAAGAGATTAAAAAAAATCAGTTGGCTAGTTTGGTGGTTTTGTGGAATTTGTATCAGCTCACCCATGGTTTTATACGAATGGTGGTGTACATTTGAGTAACATGGCTCTGAAAATTTTTATACTGGTGCTCCAGGATGGTGCTGAAAGGGCCTTATGCAAATGTTGCATCTGGCAAGGAAATGCTTGCCAGTGTGGGGGAGTGGAACAGGATTCCCCTAGTGTGCTTGTACCTCTCCAGGTAAGGGTCCTGGGAGGCAAGGGTTTGAGTAAAGCAATTTTGCTCCTACTTGCACATCCAGGTGCCACACATTTGAATGGCTGGCATGGTGGTGGCCCATTCACTCAACAGAGTAATTTTTAGGCAAGCATCCCTGTTAGGGGATAACTACAGTTATGCTTTGTTAATATTGATGTTGTTAATAAAGATGCAGCCTTTACACTCCATCCTGGGCTCTAATTATCTTTATTATAATCATCAGGTTGTATCTTGGGTAAGGTAAGGTGAGGTGAGTAGGACTGGTGGCCTTGACGCTGCCAAAGTCAAATTATAAAGATAAAGCAAAAAAGAAAAAATGTGCTTGTGTATGCACTAGAAAAAGGTGTGTATGTGTGTCTCAGTGTTAGTGTGCAAATATAAGTAGTAATAAAAACTGAAGAAAAAAAACAAAGACAAATATAATAAAATAATAAATGTATGTAGCATGTGCAATGTGTGTGTATAATAGTGCAAATCACAAACCTGAGAACAGGCAAGGCTTGTAAATCTGTAGTCAAAAGTTAGGAAGTTTCCAACAACATCCCTGAGCAGCTCAGCAGAAGAGAGACTGGGCTGGGGGTCTACACTTCCATACACAAACAGCAGGCACATGCTTACAATATGTCTGTTTTATGATTTGGTGGGCAAATGAAAAGCTGTTAAATTTTGTCCTGATAAATAGCATTAGGAACAGTAATCTGCATGGCTTCGTGAAGGATAGGTCATGCCAGACAAATTTGATTGCTTTTTATGATGAGGTTAGTAAGATGCTGGACAGTGGGGGGGGCAGTAGATGTGATCTATTTGGATTTTGCCAAAGTGTTTGATACAGTGCTCAACAAACGACTGATTTCTAAACTAAGGACTTTTGGGCTTAATAAAGTCATTTGTACATGTATAGGAAACTGGGTACAGGATCAGGTACAGATAGTGGTTGTTAATGGTACATTCTCTACTTGGAGTAAGGTTCTTAGTGGGGTCCCTCAGGGCTCTGTATTGGGTCCACTTTTATTCAACTTGTTAATTAATGACTTAGGGAAGGTGATTGCAAGTAATGTATTAGTGTTTGCAGATGACACAAAAATATGCAGTCCAATTTATTTCAACCAGGATGTGTCATCCTTGAAGAAGGATCCTGACCAACTAGCAATCTGGGCAGCTACTTGGCAGATGAAATTCAATGTTAATAAATGTAAAGTCATGCACCTAGGATGTATGGATAGAGATGGGGATTATTCTTCCACTGTACAGAGCTTCTTGATAAACTGGCAATCTGGGCAGGTAAGTGGCAGAATAAATTCAATGTCGATAAATGAAAAGTCAAGCACCTGGGATGTAAAAATATGCAAGCCACTTATACTCTTAATGGGTCTGCACTAGGCAAATTCATAATAGTGGTAAAATGATGAAAAATCTCAGCTATGAGGAAAGACTGGCTGGAGGTTCGGACAAAATATTCAGAATGGATTTTTTACAATGAGAGCCATTAAGATGTGTAACTCTCTCCCTGGATCAGTTGTGATGAATGAGACATTAGATAGCTTTAAGAAGGGATTTTTTGCCTTCCTCTGGATCAACTTGCTGTTGGGTAGGTTATATAAAGTGCGAAACAATGCTGTCCAATTTCTGTTGTATTGAGTGCCGGAATTTTTCTTGCCTTCATGGTAGAGGGCTGATAATGGAAGCCAGTGTTCACTCCCCCTTTTTAAACCACACCCATGTTATCTCAAGAACTTTGAAGACTATGTCCACATTAATGGTAGTAACACACCAAAAAACAAAAAAAAACCACAAATGGTTGGTGCTCATTGCAGAAATATCACCCATCAAACATATGTGAAAAATGTAAGTCATACCCTTAAAAAGCATGCCCTTAAATCCATATGCTGTGTTCTATCCTCACTATGTGTTACCAACGGGTAGTGTGTAGCTTGACATGCAGCTAAACTCCTTCCTTCATTAACCCACTGACACAGGTTATTGAGCTTCAGTTTATTAACAAAGGGCAAGGTGTAAAACTAGGGGGGGGGCAGAAATGACAGTGCTTAGTAAGCTGTACAATACATCATAATATATAAGTACATAAACACTATCGGGAACAACATATACTGATATTAATCCAAAAGGGTGAGATGCATCTGTAAAAAGTATAAGGCCTGGATACCTGGGCAGGGATATAACAGTGTATAACAGTGCCATGAGGTAGCTGCATATAAAGTTACAAACTTGCATAAGGGGTATAAAACAAGTAAATAATAGGCTTGGGGAATAGGTAATACCTACCAACGATGCTACCACGAGGCTGGATGGGGTAGGATTACTGCAGATAGAGATGTGCTAGCTGCAAACACTATGAAGATGGCAGCTACGGTGATCATTTCCTGGTATTACACAAAGTCACAAGGGAAGGGTATGGTGGCCTAAAAACAGCATTTCTATAACAAGGCATAACCATACAAGTAAATGACAAGGTGATGCAATACAAACAATAAAACAGTGTGGGAGGCATAACATGCCGCCTCCTCCCCTGTGGATAAAAAAGTGTCCCCCCCCCCAGCACATGATTAAACAATTTCCAAATGTTAACTGCAATGGTGGTGATATTATGAGAAAAAAGTACTGCATGGCGGATAAAAAATATGGCTATTGGATCCAAAATTACACGTTGTGGTACAATAAGTAAGCTCTAGTGTTGAGCAAAATTTTTCACTGAGAAAGACGTCTTTATCTTTGTTGGATTCAGCAGAATGTGTACTTTCCTAAAATATATGGGTTTGGGGATCCCAAAGGAGGGTCTTGTGGCCAGGGTCAGACTGGGGGGCCCGTTGCCCACTGGCGTACAGCTGCAGGGCTCCCCCACCGCACGTGTGCATATGTGCATATTGACCTTAAAAAAACTAAAAAATTTGAATTTCTAATTCAAAATTTCAAGTCGACTTTTGACCCTCTAGTGTCACACCCACAGCCAAAAAGTCAACTGATTCATGTACTTGTTGCCAAACAGCAGATCTGTGTAGCTTGGTTGGTGACTGCTATGCTTGGCTGTGAGAATTTACGCATGCGTCCTGTCCGGCGTGCCGGCGCGTGACGCCGGCGACGGGCGCGGGTGCGAAGGCGCCGGTCGCGGGCGCAAGGACGCAGGCGGAAACGCCTAAGACGGACGTGCTGGTGTCAGTTCCGCAACGCCAGCGCAAAGACACCAGTTTGGCGCCAAAGTAACAATATTTAAACCAGATCCAGACTAAGATGCATTGCCTGGTTATTAGGTTGTTTGACTGAAACCCTAGCGTCTTATACTCCTGAATTCTTGTTACCGACCCTTGCCTGTACCTGGACTTCGATTTCTTCTGCCTGTCTCGACTCTTCGGCCTGTCTCATCGTTTACCAATATCGCTGCCTGCCTTCTGACCTCGGACCTCCTGACCACGACTTTGCCTAATCCTTTTGTACTTCGCTTGATCGTCTCATTGGCTACTCTCCACAACCCTGCTCCCTGTTCCACTCCAGGTGGGTAGCGGTTGTGTGAGGCGCTTGTGGGTTCAATATCTACAGCTCCAGCTCCTTCTACGACTGGATTATACTGGTAAGCTTGACAGTATAACCAGGCCAAGATGGATCCAGCTGAAGGAGCATCTCCGTTTGCTGTCCTGAACCAGCAGCTGTCTACTCTCACGCAAGCTGTTCGGGAGCTGCAAAGTGGCTACTCGCAGCTACAGGAGCACATTAGAACTCCGCCAGCTGTACTCCCTTCCACGGTTGCTGCAACTCCTCCTGCTCCAGCAGAAGTCCAGGTGATTACCTCGGAAATCTCGGAACCCAAGGTGGCCTTTCCGGAGAAATTCGCTGGTGACCGAAAGGTGTTCCGGAATTTCAGGAGCAACTGTAAGCTGCTGTTCTCACTCAAACCCCACACATACCCTACTGAGCAAACCCGGGTTGGGGTTATTATTTCTTTCCTCACAGGAGAACCACAGACTTGGGCCTTTCGTCTCATGCATCGTCACCGTCCTGTATTGGCCACAGTGGATTCTTTCTTTGACGCAATGGCGGTCATTTTTGATGATCCACACAGAGCCACTACCACCGAGGCTGCCTTGCGTGCCCTGAAGCAAGGGACCCGTCCAGCGGAAGATTACACGCTGGAGTTCCGGCAATGGGCGGACGATACTGAATGGAACCCAGCAGCACTAAAGAATCAGTATCGTTTTGGACTTTCATCCGAACTGAAGAATGAGCTAGCCCATACTGGCATCCCCGACAGTTTGGAGGACCTCATCCTCCTTTCTATCCAATTAGATCAGAGGCTCAGGGAACGCAGAGAGGAAGAAAGGGTTGAGAAAGCGGGCCTTCCACCTCAGACTTGGATGTTACCATCCGCTCCTCCTCCAGTCCGAATGCCTTCTACATTTTCTCCAGCTATGCCTCCACCCGTCTTCAGTACAGCTCCAGAACCCATGCAGATTGGAGCCATTAGATCTGCATTAACTCCAGAGGAGCGTATCAGGCGTTGCAGACTCAACCTCTGCCTCTACTGTGGACAAGCAGGTCATTTGCTTCGGGGTTGTCCGACCCGCCCAGCCTCTCCTGACAGTTTCTTTGTCTTTACAGTGGGGAGACAAGCGGGTAGAACTCCAAGCAATCCTTGACTCTGGGGCCAGCGGGTGTTTTCTGGACAATAGAGTAGCACTACAGTTCCAGATACCGCTCCAGACCAAGAAGAATCCCATAGCTCTCCGTGTGGCAGATGGCTCTCTGATTACCTCAGGCCCTGTGGTGCAAGAGACTGTCTCACTTTTTGTTTTGTTGAATAAAGGGCATGCTGAAGTCATGAACTTTGATGTGGTTTCTTCTCCTTTATTCCCAGTGATCCTGGGATTACCCTGGTTGCAGAAACACAACCCGTCCATCAACTGGGCTACCGGTGAAGTAAACTTTCTTTCGAATTTTTGTTCTTCTCAATGTATTTCCTCTTCAAATAGAGTCTGTTCCTTATCCCCTGCCTCTGAAATCCAGGACCTTCTTTCTCAGGTTTACTGGGAATTTTCGGACGTTTTCAATAAAAGAGGGGCTGACAAGTTACCTCCTCATCGTATTTACGATTGCCCTATTAATCTTCTTCCTGGGGCTCAGATTCCTTTTGGACGAGTTTATCCTTTATCCGAGTCTGAACTTCTGGAGCTTCGTTCTTATTTAGATGAGAATCTGGCTAAAGGTTTCATTAGACAGTCTTCTTCTCCAGCAGGAGCCGGGATTTTCTTTGTTGAGAAGAAGGATCATTCATTAAGGCCTTGCATCGACTACCGGGATTTGAACAAAATCACAGTCAAAAATCGTTACCCACTTCCTCTCATTCCTGAATTATTTCAACGTTTGGCGGAGGCTAAGATCTTTTCTAAGCTGGATCTCCGGGGCGCTTACAACCTGGTCAGAATAAGAGAAGGCGATGAATGGAAGACAGCTTTTCGTACTCGTTATGGGCATTTTGAATACCTAGTCATGCCCTTCGGTCTCTGCAACGCCCCTGCAACGTTTCAACATTTTGTTAACAATGTATTCAGAGACTTCCTTGTTATATTCGTCATCATATATTTAGATGATATTCTTGTTTTTTCTAATTCTTTGGAAGAACATAGACTACATTTAAAGAGGGTCCTGGCACATTTGCGCACTCATCAGCTGTATGCCAAGATCGAGAAATGTGTGTTTGAACAATCATCTGTGGACTTTTTGGGTTTCTTCATTTCTCCTTAGGGTATCCAGATGGACTCCAGGAAAATTTTTGCAATTCTTAACTGGCCAATTCCGTCTTCCAAAAAAGCTGTTCAACGTTTTATTGGTTTTGCAAATTTTTACAGAAAATTTATAAAGAATTTTTCTCAAGTCATCCTTCCAATTACTGAGTTGACTCGCAATAATCAAAAGTTTTTTTGGTCCACACAGGCTCAGGGGGCTTTTGAGAAACTGAAGACTCTTCACTTCAGGCCCAATTCTTCACCATCCAGACGTCTCCCTTCCTTTCATTTTGGAGGTTGACGCTTCAGAACTTGCGGTGGGTGCTGTGTTGTCGCAGAGAACTGGGATTCAAGAGGATCTTCATCCTGTTGCTTTTTTTTCTCGTAAGTTGGCCAAGAGTGAATGTAATTATGATGTAGCTGACCGTGAATTACTTGCCATCAAGCTAGCTCTTGAAGAGTGGAGGTATCTCCTTGAAGGGTTTAAACATCCGATTCTCATCTTTACGGATCATAGGAATCTAAAGTATCTACGTTCGGCCAAGAGGTTGAGACCTAGACAAGCAAGGTGGGCTTTATTTTTCATGAGATTTAATTTTCATCTCACATACCGTCCTGGGTCAAAGAACGTTAAAGCGGATGCGTTATCTCGAATGTTCTCTCCTGAAGACGAGGTTCCTCTGGCTCCTGAGATGATTTTAAACTCTAACAATTTCCTCCTGCTACAGTCTACTCTTATAGATGGAATTAAAGACGCATCCATAAACATCTCGGAACCATCATTAGTTCCCAAGGAGGGTTTTCTTCTTCATCAAGGTAAAATTTTTGTTCCAGAACAAATGCGTTTAGAGGTCCTTAAGAATATTCATGATTCCGAATTGGCGGGTCATCCAGGTATCAAGAAGACCATTATCTCGGCTAAGAGATTATTTTGGTGGCCTGGGATGGCTAAAGACTGTTTTAAGTTTGTTTCATCATGTGAAGTTTGCACCAGATCCAAGGACTCTCATTCTAAGCCTATTGGTCTTCTTCAACCACTGCCAGTGCCTTCTCGTCCATGGGGTTCAGTTTCTTTGGACTTTATTTCTGATTTACCATTGTCCTGTGATTGTTCCACCATTGTTGTTTTTGTGGACCGTTTAACCAAGATGGCTCATTTTAAGTCGTTACCAAGACTTCCTTCTGCCTCTGAGACGGCCGATACCTCCATTAAGGAAGTAGTAAGACTTCATGGTCTTCCAGATGAGGTGGTGTCGGATCGTGGACCGCAATTCACATCACACTTTTGGAAATCGTTGTGTGGAGCACTCAAGATTTCGGTCTCCCTTTCTTCTGCTTTTCATCCCCAGTCCAATGGCCAGACCGAGCGAACTAACCAGTCTCGCGAGCAATATCTGAGATGTTATTCTTCGTACCTCCAAGACGATTGGGTGAATCTTCTTCCTCTTGCAGAGTTTGCTTATAACAATTCCCACCATTCTTCAATCAATCAGTCCCCTTTCTTCGCAAACTATGGTCTTCATCCAGTAACTTTTCCCTCTGCCATTGTTGCTGACATTTTAGTTCCTGCTGTCAAGGACCGATTAACTTTTCTGTCCAATAATTTTCAAAAACTTCAAGAAAACGTGAAGAAGGCTCAACAAAATTTCAAAACTTATGCTGATCGGAGACGGAGAGGTGACCCAGAGTTCAAGGTGGGTGACTGTGTATGGTTGTCAACTGTTAACCTTAAGCTTTCTTGTCCCAGTAGGAAGTTGGGTCAACGTTTCCTGGGTCCCTTTCCTATTATTCGTCAAGTCAATCCTGTGGCTTTCCAGCTTAAACTTCCAGCATCCTGGCACATTCATCCAGTGTTTCATGCTGCACTTCTGAAACCGGCCTCAACGTTTTATTTTCCTTGGCGTACGGCTCCTCCTCCGCTTCCTGTTGTGGTCGATGGTCAAGAAGAATTTGAGGTTGAGGAGATCCTAGATTCCAGATTAAGAGGCAAACGTCTCCAGTACCTGGTGAGATGGAAGGGTTAAGGTCCAGAAGAGAATTCTTGGGAACCAGCTTCTAACATCCACGCTCCGGAGTTGCTGGAAAAATTCCATGGAACTTATCCTGGTAAGCCTTCTGGTTGTCGCGTCCTGAGGCCGCTCCTTGATGGGGGGCAATGTGAGAATTTACGCATGCGTCCTGTCCAGCGCAGGCGCGGGACGCCGGCGATGGGCGCGGGCGCGAAGGCGCCGGCGGCGGTCGCTGGCGCAAGAACGTGGGCGGAAATGCCTAAGACGGACGTGCTGGCGTCAGTTCCGCAACGCCAGCGCAAAGACGCCAGTTTGGCGCCAAAGTAA
The DNA here is from genome assembly GCF_017654675.1 of Xenopus laevis. Classification (NCBI taxonomy): domain Eukaryota; kingdom Metazoa; phylum Chordata; class Amphibia; order Anura; family Pipidae; genus Xenopus; species Xenopus laevis. The sequence continues at coordinate 68,486,230 of NC_054382.1, read as the reverse complement.
CAATATTTAAACCAGATCCAGACTAAGATGCATTGCCTGGTTATTAGGTTGTTTGACTGAAACCCTAGCGTCTTATACTCCTGAATTCTTGTTACCGACCCTTGCCTGTACCTGGACTACGATTTCTTCTGCCTGTCTCGACTCTTCGGCCTGTCTCATCGTTTACGAATATCGTTGCCTGCCTTCTGACCTTGGACCTCCTGACCACGACTTTGCCTAATCCTTTTGTACTTCGCTTGATCCTTTTGTACTTCGCTTGGCTACTCTCCACAACCCTGCTCCCTGTTCCACTCCAGGTGGGTAGCGGTTGTGTGAGGCGCTTGTGGGTTCAATATCTACAGCTCCAGCTCCTTCTACGACTGGATTATACTGGTAAGCTTGACACTTGGCCATATCACTTCCATTCCAAGGCCTCATGACAGCAATTGCTGCTCATAGAGTAGGTTAGTGCCTTTTTTTAAACTATGTAGAACACAGCAAGAGAGAAAAAAAAATAATCCTTTAACTTCAAACTAAACTCCTTAATAATACTTTTGATGCAAAAACATCATGCTGAAAGCATTAAGAGGGTGTTTGTATGTAGGAAATTGGGTGAGATAAATGTGGCCAATTGCAATTTTTTAGGCAATTTTCAGTAATGTCATAAAAATCGATGACTTTAGGGTAGCTTTGCAGTATGGTAGTTTGGAATAGAAAGACATAATTATGTATTTTGGACTAGTCGGATGTGTACTTTCCAAAAATATATGGTTTTGGGGGGTCTTAATGCTGTTAGGAGGGTCTTTTGGCATATAATACACAGTAGGGTCTTTGATCACAGAAGGCAAATTGGCAGCATAGAAAATTCATATGCACCGTTTCTATTTGGGGTCCGCACATGCCACCAGAATGTGTACTTTCCAAAGATATATAGTATTGGGGGTCACTATAAATTTTTGTACCTTTTATTCTACATAAAACTGGCAGTGTTTATAAATTAGTGTAGCCATCAAATAAGTATGTACAATGTAGATTCTGGGGTCTTTACATTCCAAGTACTTTGATAAACCTATGTACATTGGGCATCAAACTGTTCAGCAGACCCCTAGTTTTCATATTTGGGGTGATTTGTCTTGATACCTAATAGTATGTGGAAAATAAGACGCTGCTAGGTTGAAGTTGTGAGGGGATTTTTGGAAATGTCACCAAAATCGCCAAATTTAGGAAATGTTTGCTGCTTAGTGCTTTGGAGTAGAAAGTCATGCATACCCAATTTGGATTTGGGGGGATGTGTACTTTCTGAAATTATATTGTTTTGTTGGGTAAACATGCTTTTTTTCTACCTTCCCCCCAAAACTGTGTAAATGTGTTGATTTTGCAGTGAAATGACAGAACTAACAGCTCAAATGGGGTCAACATTTTGGGTAAACCAATACATATTGGACATCAAAATGTTCAGTGGACTCCTGGAATCATGTTTTACATTGGTACCTTATGATGTGTGGGAAATATGATGCTGTAGATTGAAAGTTTTGAGGTAATTTTTTAAAAAATTCAGCAATTTCTATAAAAAATTATAGCTTTAGGAAAAAATTGCAATTTGTAGTTTGGCATACATAGATATAATTTACCCATTTTTGATTTGCCAGAATCTGCTCTTCCTAATAATGTGTTGTTTTCTAGGATAAACCTACTGTTAGTGGAGTGTTTGGCCTTGAAATCAGAAGCGTGCCATTTTGTGGAGCGGTGCTTTGGAAAATATATATATTTTTTTCATTTTATTAGGCAGTTTAGTTTTTATATTTTTACATAAGTGAAATTACACCAAAATTCAAGCATATTTTGAAAGCTCCTGAAAAAAATAATATAAAAACTAAAAAGACCCCCATAGGAAAGAGTACAATTGTCTAAAAACTGCTTGGCAGTAGATAGTTTGCATTTAAGACAAATCGCTGGCAGGGAAAAGGTTAAGGCTGCCCTTACATTGGGAATTATGTTGTCTGTTAAATACACAGAACAGCCTTGGTTGTTATTGAAAATTTTATTATATTAAATCTTTACCATTCTCAGTTTATTCCCTCAATTAGTAAACATAGAAGCACCCCTATGTGGCTTAATCAGAAGTAAAGAAGTCAATAGGAAAAAAAGAGAAAGACATTTAAAAGCTACAAGTCCGTGGGAACAGAAACTGCAGTTAATAAATATAAACACTATAATTAATGTCGTAAAACAGCAATCCAGAAGGAAAAGATAGAAAATGAGGCATAGTGGCAGAAGCTTAGACTAACCCCAAAAAGGTTTTAAGTATATTAATAGTAAAAAGATGTGGGTTAAGAGTGTTGCTCCTTTAAATAATGGTACCAGTGTGGCTATAACTGATACAGAAAATGCAAATTTGCTAAATCAGTTATTTTCTTTAAATATAAAATATTAAATACAATAATTAAATTTTCTGACGTGTGTATTCTAAGGACATTAGAATCATTGCAATGAGAACAAAATGACCAAGTGTGTAGAGTTGGTATATATGTTCCTCCCTCCCAACTTAACTCTTTTCAACCCCAGTATGGCCAGTTCATACACTCAACTTGCATATGATTCATTAAGAATTCAATTGCTTTGTTATACAATTTACAAAGGGGCTAAGTTGTACCCGCAACTTACTTGCTGCTTTCAAAGTAAAACTCGGTTTCCCTTTTATTGCCCACCAGGGGATCACCTAAATATAGCTAGCCATAGCGGGGATGACTTTGACTTAGTTGGCCAGCTTAAATATATTGCAATATATGTACTAACAATCCCTGTTTTGTTAAAAAGGGTAAGACATGTTTAGTAGCTTAGGGCACAAAATCTTTCAATGTCCTTAATATATTGATAATGGATTGAGTGCAGAGGACCTTTTGTATTTGTCTATATGTATTTTGTGGTCACAGCCTCATTGCACCTCTGCTTTATGTTTTTAAAAATTAGTGGTGAGCACAATTTTCCCTTGTTTCTTAGATTTCAAACAACCACCTAATGGTAACAAAACATGTGAACAAAGGGCTGGGACAGTAGTACAGCCAAATTCACCAATCTTCTTCATAACCCAATATAGCCCTCAATTTCTCGAAATCAAGAGAATTCTAGAAAGAAATCTAAACATTCTAAGAACTGACCCTTTATTAGATACCATTTTAGATTCAGGGTCTGAAGCAGTAACACAACGTGCATATACTTTAGGAAACGTATAGCCCCCAATTATGTACAAGGACCAAGTACAAAATTTTCAAAATGGCTTAGCACATGTGGCATGCGCCAGTGTGGAGCCACAAGATGCCTCACGTCTCCAAAAACAAAATCTTTTCATGGAGATGCAGTTAAACAAATTTTTTATCAAAAACACTCCTCCTTAGAAATTTCTCCATTAGTCATTAGTTGAACTGGTATTGCCTAATACTTTCCCCTACACTAAAGTTAACCTTAGTTTTACTTTGAACTATCCTAACTCGCTTAATCCACTAGTTTCATAATCTATTTTAGTACCTTTTAATATAGTAAACTACATATACTGTTTTGTAGGGTAAAAGGAAATAATTTTTGTGTCAATGGAATAGTGTACACACCCATATGTAGTGGTCATAGCAAGTCTTTATTGAATGTTTTTTTTGCAGTTTTCTCACTAGAGGGCTTGTATGTTTGAATGGTTTTGTATACACATTTTTTATTGGATAAGGCTTTGTATGATGCAACTCTTTCTGATTGGTCATCACCCTTATAAATAGCTTGTACAGAGGTGGAACCACTAGCCTATGAGTAAGTGACCATTTGGCACAAAACGTGTTAAGCTATACATGTCCTTATAAATATTTTTTAACTTTTTGCAAGTACTTTTGCTACTGACTTTATTGTTTAAAGAGCTTCACTATTTTATTGATTTTTTTTTCACTTTTTGGTTTTGCATAAAGCTCTGCTCAAAATTTATGTGAAGAAGGTGCCAGGGAAAGATGAAATACCCCCCCCCCCCGGTACTTAGAGAGCTTAGTTCAGTTTTAGACCAGCCTCTATTTCAGATTTTCTCAGACTTGCTTTAATTTTACATGGTACCTTTGGATTGGAGGAAAGTTGAAATAATTCCTATATTTAAAAAGGGATTGCAATGTCAGCCTGGCATTTGTATGCCAGTAAGTTTGACATTTATTGTGGGCACATTATTTGAGGGCTTGTTAAGGTATCAAATTTAATTGTCAAAAAACGTAATTGGCACTATGAGCAGTATTTTATGATGATGTAAGTTCAATGCTAGACAGTAGGGGAGCAGTGGATGTGATCTATTTGGATTTTGCCAAAGTGTTTGATACAGTGTCCCATAATTGAATGTTTTCTAAACTAATGGCTGTTGGACTTAATAAAGATGCTTGCACATGGATAAGAAACTGGCTACAGGATCGGGTACAGAGGGTGGTTGTTAATATATTCTCTACTACTAGTAAAGATCTTAGTGGGATCCATCAGGGTTCGATATTGGGTCTGCTTTATTGAACTTGCTTATTAATAACTTAGGAGAGTTTATTGTAAGTAATGTATCAGTGTTTTCACATGGCACAAAACTTATGCAGCCCAATTAATTCCATCTAGGATGTGTCATCCTTTCAGCAGGATCCTGACCAACTAGCAATCTGGGTGGCTGTGTGGCAGATGAGATTCAATGCTAATAAAGTCATGCACCTAGGATGTATGGATAGAGATGGGGATTATTCTTCCACTGTACAGAGCAATGGTAAGGCCCCATCTAGAATATGATGTAAAGTTGTTTTCTCCATTGCTCAAACATTGCTGAGGACAGTGAAATATTGAATTAGAGATATTCCAGAGAAGGGCAACAAAGAGGCACTTAAGGGGTGATATGACAACTATGTATAACTCTATAAGAGGATCATATAATAATCGCTCTAATGCTTTATTTACCTGTAGGACCTTCCAACTGGCATGTGGGAACCTGTTCATATTAGAAGAAAGGAGGTTCCAGCTAAATATCTATAGGGTTTTTTTTACACTGAGAGCTGTGAAGATGTGAAATTTTCTCCCTGAATCAGCCGTACTGGCTATCAGCTTTAAGAAGGGATTGGATGACTTTTTAGCAAGTGAGGGAATACAGGGTTATGGAAGATAGCTCATAGTACAAGTTGGTCAAGGGACTGGTGCATCTTTGAGTCAGGAATGGCTTTTCCCCCTTCTGAGGCAAAGTGGAGAGGCTTCAAATATAATTTTTTTTGCCTTTCTCTGGATCAACTAGAAGTAAGATTATATATAGATTTAAAAGGTTGAACTTGATGGCTGTGTGTCTTTTTTCAGCATAAATTGCTATATTACTATGTAATGTACATTGGAAGGATTGCTTATTAACAAATAAGTTAGAGAACATTTAAGTTAATCAAAAATAGCCGGAGAGCACACCTTTATGTTTAAAAGGTTTTCATTTTTATTTCGCAGACACTCCTGCACAACATGTTTCGGCTACAACAGCCTTCATCAGGTGCACCTGAAATTCACAATTTTTTTGGCGAAACAGGACAAATTCGCCCATCACTGGCACTAAGCTATTTAAATTGATGGAAAAGTGTCCTTTTTTCAAATCTAATTAAACACTTATATTCAATCTTTAATATATGAAATATGTCACTGTTTGCAAGAGTTTTTTGAAAATAAGGCCTAGGGAAAGATTTGAGATTGAACTGGAAATTCAATGCTGCACACAGTAGTGTTTTTTTTTGTTGATAACTCTATAGGTTAAATTAATTGATCCAAATAGAATTAGTATTTACTGCTGCTTGATATTTCAGGCATTGCTTATCAAAACATCAACTTGTCTGAGATTTTGATATATAAAATATAAAAATATATAAATAATGAGTATTTTCCTCTATGTTCAAAATACAGAAGTTTTTAACTGCTTAGGACCTTAGTAGTAATAGGTCTATATCTGCAGAATCAGAAACCATTTACTGTATATTTAACAAACTACCTTGCCCATTTCTCCATTTTCTACACTGAAATGAATCTTACATTTTATGTATTCTGACTGGGTAATTTTTATATGGCAGGTGCTAAAACAGCTTGACACTTTCTTGCTCTCACATTGATGCTACATTTGAATTTTTATTAGTAATACAGACTCTCAGCAAATATGAATCCAAATCACTTAATATTTTTTTGAATTTCCATTGAGAAATGAGGATGTTCAATGACTGACCTATGAAAAATCCATGTATAAACATATCTTATGAAACTTATTTTGCATGCAATGATTACAAAATTGTACCTTATTTGATAGGAAAAGAACTATCTTGTTCCCAGAGTTACAACTCCATGCCTTACTAATGCTTATAAAAATATCTAGTATTGGATAGCTCATTAATATTCATATTACATGTATTTGTACATATAAAAGTAAGTTTAAAGCATTTTTTCAGTGAACTGCATTATAACTTCTAAAAGTGCAGAATACATATATACACATACACATATATATATATATACACACATACACATATATATATATATATATATACACATACACATATATATATATATTTATTTATTTTTTTTAATTCAATACAACTATTTGCTCCCTTTTTTTTTCTATAGGAATATTCAAATACTAAATCAGGTATTGAATAAATATAGTGGATAATAGATTAAAATAGGATATAGTCATGTCCACCTCAATAATATTCAACTAGAAACTAATAATTTACAGTAAGGCCACTAAAAGGCACTGCTTGGAACATAAACATACCATTGCTGGACCCCTCAGGCCCCTTCCACAGACAATAGATGCAATAAAGGTTTAGCAAGCATTAATCAGAACGGTTGAAAAATTCAGCTGGGTGAGGCCTGCATAAGGCCCTGGATGCAAATTTACAATGTGATCTGTTGGCTGGAAAGCAAAATATTGGATCCAACAGTTGTGTAGTCAAAGTGAAAAAAATAAATATTAGTATTGCTTATTGATATTTCCTATTCTGCAGTCCTTTAACACAAATATCTGAAAATAATATTTGCTATTTTGTTACTACCAAAATATTTTAGTACAATAATACAATAAGCATTTCTTAATGAAAGAATAAGAAATATTGTTGGGATATTTGTGTTGTTTGCAATATTGGAAATTGTTTAATAGATTGGATGGTGGAGTTCTTTACTAATTGTAAAGAGTCCAGCAAATTAATTGTGGGAGTATGCTATAGACCCCCTAATGTAAGTGAGGAGAATGAGGCTAAGCTCCTGATGCAATAGAAAAGGCTGCTAGCTTCGGTAAAATAATGATAATGGGGGGTTTTATTTACACAGATATTTTATTTCTGTAATCACTTTTATTGTTCAATAAACAATAGCATACATAAGGATGTATCATTTTACATTGCATCATATGTTCATGTTTGAAATCAATTGTTTTACATATTTTGTCTTTGTTTATATTTCCAGTATCATTATACTCCTTTGATATTCATCACAATATTTTAAATTAACTAAACATAACATAATTAACTGTTACTGCTTTTCTATTATCTCTGTATATAAAGCTATAATTGTGTTTAATCTTTTGTTTTTGTTCTTTTTTATTTTCTAGGTTTAGCTGAATGAGTGTCTCAAGTGTTCCCTGAGGTAAGTACCTGTTTTATTGTTATTGCTGACGTACCTTATAATAAGGTATTTAGTGGGACCTCTCTAGATGATATTTAATGTACTAGATATGTATTCTCTCCAGGGTAACCATATAGAAGTGTATGAGTTATATTTATTATTTTTAAACACAGTTAGTTCTTAAATTAGACAAATATCTTTTATAATTTGGAACCACTTATCTTTGCTTGGAATACTTTTGCTTCTCCATAGTAAAGGAATTTGGGCTTTAGCTGCTATCAATAGCTGTAAGAGTAAGTATTTTTTTTACACAATCAGTTGGTGCATAATTATGGAAAAGTAGAACTGCTAGGGAGTTCACCTGTATTTGTTCTCCCATTATTGTCGAACAGACTTCTTTGACTTCTGCCCAATATGGTTGTAATACAGGGCAAGTTAACCACAAGTGTTCTAGGGTCCCTGTATTTATTCCATATCTCCAACATAAATGCTTATCTAACAAGCCCATCTTTCTAAGAATACCCAGTATTCTATACCATCTAGACAATAATTTGTATGAGGATTCCTGTAGTCTATTGCTAATAGAACATTTATAGATGTTATATTAGCAATATTATAGAATATTTTTTCCCATTTTTTCCTGAAAGTTCAACATTCAAGTATTTTTCCCATATTTTAGTGAAGGATGGGTACATAGGATATTTCCTATCTATTTGTATTTTATATATTAATGATAGCATATGTGTTAGCGGTAGTGGTGAAGTGCAAAGCTGCTCAAAATTAGTAAGTGGTCATATCTGGGCACCCCTTTTGCAGGAAATATTGAACTTGATGTATTCTCCACTTGTCACTATTGGACCAGTTGTCTTTTTTTTTTTTGATCAATTACTACAGTTTAATTATTATTTGTGGGTAGGCAATGGATTTTGTATATTAAATGCTGTAGAATACCCATGATCAATCATTCCCGGAGTAAATTCCACATTATTATATAATGGTATGAGAGATTATGGGAATGGTACCAATGCCTATCTTTTATTCACCTTATGCCAAATTTCTAGGCAATTATTAATTAGGGCATGTGTCTTAATACCTTGAGGAATATTTTCCTTACAAATCCATGGCAGGCATATTTAGTGTATTTTCTGACCAAAGATCTTCTAATGTATGCCATTGAAGGTTTAAATTCTCTTTGACATATTCTATTAGGTTTGATAGTACCACTGCTTGGTAATAGGTTTCAAAGTCCGGCATTGCTAGTCCTCCCCTTTGTTTAGGTATATATATATAAAGATTCTCTTTTAATTCTGCTTAGGACCTTTTCTTTAAATATGCTAGGAATTCCTATAGTTGTTAAGGCTAGATATAAAAAGCCCCAGCTGACTATCAAATGCCTTCTCTGCATCTGTTGATAGAAGCAGGGAAGGCACCTGTTGTTTGTTAGACCACATAATCCTATTAATCACTTTCATCGTATTTTCTTTTGCTTCTCTTCCTTGTACGAAACTCACCTGATCTTTGTGTATACAGTGAGGTAGTATGGGGTTTAATCTCTGTGCTAAAATGTTTGTATATATTTTAAGGTCAAGGTTCAGTAAAGATATTGGTCTATAATTTCCACATACACTGTAGAATGCTCTTTATCTGATTTTGGAAAAAGATAAATGTGTGCTAATAGAAAATCTGAGTTTAATGGTTTCTTTTCTGAAATATTATTAAGGAAGGGGAGGAGAATTGGGATTATATTTTTTTCACATGTTTTATAAAATTTGGCTGTAAAGCCATCAGATCCAGGAGCTTTGTTTAGTTTTAGTTTTTTTATTGCTTCTTCAATTTCAGTTTGTGTAATAGGTTCTTCTAGTTTTGATAAATAATGTTCTGGGATACTGGGTAAAGTGTTTGCGTTTATATAGTTATTTATTTTGTCATGTTATGATGCCTTGTTTTTATCAAGGCATGGTTTAAGGTTGTAAAGTTGTTCATAATTTCTCTTAAACATGTCAGCTATTTCTTTCGAAGCCCAGTGCATTTTGCCCTGAGCATCTTTGATTTGTCTAATATAGGAGTATATCTGTTTGTTCCTTAAGGCTCTTGCAAGCAATGTCCCAGTTTTGTTGCCATATTCAAACTATTTTTTGGCATACTATGGCTAAGATTGTCTAGTCTAGTTGTGCTAAGTTGGTTTAATAAGTTCTCTGTTTGATTTTGTTTTTGTCTAGTTTCCAATTCGTGTATCTTGTCAACCAGATTATGAATTTGTTCCGGGGTCTCCTTTTTTTTTTACTCTTGTCCCATGTTTAATCAAAATTCCCCTAGCTAAACATTTTAGGGCTTGCCACTTCAAGATCAGTGCAGCTGGGTCTGCATGGAGTGAATTTTTATGTGTGTTTAGATTTTCTTTAAAATTTTTAATACAGTCTGGATCTTCTAGTAATGATTCATTTCATTTCCATCTCCATGGGATATGTGGCTTGTTTGGAAATTTTATTTTGACTTGTACTGCTGCATGATCAGACCTTATTATATCTTGTAATATAGAATATGTAGCTCACTCGATATGAAATTGAGACATTAAAATGTAATCAATTCTAGAATATGATTGTTTGGAATTGGAGAAGAAAGTGTAGTCTTTTCATTTTCATACATACATCTCCAAACATCTAATAGTCTTGCATTATGTAAGGAGTTTCTTGCTTTATTAATGGCAGAGATATTGAAGGTATTGAAGATGTGCCTTTTGACGTATCTTTTGAGGGGTTTAGCGTCATATTTAAGTCCCCTTCTATTACTGTCAAACCTTTTCCAAAAGTTTCTACCTTTTGGGGCCTGATTTTGATTGGGTAGATATATGCTCCCCAAAGTGCATAGTGTTCAATAAAGCATGTCCTTTACAAAAATAAATCGTCCTTCTTCATCTTTTAGTACCTCTATAAGATGAAAATCAACATTCTTATGAATTCCTTTAGCTACACCTTTAGTTTTAGCACTAGGATTGTTACTGAAGAACCATTGTGAATAATTATTGAATTTCCTAAGTGTTTCATCTGGACCTTTAAAATTAGTCTCCGGTAACATTAGAATATGGACTTTTTGTCTATTCATTTCTCTAATTAATGCATTTCTTTTTTCAGGAATATTTAACTCCATTGATGTTTAAAGAGAGCACCTTCAACTCCATTTTTAATCAGGTAAGTCAATATTTATTTTAAAGGTAAATGACTGTGCATTCCTAGAATTAGGTTAAGGATAAAATGTTCAATATAATTTTAGCAGTATTAACTATAGTTACACTCTTAACATTGATTTGTTTAAATATAAACAAGATATAACAGAAAATGAAACTGTAAAGTAATAGCTAACTTTTCAATATTGGGGTATTATAGCCTTTTTTTCCAAGTGGCTAATATTTAACAGGTCTAGCCCGTTGTAACCCCTGGGGGGGGGGAGGTGTGCCTTATGGCAGTGGCTCTTATATTCCAACCCACGTAAATATTGTCTTTGTTACTTTGTTATTTTCATGTATATCCCATTTTTCCCCTAAACTTATTTCCAACAGACCTGTATATAAAAATAAGAAACATATTCAATTGCATACCATTGTGCTAAGTTAGCTGGGGTAACGTCATTTGTTATGTCAGGTATATATTGAAGTTCCTAAATGAGGGTGTAAAAAACCCAATGGCCTAGATGGGATTTTGTCAGATTTTGTATCAGCATGCTAAACAAATATACACTGGGGCAACAAAAATCATGGATTTCAGAAAAGGGTGGTTGTTAATGGTACATTCTCTACTTGGAGTAAGGTTCTTAGTGGGGTACCTCATGGTTCGGTATTGGGTCCATTTTTTTTTAGCTTGTTCATTAATGACTTGGGGGAGGGTATTGTAAGTAATGTATCAGTATTTGCAGATGACACAAAACTATTTTATCTTTATATTATATTATACACTAACTGTGTTCATATGTAATTGATTATTGTACCTCCCAGTGGTAAGGGTTAACTGTGGTTTAAAAGATTTTTGATGGAGGGGTGGGACTTCCTGTATGGCACTATAAAGCACTTTTTCACTTTGGTTTGTACACACTTGAGAAAGGGCACTTGCTGGCCGAAACATGTTGTGTGGAATGCACAATAAAGATTGAATAGCAGGTATTCTGCTCTTTGCTGTTTTCCGTGATTTGCTATCCCAATATATTGAACAAAACTATCCAGCCCAATTGGCCAAATGTGGCATCCTTGCAGCGGAATCTTAACAGACTAGCAAACTGGGCAGCTAAGTGGCAAATAAGATTCAATGTTAATGAATGTAAAGTCATGCACCTGGGATGTAAAAATATCCATGCCACGTATACCCTTAATGGGAATGCACTAGGCAAATCCATTATGGAAATAGACCTTTCTTTAAATGGGGCATTGATCACAGCAGGAAGGGGACATTCTTTTACTGTATAGAGCACTGGTAAGGCTCCATCTAGAATAGTGGTCTCCAGTGCTCAAACAGGACATTATTGTATTAAAGAGTGTACAGAGAAGGGCAACTAAGCTGGTAAAAGGTATGGAAAATCTAAGCTATGAGTAAAGACTGGCCAAATTGGGGATATTCATGCTGGAGAAGAGGTGCTTAAGAGGTGATATGATAACTATGTAAAAATATACAACGAGATCATATAATAATCTCTCTTTTTCTAATCTCTGCTTTATTACCAGTAGATCTTTCCAGCTGAAGCGAGGTCACCCATTCCGATTAGAAGAAAAGAGTTTCTGCCTAAATATTCGGAAGGGTTTTTTTATAGCGAGAGCTGTGATGATGTGGAATTCTCTCCCTGAATCAGTTGTACAGGCTGATACATTAGATATCTTTAAAAAGGGGTTGGATGGCTTTTTAGCAAGTGGGGGAATACAGGGTTATGGAAGATAGCTCATAGTACAAGTTAATCAATGGACTAGTCTGATTGCTATTTTGGAGTCAGGAAAGAAATTTTCCAAAATGGAGAGGCTTCAGATGGTTTTTTTTTGCCTTCCTCTGGATCAACTAGAAGTTAGGCAGGTTTAAAAAAAAAAGAGTTAAAAGAGATTGAACTTGATGGACGTGTGTCATTTTTCAACCTAACTTACTATGTTACCATGACTGGTTTGTGATTTCCGTATATTACATTTTGAAATAACTTATTTTTCCACTGTTTATGAATAAAAATGTTTTTCTTGATGAATTCTACAATAGTACATATTGGCTGCTATATTGAAAAGAAAAAACAGTTATACGCTTCAAATAAAATGACAATGTGGACATACCATTAGCTATAAAGTAGAATACTTATAACAATCTGTTTACCTCGGATCCCGGAGGAAGGTAGCTGATCCAGGAGAACTGATGGTAACTGGAACCTCTCTACAGCTCCGGTATTCACCGACGCCCTTTTGGGGCCCCGGCTTTCTGCTGCGGAGGTGGTAGAGAAGCCAGGCGAGTTACCAGGAGCGAAGTAACAAGGGATCAGGCAAGGCGTAGTCAAGTGCAGGCAAAGGTCGTTTCCAGAAGACGGGTTTCAAAGAAGCGAAGTACCAAGGGGTCAGGCTAAGGCGTAGTTAAATGCAGGCAGAGGTCGAATTCAGGCAGCGAAGGTTCGGAGGTCAGGAAAACAGGCAGAGGGTCAAAACCAGGAAACTCGAACAACCAGGGCTTTAGCAGGAACAGTAGGAACTGAAGCCAGCTTGGGCAATGTGAGGAGGAAGAGGAAGGTATTTAAGGGAACAGGAACCAATCAGGAGCAGTCTGAGGAAGACAGACACATCAGGGACCATTAGGTATTTAAGGGAACAGGAACCAATCAGGAGCAGGCTGAGGAAGACAGACACATCAGCGACCAATAGGAAGCCAGGCGCCTAAATTAGAGGTCATTGCTCCTAAGTATGTGAGCGTCCATTCCTGCGCAGGCGTCCGATTTGACGTGTGCGGGTGCCTCGATGCCAGCGCCCATGTTGACGCGTGCCTGCGCTCAAAACCAGCGGCGGGTGTTACAGTACCCCCCTTTCAGGAGACCCCTCCGGGGGCTCCCAGGGTTTGTCAGGAAACTTCCTGTGGAAGGACCTCAATAATCGGGGGGCATGTGTATCAGCAGCATTCACCCAAGATCTCTCCTCAGGACCAAAGCCTCTCCAGTGGACCAGGTACTGGACTCCCCTTCTAGACTTACGGGAATCGATGATGTCTTGCACCTCAAATTCTTGATGACCATTCAAGAGAACAGGAGGAGGAGGTGCTTCCATAGAAGAAAATGCGTTCTGGACGAAAGGCTTGAGCAAAGAAACATGGAACGAGCTTGAAATGTTCATGCTGGGAGGAAGGTCCAACCTCACTGACACTGGGTTAATGATTTCCTTAACCTTGAAAGGACCGAGGAAGCGGGGACCCAGCTTAGGGCAGGACTGCCTGATCTTGATACTTCTGGAAGAGAGCCAGACAGAGTCCCCTACCTTGAACCTGGGAGCAGGGCGACGATGCTTATCGGCAGCCACCTTCTGGCGCGAAGAAGCCTTAGTAAGGGCGGAACGAGCATCTGTCCAGATCTTCTGAAAGTCCCGTAACAGGGAGTCAGTCACAGGAACATCCACCATGACAGCAGTTGAAGGAAGAGCTGAAGGAGAGAGACCATAGACACAGAAAAAGGGAGAGCAGTTTAAGGAGCAATGCTTAAGGTTATTATGTGCAAACTCAGCCCAAGGAAGTAGATCCGACCAATTGTCCTGATTTTGCGAGATGAAACATCGGAGAAACTGCTCCAAAGACTGATTCGTCCTCTCAGTCTGGCCATTACTCTGAGGATGGTAAGCCGTGGAAAAGTTCAAGTGAATGTCCAAAAGTTTAAAAAAAGCCCTTCAGAATTTTGAAACAAACTGAACGCCACGATCAGAGACAATGGAGGAAGGAATGCCATGCAGACGAAAGATCTCCTTGACAAAAAGTTGAGCAAGAGTGGAGGCGGTAGGCAACTTCTTCAAGGGGACAAAATGTGCCATCTTAGAGAACCTATCCACGACAACCCAGATGGTAGTCATCCCCGAAGACTTGGGTAGGTCCACCCCAAAGTCCATAGCAATGTCAACCCAAGGTCGGGAGGGAGTAGGTAGAGGTTGAAGAAGGCCACAAGGAAGAGATCTTGGAATCTTCTGTTGGGCACAGATAACACAGGAAGATACAAACAAAGAGACATCTTTTTTCAAGGAGGGCCACCAAAAATATCTGGACACCAGGTCAAAGGTCTTACCGACACCAGGATGCCCTGCCAACTTTGAAGAATGAGCCCAGCCCAGGACTTGAGGAACAGAGGAAGCAGGCACAAAGGTTTTCCCAGGAGGACACTCAGGAGTAATAACGGATACAGGAGCAACGATGCATTCAGGAGGGATAATGGGAATGGGAGGAAGAACCAAAACTTCATCAGTATAAAATGATCGGGACAAAGCCCGGAGTTCTTTGAACCAGGACGATAGGAGATAATGAAGTTAAACCTGGAAAAGAAGAGTAGGGATGTCGCGGACTGTTCGCCGGCGAACTTGTTCGCGCGAACATCGACCGTTCGCGCTCGCCGAATGTTCGCGAACGTCGCGCGACGTTCGCCAATTTGGGTTCGCCTTAGCTGGCGCTTATTTTTGCCCTCTCACCCCAGACCAGCAGATACATGGCAGCCAATCAGGAAGCTCTCCCTCCTGGACCACCCCCACACCCCCTGGACCACTCCCCTTCCATATATAAACTGAAGCCCTGCAGCGTTTTTTCATTCTGCCTGTGTGTGCTTGGAAGAGCTAGTGTAGGGAGAGAGCTGTTAGTGATTTGAGGGACAGTTGATAGTAAGTTTGCTGGCTAGTAATCTACTTGATACTGCTCTGTATTGGAGGGACAGAACTCTGCAGGGATTTGAGGGACATTTTAGGTTAGGTAGCTTTGCTGGCTAGTAATCTACCTTCTACTGCAGTGCTCTGTATGTAGCTGCTGTGGACACTGATCTCTTCTGATCTCATCTGCTGACTGCTGTAATAACCCAATAGTCCTTGTAAGGACTGCTTTTATTTTCTTTTTTGTTTTTTTACTTTGCTACTATAAGAGCCCAGTGCTATTAGTCTAGCTGTGTTGGGGAGTGGGACTGGTGTGCTACTGTGCTGCTCCTAGTAGTTCAGCAGCACCAACCCGAGTAATTTTTTTTTTAATATACATTTATATTTTTTTTATTTTACTTATCTTACTGTTCTTTAACGTGTCCAGTGCTGTTTGCTGTTCTTCATAGTAGTGCACCAATAGTAGTGCACTTGCAGGCATTATTTGCCCAGTGTGTTCTTCAAACAACTGCCATCTAGCTGTGTGAGCTTTTTCACATTCTGTCTAAATATCAATAATAATACCGTCTCCAGAAACACCACCCGAGTGACGTTTTTCAAGCAGCAATAATATATTCCGTATCCACTGCTGTAGTAGTGTATACGTTGACCTTGTAGGCATTGTTTGCCCAGTGTGTTCTTCAAACAACTGCCATCTAGCTGTGTGAGCTTTTTCACATTCTGCTGTAGTGTATACGTTGACCTTGCAGGCTTTGTTTCAATTTGTTTGCCCAGTGTGTTCTTCATTTTCAAACAACTGCCACCGAGCTGTGTGAGCTTGTTCACATTCTGTCTAAATATCAATAATAATACCGTCTCCAGAAACACCACCTGAGTGACGTTTTTCAAGCAGCAATAATATATTCCGTATCCACTGCTGTAGTAGTGTATACGTTGACCTTGCAGGCATTGTTTCAATTTGTTTGCCCAGTGTGTTCTTCATTTTCAAACAACTGCCACCGAGCTGTGTGAGCTTGTTCACATTCTGTCTAAATATCAATAATAATACCGTCTCCAGAACCACCACCTGAGTGACGTTTTTCAAGCAGCAATAATATATTCCGTATCCACTGCTGTAGTAGTGTATACGTTGACCTTGCAGGCATTGTTTCAATTTGTTTGCCCAGTGTGTTCTTCATTTTCAAACAACTGCCATCTAGCTGTGTGAGCTTTTTCACAATCTGTCTAAATATCAATAATAATACCGTCTCCAGAAACACCACCCGAGTGACGTTTTTCAAGCAGCAATAATATATTCCGTATCCACTGCTGTAGTAGTGTATACTTTGACCTTGTAGGCATTGTTTGCCCAGTGTGTTCTTCAAACAACTGCCATCTAGCTGTGTGAGCTTTTTCACATTCTGTCTAAATATCAATAATAATACCGTCTCCAGAAACACCACCCGAGTGACGTTTTTCAAGCAGCAATAATATATTCCGTATCCACTGCTGTAGTAGTGTATACGTTGACCTTGTAGGCATTGTTTGCCCAGTGTGTTCTTCAAACAACTGCCATCTAGCTGTGTGAGATTTTTCACATTCTGTCTAAATATCAATAATAATACCGTCTCCAGAACCACCACCCGAGTGACGTTTTTCAAGCAGCAATAATATATTCCGTATCCACTGCTGTAGTGTATACGTTGACCTTGCAGGCATTGTTTCAATTTGTTTGCCCAGTGTGTTCTTCATTTTCAAACAACTGCCACCGAGCTGTGTGAGCTTGTTCACAATCTGTCTAAATATCAATAATAATACCGTCTCCAGAACCACCACCTGAGTGACGTTTTTCAAGCAGCAATAATATATTCCGTATCCACTGCTGTAGTAGTGTATACGTTGACCTTGCAGGCATTGTTTCAATTTGTTTGCCCAGTGTGTTCTTCATTTTCAAACAACTGCCATCTAGCTGTGTGAGCTTTTTCACAATCTGTCTAAATATCAATAATAATACCGTCTCCAGAAACACCACCCGAGTGACGTTTTTCAAGCAGCAATAATATATTCCGTATCCACTGCTGTAGTGTATACATTGACCTTGTAGGCATTGTTTGCCCAGTGTGTTCTTCAAACAACTGCCATCTAGCTGTGTGAGCTTTTTCACATTCTGTCTAAATATCAATAATAATACCGTCTCCAGAAACACCACCGAGTGACGTTTTTCAAGCAGTAATAATATATTCCGTATCCACTGCTGTAGTAGTGTATACGTTGACCTTGTAGGCATTGTTTGCCCAGTGTGTTCTTCAAACAACTGCCATCTAGCTGTGTGAGCTTTTTCACATTCTGTCTAAATATCAATAATAATACCGTCTCCAGAACCACCACCCGAGTGACGTTTTTCAAGCAGCAATAATATATTCCGTATCCACTGCTGTAGTGTATACGTTGACCTTGCAGGCATTGTTTCAATTTGTTTGCCCAGTGTGTTCTTCATTTTCAAACAACTGCCACCGAGCTGTGTGAGCTTGTTCACATTCTGTCTAAATATCAATAATAATACCGTCTCCAGAACCACCACCTGAGTGACGTTTTTCAAGCAGCAATAATATATTCCGTATCCACTGCTGTAGTAGTGTATACGTTGACCTTGCAGGCATTGTTTCAATTTGTTTGCCCAGTGTGTTCTTCATTTTCAAACAACTGCCACCGAGCTGTGTGAGCTTGTTCACATTCTGTCTAAATATCAATAATAATACCGTCTCCAGAAACACCACCCGAGTGACGTTTTTCAAGCAGCAATAATATATTCCGTATCCACTGCTGTAGTAGTGTATACGTTGACCTTGTAGGCATTGTTTGCCCAGTGTGTTCTTCAAACAACTGCCATCTAGCTGTGTGAGCTTTTTCACATTCTGTCTAAATATCAATAATAATACAGTCTCCAGAAACACCACCCGAGTGACGTTTTTCAAGCAGCAATAATATATTCCGTATCCACTGCTGTAGTAGTGTATACGTTGACCTTGTAGGCATTGTTTGCCCAGTGTGTTCTTCAAACAACTGCCATCTAGCTGTGTGAGATTTTTCACATTCTGTCTAAATATCAATAATAATACTGTCTCCAGAACCACCACCCGAGTGACGTTTTTCAAGCAGCAATAATATATTCCGTATCCACTGCTGTAGTGTATACGTTGACCTTGCAGGCTTTGTTTCAATTTGTTTGCCCAGTGTGTTCTTCATTTTCAAACAACTGCCACCGAGCTGTGTGAGCTTGTTCACATTCTGTCTAAATATCAATAATAATACCGTCTCCAGAAACACCACCTGAGTGACGTTTTTCAAGCAGCAATAATATATTCCGTATCCACTGCTGTAGTAGTGTATACGTTGACCTTGCAGGCATTGTTTCAATTTGTTTGCCCAGTGTGTTCTTCATTTTCAAACAACTGCCACCGAGCTGTGTGAGCTTGTTCACATTCTGTCTAAATATCAATAATAATACCGTCTCCAGAACCACCACCTGAGTGACGTTTTTCAAGCAGCAATAATATATTCCGTATCCACTGCTGTAGTAGTGTATACGTTGACCTTGCAGGCATTGTTTCAATTTGTTTGCCCAGTGTGTTCTTCATTTTCAAACAACTGCCATCTAGCTGTGTGAGCTTTTTCACAATCTGTCTAAATATCAATAATAATACCGTCTCCAGAAACACCACCCGAGTGACGTTTTTCAAGCAGCAATAATATATTCCGTATCCACTGCTGTAGTAGTGTATACTTTGACCTTGTAGGCATTGTTTGCCCAGTGTGTTCTTCAAACAACTGCCATCTAGCTGTGTGAGCTTTTTCACATTCTGTCTAAATATCAATAATAATACCGTCTCCAGAAACACCACCCGAGTGACGTTTTTCAAGCAGCAATAATATATTCCGTATCCACTGCTGTAGTAGTGTATACGTTGACCTTGTAGGCATTGTTTGCCCAGTGTGTTCTTCAAACAACTGCCATCTAGCTGTGTGAGCTTGTTCACATTCTGTCTAAATATCAATAATAATACCGTCTCCAGAACCACCACCCGAGTGACGTTTTTTCAAGCAGCAATAATATATTCCGTATCCACTGCTGTAGTAGTGTATACGTTGACCTTGTAGGCATTGTTTGCCCAGTGTGTTCTTCAAACAACTGCCATCTAGCTGTGTGAGATTTTTCACATTCTGTCTAAATATCAATAATAATACCGTCTCCAGAACCACCACCCGAGTGACGTTTTTCAAGCAGCAATAATATATTCCGTATCCACTGCTGTAGTGTATACGTTGACCTTGCAGGCATTGTTTCAATTTGTTTGCCCAGTGTGTTCTTCATTTTCAAACAACTGCCACCGAGCTGTGTGAGCTTGTTCACATTCTGTCTAAATATCAATAATAATACCGTCTCCAGAACCACCACCTGAGTGACGTTTTTCAAGCAGCAATAATATATTCCGTATCCACTGCTGTAGTAGTGTATACGTTGACCTTGCAGGCATTGTTTCAATTTGTTTGCCCAGTGTGTTCTTCATTTTCAAACAACTGCCATCTAGCTGTGTGAGCTTTTTCACAATCTGTCTAAATATCAATAATAATACCGTCTCCAGAAACACCACCCGAGTGACGTTTTTCAAGCAGCAATAATATATTCCGTATCCACTGCTGTAGTAGTGTATACGTTGACCTTGTAGGCATTGTTTGCCCAGTGTGTTCTTCAAACAACTGCCATCTAGCTGTGTGAGCTTTTTCACATTCTGTCTAAATATCAATAATAATACCGTCTCCAGAAACACCACCCGAGTGACGTTTTTCAAGCAGCAATAATATATTCCGTATCCACTGCTGTAGTAGTGTATACGTTGACCTTGTAGGCATTGTTTGCCCAGTGTGTTCTTCAAACAACTGCCATCTAGCTGTGTGAGCTTGTTCACATTCTGTCTAAATATCAATAATAATACCGTCTCCAGAACCACCACCTGAGTGACGTTTTTCAAGCAGCAATAATATATTCCGTATCCACTGCTGTAGTAGTGTATACGTTGACCTTGTAGGCATTGTTTGCCCAGTGTGTTCTTCAAACAACTGCCATCTAGCTGTGTGAGCTTTTTCACATTCTGTCTAAATATCAATAATAATACCGTCTCCAGAACCACCACCGAGTGACGTTTTTCAAGCAGCAATAATATATTCCGTATCCACTGCTGTAGTAGTGTATACGTTGACCTTGCAGGCATTGTTTCAATTTGTTTGCCCAGTGTGTTCTTCATTTTCAAACAACTGCCACCTAGCTGTGTGAGCTTGTTCACATTCTTTCTAAATATCAATAATAATACCGTCTCCAGAACCACCACCTGAGTGACGTTTTTCAAGCAGCAATAATATATTCTGTATCCACTGCTGTAATAGTGTATACGTTGACCTTGCAGGCATTGTTTCAATTTGTTTGCCCAGTGTGTTCTTCATTTTCAAACAACTGCCATCTAGCTGTGTGAGCTTTTTCACAATCTGTCTAAATCTCAATAATAATACCGTCTCCAGAAACACCACCTGAGTTGTTGTTGTTGTTTTAAAAGTAATGCCAGGCAAAGGCAGGCCGCCACGCAGAGGCACTAGGGGCCGTGCTGCTATGCTATCCTGTGGCCCTAGGAAATTGCCCAGTTTTAAAAAGGCAATGACCCTGAACTCCCCAAAATGCTGAAGAGGTAGTTGACTGGCTTACACAGCACACCCCATCCTCTACCGTTTCTAACTTTACCACAACATCCTCATCCTCCACTGCTATGGGCACCCCACGTAACACTTCCTCCACCACCGGCGCCCCTTCTTCACTGGAGTCAGAGGAGTTATTTTCACATGAGTTTCTTGAACTGAGTGATGCGCAACCATTATTGGCAGAAGAAGATGAAGGAGATGAGGACGTTACACCAGATTTAATTCTGGCAGAGAACACAACAGAGATGGACATAATGAGTCATGAGGAGGTCCCCGCTGCTGCTTCCTTCTGTGAGCTGTTAGAAGAAATTGATGCATCTGAGGAGAATGATGATGAGGAGATTGATGTTTTGTGGGTGCCCAGTAGAAGAGAGCAAGAGGAGGATAGTTCAGATGGAGAGACGGAGAGTCAGAGAGGCAGGAGGAGAATAAGACTTAGAAGAAGCAGGGAGGACAGCTCGCAGGGAACAGTAGGGCAACAACATGTATCGGCACCTGTGGTCAGCCGGCCAACGCACCCGCCATTGCCGCCAACGCCGCCAACTT
Organism: Xenopus laevis; assembly: GCF_017654675.1. Lineage (NCBI taxonomy): Eukaryota > Metazoa > Chordata > Amphibia > Anura > Pipidae > Xenopus > Xenopus laevis. Next base: position 68,464,521 of record NC_054382.1, on the reverse strand, counting down.
CTACTGTTACCGCCAGATTGCCAGCTTCAAAAAGGTCAGCAGTGTGGGATTTTTTAATGTGTGTGCCTCTGACAAAAGCGTTGTAATTTGCAATGAGTGCAGTCAGAAACTGAGTCTTGGGAAGCCCAACAGCCACATAGGTACAACTTCTATGCGAAGGCACATGAACGGCAAGCACAAAGCACTTTGGGAGCAACACCTCAAAGGCAGCAGACAAACTAAAAGCCACCCTCCTTCTGGTCCAGCATCTTACTGCTCTACCTCTGCTGTCCTTGACCCGTCTGAACCACCCTCCACTCCGCCTTCCACCTTGACCACCAGTTCCCATTCCCAGTCATCTGCCCCCCAGCCAAGTTTCTGTGAGGGCCATGTTTGAGCATAAGAAGCCAATGTCTGCGAGTCACCCCCTTGCCCGGCGTCTGACAGCTGGCTTGTCTGCACTCTTAGCCCGCCAGCTTTTACCATACCAGCTGGTGGACTCTGAGGCCTTCCGCAAATTTGTAGCAATTGGGACACCGCAGTGGAAGGTACCCAGCCGCAATTTTTTTTCAAAAAAGGGAATACCACACCTGTACCACCATATGCAGAGCCAAGTCACCGCATCTCTGTCACTTAGTGTTGGGCCAAAGGTCCATATGACTACTGACGCATGGTCCTCCAAGCATGGTCAGGGCAGGTATGTCACCTACACTGCCCACTGGGTGAACTTGGTAATGGCTGGGAAGCAGGGAATGTGTGGCTCAACAACAACAGTGGAGTTGGTGTCACCGCCACGGATTGCACGCGGTTCTGCCACCACCTCTACTCCTCCTTCGCTCTCTACCTCGTCTTCTTCCTCTTCTTCCTCCTCTGCTGCTTGGTCCTCCTCCTCCACACCTGTGCACCCCCAGCTCCCCCTAGGCTATTCGACGTGCCAGGTACGCCGTTGTCATGCTGTCTTGGGGATGACGTGCCTGGAAAGCAGAAACCATACCGGATCTGTACTCCTGTCATCTCTGCAGTCACAGGCCGATCAGTGGCTGACCCAACACCAACTGAAGATCGGAAAAGTGGTGTGTGACAACGGAAGCAATCTGTTGGCAGCACTGAGACTGGGCAATTTAACACATGTGCCCTGCATGGCACATGTTCTGAATTTAATAGTCCAACGTTTTGTCTCGAAGTACCCAGGATTCCAGGACGTTCTCAGGCAGTCCAGGAAGGTGTCGGCCCATTTCAGACGTTCCTACACAGCCATGGCACGCCTTGCTGACATTCAGCAGCGGTACAACATGCCAGTCAGGCGTTTAATTTGCGACAGCCAGACTCGCTGGAATTCAACGCTCCTCATGTTGGAACGTCTGCTGCAACAACAAAGAGCCGTCAATGAATACCTGTTTGAACTGGGTGGTAGGACTGGATCTGCAGAGCTGGGGATTTTTTTCCCACGTTACTGGGTGCTTATGCGCGATGCCTGCAGGCTCATGCGCCCTTTTGAAGAGGTTACAAACATGGTCAGTCGCACCGAAGGCACCATCAGCGACCTAATACCCCTTTGCTTTCTTCCTGGAGCGTGCCGTGCGACGAGTGACAGATGAGGCTGTAGACCAGCGTGACGAGGAGCAGGAAGCGCACGATTTCTGGTCGGAATCACCAGAACGAGCCCAGGCACCTGCTGCAACGCAGGGAGAGGTGTCAGATGTGGAGTCAAAGGAGGAAGGTGGCTTTGTGGAGGAGGAGGACCAACAGGAGCAGGCTTCCCAGGGGGCTTGTGGTGACCTTTTGGGGACCCCTGGTCTTGTACGTGGCTGGGGGGAGGAGACAGTGGATGATGTAGTCCTTGATAACGAGGAAGCGGAGATGGATACCTCTGCATCCAACCTTGTGAGAATGGGGTCTTTCATGCTGTCATGCCTGTTGAAGGACCCCCGTATCAAGAGGCTTAAGGAGAAGGACCTGTACTGGGTCGCAACGCTACTAGACCCTCGGTACAAGCATAAAGTGGCAGAAATGTTACCAACGTACCACAAGTCCGAAAGGATGCTGCATTTACAAACCAGCCTGCAAAACATGTTGTACAATGCTTTTAAGGGTGATGTCACTTCAGGAACTCATCAACATTCCAGGGGCAGAGGTGCCAGTAATCCTGCCACGAGCGCACCTGCAAGGACAAAGCACTTTGGCCACTCTGTAACGTCAGACATGCAAATGTTTTTCAGTCCAAGGCAGCGCCAGAACCCTTCTGGATTCACCCTCAAAGAACGCCTCGACCGGCAGGTAGCGGACTACCTGGCATTAACTGCAGATATCGACACTCTGAGGAGCGATGAACCCCTGGACTACTGGGTGCGCAGGCTTGATCTGTGGCCAGAGCTGTCACAATTTGCCATGAACCTCTTGTCTTACCCCGCCTCAAGTGTCCTCTCAGAAAGAACCTTCAGTGCAGCAGGAGGGATTGTAACTGAGAAGAGAACTCGCCTAGGTCACAAAAGTGTGGATTACCTGACCTTTATTAAAATGAACGAGGCGTGGATCTCGGAGGGTTACTGCACGCCGGAAGACTTGTTCTGACTCCCCATGCAGCTGTCCTTCTCTGCATGCCTCATGACTCCACACACAGCTGTCCTTTAGCGTCCTCCTCCCTCCGCCACCGTTACAAACTAGGGTGCAAACCCTACTGGTTTCATTTGAATCCAGGTAAATCCTGAGTTTTTCTGGCCTCTGTGCTTCAGTGGCTGCAACCAAAAAAATTAATATTTTCAGCATTTATATGGCATATTTTTCTGGCCTCTGTGCTTCAGTGGCTGCGACAAAAAAAATGAATATTTTCAGCATTTATATGGCATATTTTTTCTGGCCTCTGTGCTTCAGTGGCTGCGACAATTTTTTTTTATATTTTCAGCATTTATATGGCATATTTTTTCTGGCCTCTGTGCTGCAGTGGCTGCGACAAAAAAAAAAAGAATATTTTCAGCATTTATATGGCATATTTTTTCTGGCCTCTGTGCTTCAGTGGCTGCGACAACATTTTTTTATATTTTCAGCATTTTATATGGCATATTTTTTCTGGCCTCTGTGCTGCAGTGGCTGCGACAAAAAAAAAAGAATATTTTCAGCATTTATATGGCATATTTTTTCTGGCCTCTGTGCTTCAGTGGCTGCGACAAAAAAATTTATATTGTTAGCATTTATATGGCATATTTTTTCTGGCCTGTGTGCTTCAGTGGCTGCGACAAAAAAAACATAATTTTTCAGGAAAGTACACATGCCTAATTTTTCAGGGTTCTGCAACAGTGGCAAAATCGCATCTTTTATGGTCACCGCAGGTGATCAATAAAGTAGACCAAAAACTGGGCCCACACTGCAGAATCAGTGTTTTTTGGTTCACTTCACTGTACATTGAATTACCTCTGCCTGACCGTGCACGTGCGCACAAGCACGGTGACTGCTAAACACACCACTACAGAAATATTGCCACCAACAGGACGAACATCCTGGAGGTGACAAGCTCAACTAGTAATTAACAACTATTATTTGCTCACTTGACGGTATCATTCATTAAAGCTCTTTGCGTTTTTTTGCGTTGCAGTAAGCGCCGCGTTTCGTCTTTGCGTGTGAACAGGCTGTAACCTTTACACGACTTGATTGGCATGTAGACGCCGGACGTTTTAAAGCAGTTTATTACACAGGTTTAGAAATGTAGTGTGATTTCTGCCCTTTACAGCACAAAACGCAGCACTGTGTCAACAATGTATTTTTCAGATACATTTTTGCCCTTGATCCCCCTCTGGCATGCCACTGTCCAGGTCGTTGCACCCTTTAAACAACTTTAAAATCATTTTTCTGGCCAGAAATGTCTTTTTTAGCTTTTAAAATTCGCCTTCCCATTGAAGTCTATGGGGTTCGCGACGTTCGCGAACCGTTCGCATTTTTGACGCAAGTTCGCGAATATGTTCGCGAACTTTTTTTCCGACGTTCGCTACATCCCTAAAGAGGGCCCAACGTGCTTGACGAGGATTCAGTCTCTTGGCGGCAGAGATGTATTCCAGGTTCTTATGGTCCGTAAGAATGGTAAATGGGTTCAACCGAACCTTCCAAAAGATGACGCCATTCTTCCAGAGCCAGCTTAACCGCCAAAAGTTCCCTGTTGCCAACATCGTAATTCCTCTCGGCAGAAGAAAATTTCCGGGAAAAGAAGGCACAAGGGTGTAGGGGACCCTGGAAATCAGGCCGCTGAGAGAGAATGGCTCCAACACCGGACTCTGAAGCATCCACCTCCAAAACAAAAGGTCAAGAGACATCTGGATGAACTAAGACGGGAGCAGAACAAAAAGCTTGCTTCAGATCATCGAGCGCTCTCTGAGCCACAGGAGACCAGACAAATTGTGTTCCCTTCCGGGTAAGAGCAGTAAGGGGGAGGATAATGCCGGAAAAATTCTTGATGAATTTCCTGTAAAAATTGGCGAACCCCAAGAAGCGTTGGACTGCTTTCATATTAGAGGGAGGAACCCAATTCAAGACTGCCGAAACCTTGCCGGATCCATTTCAAAGACGGAGGGAGAAATGACATAACCAAGGAAAGAAATATTCGACTGATGGAACTCGCACTTGTCGATCTTGGTGAACAAATGATTCTCTCTGAGACGTTGAAGGACTTGCCTCACATGAGAAGCATGGAGAGACTCACAAGAAGAAAAAATCAAAATGTCATCCAGATAGACAACAACAGAAGAATAGAGGAGATCTCGAAAAATATCGTTCATAAAGTCCGGGAAGACAGCGGGCGTGTTGCAGAGGCCAAATGGCATAACTAGATATTCATAATGGCCATCACGTGTGTTAAATGCTGTCTTCCATTCGTCCCCTTGACGAACCCGAATCAGATTATAGGCTCCCCTCAGGTCCAGCTTCGAAAAAATGTTGGCGTCCTTGAGTTTATCGAACAGCTCAGGGATAAGGGGAAGAGGATACCTGTTCTTAACGGTAATCTTGTTTAGACCCCGGTAATCGATGCACAGCCGATAATCGAATCACCCCCATCCTTCTTCTGGACGAAGAAAAATCCAACACCAGCAGGCGAGTTGGACTTCTGAATAAACCCCCGAGGCAAATTTTCCTGGATGTACTCCTTCATGGCTTGGGTTTCAGGCACAGACAGAGGGTAGGTTCTTCCCCTAGGAGGGACAGTTCCAGGTATCAGGTCAATAGGACAGTCAGAGGGCCGGTGGGGGGAAGAACCTCGGCACTCTTCTTCTCGAAGACGTCAGAAAAGTCTCTATAACAGGAAGGAAGAGACTCAAGCGTGGAGACGGAGCAAATGGAGACTGGAGAAGAGGATGAGGAGGATAAACAATTAGAGGAACAGCAGGAACTCCAGGAGGACAGCTTTCCAGAAGACCAATCAATCATAGGGTTATGTAACTGGAGCCAGGGTAACCCTAAAATGATAGGGGTCGAAGGACAGGAGACGGCCAGAAACAAGATCTCTTCTTTATGGAGGTCACCAACTTGCAAATACAGAGGAGAAGTGGAGTGGGTGATAAGATCAGGAGAAACGGGATGTCCATCAATCGCATGAGCCGCCAGAGGCACTTGAAGAGGGACAAGAGGCAGGGAAGAAGCTCGGGCAAAAGAGAGATCAATGAAGTTCCCAGCAGCACCTGAGTCAATAAAGGCTTGACAAGGGATGGTCCTGGAGAGACGTTTAATACAGCAGGAAACCAACAGATGAGAGAAATTTCTTGATGGAGAAGAAGTGGCAGTGACCAGGACGGTCTCCACCCGCCGACCTAGGCTTTGGAGTTTCCCTGCGGCCGAGTTTGAGGCTTATTAGGACAGGTCTTAACAAAGTGACCCTTCAGGCCACAATAAAGACACAGTCCTGCTGTACGGCGACGAGACCTTTCCTCAGGTATAAGTCTGGTAGCCCCCAGCTGCATGGGTTCCTCTGGCACAGGAAGAGAATTAGCCGGAGCAGCTGGAATGTTGGAGTCGAGGAGCAATCTATGGGCTTGTGACTTGGCCGAAACCTCTCCTTCAGGCGCACATCAATGCGGATCACCAGAGAGACCAGGTCTTCAAATAGCAGAGGAAGATCTCGAGCAGCCAATTCATCTTTAAGGGACTCATTGAGACCATTCCAGAAGGCAGCTACAAGGGCCTCGTTGTTCCAGGATACCTCCGCAGCAATGGTACGGAAATCTATGGCGTACTCAGCTGCGGAGAGTGCCCCTTGGGAAATTTTCAGGAGGCGGGTAGAGGCATTCTCCTTCCTGCCGGGGGCATCAAAAATCTCACGAAAAGTGGAAAGAAATGCTGTGGAGTTGTGAACCAACGGATCATCCCGTTCCCAAAGAGGAGAAGCCCAGGCCAAGGCTTTCCCATGAAGCAAGGTCATGACGTAGGCCACTTTGGACTTCTCATTCGGGAAGTGTGAGAGTTCAAAATGAATCTTGTATTGATTCAAAAAACCCCGACAGTTCTCTGGATCACCAGAATAGCGAAGAGGAGCTGAGATCTTGGGTCTCCAGGAAAAACTCTCCCCGCTGGACAATGGAGCCGGAACCAAAACTGGGGTTGGTGGTGCAACAGAGACAGGAGGCAGTGGAGTCTGGGAAGCCTGCAAGGCATCAAGGCGATTTGAGAGGTGCTGCAAGCTCTGGGCAAGGTGCAACTGAGAAGCCTCGGAGTCCTCGAGACGCTTCATAAGGGCCTCTAAGACTGTCTCCAACGAGGAAGAACGACCAGCGGCTTTGGAGGGATCCATCCTTTTGGCCCAAGCTAACTATAACAATCTGTTTATCTCGGATCCCGGAGGAAGGTAGCTGATCCAGGAGAACTGATGGTAACAGGAACCTCTCTACAGCTCCGGTATTCACCGACGCCCTTTTGGGGCCCGGGCTTTCTGCTGCGGAGGTGGTAGAGAAGCCAGGCGAGTTACCAGGAGCGAAGTAACAAGGGATCAGGCAAGGCGTAGTCAAGTGCAGGCAAAGGTCGTTTCCAGAAGACGGGTTTCAAAGAAGCGAAGTACCAAGGGGTCAGGCTAAGGCGTTGTTAAATGCAGGCAGAGGTCGAATTCAGGCAGCAAAGGTTCGGAAGTCAGGAAAACAGGCAGAGGGTCAAAACCAGGAAACTCGAACAACCAGGGCTTTAGCAGGAACAGCAGGAACTGAAGCCAGCTTGGGCAATGTGAGGAGGAAGAGGAAGGTATTTAAGGGAACAGGAACCAATCAGGAGCAGGCTGAGGAAGACAGACACATCAGGGACCAATAGGTATTTAAGGGAACAGGAACCAATCAGGAGCAGGCTGAGGAAGACAGACACATCAGGGACCAATAAGAAGCCAGGCGCCTAAATTAGGGGTCATTGCTCCTAAGTATGTGAGCGTCCATTCCTGCGCAGGCGTCCGATTTGATGTGTGCGGGCGCCTCGATGCCAGCGCCCAAGTTGACGCGTGCCTGCACTTATGCGCCGGTGCTCAAAACCAGCAGCGGGTGTTACAATACTGCAATTAAATGGGCGCTTTCATGATAACAAAAGGTGTAATCTAAGTTACATTTCATAGAAATAAGAAACCTTCTAGATACAATATGTTTAATTTTTTTTACCATTTCTAAAATAATCCGTAATAAAAGTTACTAACCCTGGTGGTCTAGTGGGGGGACGGCAGGGAAGCCTGCCGTGCAATCTTCTTCCTTCTTCCTAAGGCGCGTGTCGCGCATCTTTCCTATTTAAAGGCGCATTTGGGCGAAATTCAAATGTTTAAAGGGACATTCAGGTTTAGAATCGTTGCCTGTTATTGTTCCTGGTGCTTCTGAGCTTTAAGCTAAATCTGTTTTGAACCTGTTATTGATTCCTGTTGTGACCCCTGCCTGGCTTTGACAATTCTACTCTCTGTATCCTGACCCTTGCCTGTTTACCGACTCTGATTCTGTTTAACCCTCTGATTGACTTCCTGGTTTGACCCTTGCCTGCCTGACTACGCATATTCTCTACCTGCCTCGACCCAGCCTGATCTGACTACTCTTTTGCCTAACGCTTTGTACTACGACCTTCTGCCCAAAGACTCTCGCTAACAGTCGTGCCCCTCTGCCTATCCAGAACCTCTTGCCTTGCACCGCTCGTTTAAGTCCTGGTTGCATCCAAGTCACTGAGGGCTCCTCCCGAGGCCAACAGCAGTCACACTACAGGTGAAGCACGAGCCGAGACCAGGGTGCTTGGCATTTGTTCTGGTGTTGGGTGCCGACCGTGACATAATCAAGTTCACTAGAGTAGGGTGATCCACCTGTTGCCTCTAGAGAGCAGAGAGGAGCTCTTGGTCTGGAGCACAAGTGGGCTATGGCCTATAATTCCAAAATAGTGTGAGTAAAACATGTTGTTGTTAGGGTTACTCATCAAAATATGTATTAAATATCTATTAAGTCCCCATTTATAAGTAACTGGATTTTAGTCTAAAACAGCAGGAAAACTGAAAAAAAAAAAAAAAAACCTGCAGTACAATGGTAACTCTCAACAACCTCTTTGATGTGACAACCCAGCATATTAATTATAAGTGGTTAATGTAACAATGTTGGAACTATAATAAGGCAGAGAGATTAGTCAGATGGACTGGGTCATACAAGGAAAGTCAGAAGTACACTGTAAAAGGGATTTAGCGGAGAGCAGAAACCAGGGAACAGAGCGCATCATACATAGAGGAACATAATTTTAGTACCAAAGGGTTATGTTTAGACAATGTCAGACAGGCCAAATTTCTTGACACAAACTGAATTACGGTACTTCTTCAAGCTATATTGCAGAAACACCCTTCCTCTAAACGATAGAACTTGTTTTCTCAGGCAATGAGCTGACAGAGACAGGATCTATAAAAAGATTTCTTCCATAGCTGTTTAGAGGAAACCATCTAATCCCTATCCTTGTCTAACCAAATTGCTTGCAAATGAGTTTTTCACTGTGTGAGGTCATTGTGCATAAAAATTGCGTTGACAGTAATTTAAATTCACAATTTGATAAAACTGTTTTTTTTTTATTTATATATTTTTTTTAATATTTACTCCACCACCAAACTCATGTGTACATAAATATTTGCAATTTGCAACTATGCCATATTAAAAAAGCTCTTATGGACATTCAAAGCGCGAATAAAAAATTATAATTCTGTTTGCACAATAGATACACCAGTCTTATTCAACTATATGGGGGTTATTTACTAAAACTTTACTTTTTCACACTTTTGGGGGAATGTTATATGTTTTGTTAGTGGAAAAAAACATTTGCAAACACCTTTGCAAACATTAACAATGTTTGTGCCGTTTTTGACTGATTAAATACCTCAATGAACTCCTCGCAAAGTTTGAAACAAAATTGCTTTTGCGAACGTTCGCAATATATGTATACCACTTTTTGCAACAAAATATTTAACAAAATTCCACAGCAGGTGTTAAGGGTTCTCAATGCATAATTAAGATTTGCAATGCAATAAAAGCCTAATGAAGAATTTTACATTGTGATTTTTGTTTGCAAAGTTTTGCTCTGCTTTTTTTTAAAATTTTAATAAATAAACCCCCTAAACGTTACCTATGGGTTACTTGAAGTTCCTAAACCTGACTGTGTTGCCAACCTGACTGTCCTTTTTTAACCTGTCAGAGTTTCTAAGGCTAATAGACTACTGCTGCACAAATATGCCAACCCTCTCAGGAAGATGGAGTAGTTATAAGAGAATAAATTTGCCAGGCACAAATTTGTGGTGAATTTTCATGTTTTGCCACGGGCTTATAAATTTGCAAAACTGCAGCGGAAATCTGCAGACAAAAAAAAATCAGCTGCACATAAAAATTGTTTCACGACTTTAATGCATTTGCATAGGCGCGTGTATAAAAATTGTCACACATTTTGATGCCCATTGACTCAATGCGTTTCGTAAATTTTTTGCTCATCACTAAGATGGAGGTAAGAGGTAAGTATCAGGCAAATACTGTTATGGCAAAATTATAATTAGCATTCAAAGCCATTGTTATGATAGATATAGAAAAAGTTTATTTTCCGACGTCAGTATCTCTCTTGAAGGAATTGTTCAGTATAAAAAAACTGCCAAAAAGGCTGTGCAAAATAAAAAATGTTTTGAATATAGTCAGTTAGCCAACAATATAAGCTAAGAGGCTGGAGTGCCTGGATGTCTAACATAACAGACAAAACAGAATATTACTTCCTGCTTTGCAACTCTCTTTGTTTCCACTGATTGGTTACCAGGCAGTAACCAATCAGTGACTTGATATATCCCATGTGGCCCCCCTTCAAGTCACTGACTTGAAGAGAGCTGGAAGCAGGAGGTTGGGTTCTGGATATTATGTTAGACATCTGCTCACTCCAGCATTTATTGATTACATTTTTGGCTGACTAACTATATAAGTATTTTTTACCCAGTTTTTATTTTTAGACTAAATTGTTCCTTTAACTTCTATAAAATATATATAATAATATATACATTTTTACATTGCTGATTTCTTTACTTTTTTTGGTCTTTTTTTAATCTTTTCTTATTCAATAAATGTACCCATTGATCAACTATTAAGACTTTACTTACTTATCCTAGTTTTGGCAGAATACTTTTGGTATCGAATTGAAAAGAATGGAATTAAGTTGTTCTCAGGTTCAGACAAAATCTCTTTCATGCCATTTAGGACATTCAGATAAAGCAAAGTTCAACTGCAATGTTTCCAGATAAATTATATTGTCAGAGATTTTCTGTGATACCGTATTTACCCAAGGATTTGCTGTGTGCTTCAAAGATTACTTTTTCAAGAGCTGAGATAATGACTACATTGTCTTTATTAGAATACCTATAATGCTAGGATTTAAATATGTACAATTAATAAATGAATAAATATTGAATGAAAGTGAACCATATTCATGTAAAAATTATCCAGTTTACTGCAATGTATCATAAGCAAACACAAAGAAGCAGATTTAATAACTATTGAACTTGCATTCCAAACAGTTTGTTTTGTTTTCCTAGCTACTAACATTTTCCTGTTAAGTAAAATGTTCTTGAGCCAGGATTTGTAATAGGAAGGATATGCAATAGTGTACGCAAAGGGGCCTACTTATTAAACTTCACATTTTTCTAGTCTTAAAGAGAGAAAAATTGAATTTTTAGGGAAACAAATTTTTTTTTAGATTTATTATGCTCTGAAACTGCTAAAAATTCTAATCTGAAAATACCCCAGCTAACCTGTCGAAATCATGTAAAAGTCAACGGCAGATGGTCCCTTTAAGAACATGTTATTTACCTTCAGGAGCCTTATTAGTTGTTGGCTGTTTGTGCTCGTTTAGTTTGATAATGAGAGTTTTTCAGGAAAAAAATAGGATAAAGTTGTACAATCGGGTGCAAAATCAAAAAGTCACACAATTCAAATTGTCGCATGATTTTGTTGTGACTATTTTTTGCACAGGTTTGTTTTCGAGAATAATTATTGGTAAATTAAGGGAATTTGGGTTTAGGAGTTTGGTCAAATTATTTTCAATATGGTGAGAAAAAGTCGAGTTTTAGTAAATAGGCCTCTAAATGTAGCATACTATAATCATTGTTTGTTCATTTTATTTTTTGCTCTAAAGTAATATACCTATACAAATATAAAAAGACCAGGATAAAAGAATGGCATATAGTACCATAGACATTTTAAAAACGTATTGATCTTACTTAAGGTTTACTTAAATTAGAACATTAGTGGTCAGATTTATCAAAGGTTGAATTTATGTGAATTTTTTTTCTTTTACTAAATTTGAATATACTGTACAGTAACGCAAATGGGATGTTATTTAAGAAAAAATGTGAACATCTAATATTTGATCGAATAGTCCAGACCCGAATTCAAATCAAATTCAAATCAAATTTGAATCGAGTTTTACCTAAAAAAAACCCTCAAATGTCAGGAAGGCAATTAACATATTCAAATGTTTCAATCAACCTCTGCCAATGAACTCGGCAGGTTTTAGGTGGATAATATTTGAATTAGAACGGTTTCCATGGTCGAGGTTCGAAATGGGGGATTAAAATGCAAATGTGTGAATTTTGACTCCAAACAAAATGCAAATTTACTATTCGAATGATTGAAGTAAAACTGATGACAATATAATACAGGGGTTTGTATACCTTTCCTAAAACTGATTTTTTTTTTCCCCCAATCCTATTGGGCATGCATCTCAAACTTTATTATTGATGCAAGAGGATTTTACAATTAGAATCTTTCTTACTAAGGTTACTTCTGCACCCTCATTATTATCTAACATACTGTATTTTTTAACATAAATCTTGCAAAGAGTTAAGAAGAGAGAAATATTAATTGCATATTATTTTTTATTGATTTTGTATCTTTTGCCAAAGTGTAATAATTCTGAAGTCAGAGTACATTTTGAACATGTTTGTGTTACAATAATAAACAATCTAACTTCAGAAAGGCAGCGATAAGGCTCTTTAATGAAAGCAAGCAATACAATTGTGAGCTGGTCATTTACAAAGGTACTTGGTCAATACCTGCTTTTCAAATAATAATTTGTTTCAAGGTGGAATAAATACTTCAATGGCTTCCTTTGCAAGTTGTGCCTACACACATGATTGACTTGCACATGCTCACAATATTTCTTACACCATGAACATAGCCACTCTGGATATTCACACGAACTCTGATGCCAGAAAACACAACTTGTGTTCAATTTACCAACATAGATGTATATTTGTATCTGTATTGGAAAATTATATACAATCAGAGAGGTGTGCTATTTTGCAGTCACTGCTATCTAGCAAGAATTATTGGGACAATCATATGACACAAAGAAGAGGCATCTAAGGGGCAGATTTATCAAAGGTCGAATTTCGAAGTGAAATACACTTCGAAATTCGACCATCGAATTGATATACTTCGACTTCGAATATCGAAGTCGAAGCTTTTTTTACCGAATTTGACCGTTTTGCAGTCGAAGTAAGATCGTTCAAAAGTGTATTTCACTTCGATTAAATCATTCAAATCGAATGATTGAAACGGTTTCAAAGATCGAACGATTTTACTTAGACTACAAAAAAACTTAGAAGGTCCCCATAGGCTAACATAGCACTTTCTTCAGGTTTAATTTGGCGAACTATTTAAGTCAAAGTTTTTTTTTAAAGAGACAGTACTTCGATTATCGAATGGTCGAATATTGGAACAATTTTTACTTTGAATCGAAGTCGAAGTAAATTCAAAGTCATAGTATCCTATTCGAAATTGACATTTTTGAAGTTTGAATTTTCGAATTTTTTTACTTCGAAATTTCCCTCGAATTCACTTCGACCCTTGATAAATCTGCTCCTAAATGTATAAAAAAACTGAATGGATTTTCATTTCAGGATGCTCTTGCATAAATTAAGCTAGTGACTTGGAGAACTCAATGTTCATATATTTACATAGTTAATTTGTGTTGTAATAATTGCAAAATTGTATTATGTGTGGCACATAAGAAAAAAATGTCCAGTGGCAATGCTCCAAATGTAGTACAAAAGCTTTTATTGCAACTTTTAAGTACCAGCATCATCTGTTCATTAGTGCTTTTGCCCTGAGAAGGCCTCAGGTCAGTTTATGTGGTTATTAATAAATATGTATTTTTAAAGAGATGACCCAAAGATGCTACATGTTTTGTGGAAATATTTCAATTGTTTTGAACATACAATATTAGGAAAGACTAAGACAAATATAGCTTTCAAGCATACTCTTATTTTTAGGAAATAAAAACAATTAAATGTTATAATGACAGATAACAGGCTTTATTATCATTGTATTGTATCCTTGTCACAATGTTTTTATAGTCATAATGTGCAATGGATAATTAAAATCAGTGAATTAAAAGTTTACATTGATTAATGGTTTTTGGGGCACTTTAAACCTGCAGGAATAAATAGCCCAATGAATGTCACAATGTGACTTAAAGTTGGTAATTACTTGTTCTACTGTATACTACAGCATAATATTTAACTAAGCACTTTTGTTTTGAAATATATACTTATCCGGATACTTTAATTAAATCCATAATACACATAGATGTTGGTGCATTGGAGCTCTTTGGCAGGTGGTAAATTCAGGTTCATCTGTCTAATGCTGCTCCCTTGCTTGTGAATTCCCACCTACCTTCTACCCAAATTTATGCCGCACTGGTAAGCAGTGATAGTGTTTCATACAGAAAGCCTATGGCATTGTAAGGCATTGAAAATTGTACATTTGGTGCCTAAGTTTTGGCATCAAGATACTACTTTTATTTATTTTTTTCACTCAGTGCTTAGTTGTATTAAGAAAACATAGTTCACATAAATACTACAGTGGTAGTATACGCATAATAAACACAGATTACATTATAATTTCTTCTCTTTTAGGTTACAGCTACAGTATGTAACCCATTTTTGTCTCATATATATAGGTATAGTGTTTCCCCGGTTTATAGTGGGGAGGGGACATTGTTCAGCTAAGTTTTTGGGGTAAGAGTGCTGCTTTTTCATATTGTATATTGGAATGAATTTCTCCTACTAGTTGGTTATATGTTGAGGCCTCTAGTTGCTTCCAGTTTCTGGCTATTAGTCTCCTAGTTTCAATGAAGATATGGGTGAGGATTTTTTCAGACATATTATCTCCCAAGTCTGGAAATTTATCAAGTAGAGTCACGCTTGGGGACCTTGTAGATTAATATTTAGACATTTTTGTAACAGTGTGAACTAGATGTGTAGGTGTGTAGCATGGACCCTTTGTTATTAAAGTTCCTCCAGCAAAGCATGGATGTCCCTGGCTAAATCCAAGCAATTTTTTTCTGGAGTGCTGTTTTAGCCTATGGAAGACATCCTGGGATCAATTTGGAGTTATTTGCAGCTTTCCTGACATTCAAGTTTTTTTCGGAGAAGATCCTATTCACTATTCAGACTTTGAAAAATTTGATTTTTTTTTTTCAATAAATTTAGATTGGTCAAATTTAAATCTGCACCTTAGTGTGGGATTTCAAGCTCACGATAGCTACCCACCAATCCTCTATTACAAACAATTGGAAATCTTTTTTCCACTGAAGAATTGCTGGAAATTTCTCCTGGTACATGTTTTCCAATAGTAGGCTGCAGCATGTTGCAATGCCTTTAGGTACTGTTGGGTTTTTCACACACATAATCTCCAATGCTGTTGATTTCATTGTAGAACTCTAGCATTCTTATTGGGGCATTGAATGATGGAAATGACATTTTGCTCTTCAGGCCTGTAAATGTTGCCCACATTTGTAGTCCAGCTTTCACTATATCCATATATGTTTTCTTTGTGATTAGTCATGGATTTTGTGCCCATAGAAGTTGAGTTAGAGAGTGAGGTGCTACGCAGTGTTGTTCCAATTCAAGCCACCTTTTATTTTGTGGGGGTTAATGACAAGCACAGGTTTGTGCTACAATATAAGCCTTATAGTACCGTTATTATCTGGTATCAATAGGCCTCATAGTTGTTAGCTAAAGTGTTGTGCAATCTTGGTTGTTGCAAGATGAACCCGGTGATTCATTTTTGAATTTCCTGGAAAGAGGACCATGGTACTAAACAATTCAGAGTGTGTAAAGAATAATTGGCAAGACCATAATTTTTACAATTGACATACAGTCGAACCATGAGACCATGCAGATTTTCCATGCCTGCATAAAAGTTTTTATTTTTGCCAGTAGTCCATGGTAGTTTGCTTTGAATAACTGTTCTGGTGACCTTGTAAAATAAATTCCTAGGTACTTCAATCGAGACGCCAATCAAACTATTTAAAGTATTCTCTAACTATTGCTGCATTGTGTCAAGATTGATAATGCCCTTAGCTTACATTTTATTTACATTTACCTTGTAATATGACACTTTTCCAAACATGTCCAGGAGGTATTGTAAAACTTTCGTACCTTCCACTGGGTCAGTGATTACTACATTAACATCATCGGCATACAAACCAATTTCGTTGACTCTTTGGCCTCACTTCTATTCCCTGGAAAGTGTGTGTGTCGCTTACATTTTGTGCCATTAGATTGAAAACTAGGGGAGACAAGGGGCACCCATAGTGAGTGCCATGAGAGAGAGTGAATATATATTTCAAGCCCCATCCTTTTATGACATATGCTTTTCGTACATATCCCAGAAAGCTATCCTATCAAAGGCTTTGTTGGTGTCCAGGGACAGCACCAGGGCTGGTATTTGTTTTCTTTTTATTATCTGTACAAGGCCTACCTTTTACAAAGCCTACTTGATTCAATGATATAATATAAGCTAATATCTCCTGAAGTCTGGAGGCTAGACTACTTGCATATATTTTGACATCCACATTTTGTAGGCAGACGGGCCTGTAGTTGGCACATTGCTTAGGATTCTTTCCTTCTTTTTGGATTAAAGACATGTGTATCCCTAGCATCTCCTTTGGGAATCATTGTTGTGTTGCAGCGTAGTTGAAAATTTGAGCTAGTCGTGGGGTCAAAAGTTCTGCGTATGTTTTAAAGGACAAGGAAAGTCTAAAATAGAATAAGGCTAGAAATGCTGTATTTTGTATACTAAACATAAGCATGAACTTACTGCACCACAAAGCCTAATCAAACAAATGATTTATGTTAGTAAGTCTCTGATTGTGTTCCTCATATTAATTTTCAGTTTTCAGAGTCCTATCTCTATTTTTTTGCAGGTCTAATTGGTGCAATTCCTCCTTTATTGTTGCTGAGGGTGAATTTGTATTCTCTGTTTGTAATTGTATTCATTGATGTTTATGTGCCTGCAAATTATTAAAAGGAGAAGTTTGTGCTGGTAGGTTGGTTTGGAAAACT
The DNA here is from genome assembly GCF_017654675.1 of Xenopus laevis. Lineage (NCBI taxonomy): Eukaryota > Metazoa > Chordata > Amphibia > Anura > Pipidae > Xenopus > Xenopus laevis. The sequence goes on along the minus strand of NC_054382.1, from coordinate 68,447,711 downwards.
TATACTACAACCTTTCGGATTTGTGACTTGTTTTGCCGTTGTAACAACAGGGTCTCATTAAGGCGCCATATCAGGGGTGTTTTTGGTTAATGAGAATTTGCAAGTACCAGAGTAATTGGGGTGTGGTCAGACCAAGTTATGGGCCCAATGCTTGCTTTTTTCTGGAGTAAGTTAGGTGCACATAAAATATGTGAAGTCTTGTTGCTTCAGGAATTTCACTCGGCATGGGTCAAAATATAAGTTTTGCCAGCTGGGTGTCTGTGGTACTTTGTGTTAGTTAACTTCTACTGGTCCTACTTCTCTGTAGGTCTAATTCAGGGTTTTGTACTAGGTTGTAGTCCCAAGCTGCAATGGTAGTACCTTTCATTATTGATTCTAGCTTTTGTAATACCATTGCAATGAACTTGTACTGCCTTTTATTTGGGGCATATATATTGACAAATGTGTAGTTTCTGGTATTTCCCATTACAATAAAATATCTGCCCTGGGGGTCCCACCACTGGTTTTCCATTTCACAGTTTATGTGATTGCTAAATAATATGGCTATTCTTATTTTCTTTTCTAGTGCCAATGCAGTATATCTCATTGAGTATTGCGTACCCCAGACTGGGAATATTTGTCAGGCTTCTTCTGGTTTCAACATCACTGTCATAGTTCCATTTCTTGTGAAGATGAGTTTTGTGGGGAATCTCCACCTGTAGACAATCTTGTGTTCCTGTACAGTTGCCTTTATTTGGACAAATTCCTTTCTCCGCTATATTGTTGCGGTGGACATATCTGAGGAAGAGGGAGATATCTTTGTATGTCTCCATAGGTTTGCATGGTATGATGTTCTTGGAGCAGTTGGTCTTTGTTATGGTAAAAGTGCACCTTAACAATGACATCTCTTGGGGCTGCTGTTGGTGCATTCTTTGCCTTAGGTAGTCTGTGCGCTCTATTTAGGATTAATTCAGATTCTGGCATTTCCAGAAGGATCGTTGCTATTAACTTTTGTAAATTGGTTGATAGGTCTTTAGCTTGTATCAATTCTGGGATTCCTCTCAGCCTCACTTTATTGTGGTGTGATCTGTCTTCTAGTTTTTGCTTCAACGTTGTGATCTTCACTTTCAGGGCTGTTGTAAGGTCTATAACATTGTTATGTGAACCCACCATCTCTCTTATTTTGTTTTCAATGTGGATCATTCTGTTTCCGATACACCTCAGCTCTTTACGCAGTTCAGTAATAACTAGAGATGTCGCGAACTGTTCGCCGGCGAACTTGTTCGCGCGAACATCGGGTGTTCGCGCTCGCCGGAAGTTCGCGAACGTCGCGCGACGTTCGCCATTTTGGGTTCGCCATTGTTGGCGCTTTTTTTTGCCCTCTCACCCCAGACCAGCAGGTACATGGCAGCCAATCAGGAAGCTCTCCCCTGGACCACTCCCCTTCCCTATAAAAACCGAAGCCCTGCAGCGTTTTTTCACTCTGCCTGTGTGTGCTGAAGAGATAGTGTAGGGAGAGAGCTGCTGCCTGTTAAGTGATTTCAGGGACAGTTGAAAGTTTGCTGGCTAGTAATCGTTTTGATACTGCTCTGTTATTGGAGGGACAGAAGTCTGCAGGGGTTTGAGGGACATTTTAGCTTAGGTAGCTTTGCTGGCTAGTAATCTACCTTCTACTGCAGTGCTCTGTATGTAGCTGCAGTGGGCAGCTGTCCTGCTTCTGATCTCATCTGCTGACTGCTGCAATAACAGTAGTCCTTGTAAGGACTGCTTTTATTTATTTTTTTGTTGTTTTACTACTACTACTACTACTACTATAAGAGCCCAGTGCTATTAGTCTAGCAGTGTTGGGGAGTGGGACTGGTGTGCTAATCTGCTGCTCCTAGTAGTTCAGCAGCACCAACTTTAATTTTTTTTTTTAATATTCATTTTTTTTTTATTTTACTTTTTTTTATTTTACTACCGCTGTAGTAGTGTATAAGTTGACCTTTTAGGCATTATTTGCCCTGTAGGCATTATTTGCACACTGTTTTCTTCAACCCGCCATCTAGCTGTGTGACCTTGTTCACATTCTGTCTAAATATCCATAATATTACCGTCTCCAGAAAAAACACCGGAGTGACTTTTTTCAAGCAGCCATAATATATTTTACGTAATCCGTATCCACCGCTGTAGTAGTGTATACGTTGACCTTGTAGGCATTATTTGCACAGTGTTTTCTTCAACCCGCCATCTAGCTGTGTGACCTTGTTCACATTCTGTCTAAATATCCATAATATTACCGTCTCCAGAAAAAACACCGGAGTGACTTTTTTCAAGCAGCCATAATATATTTTACGTAATCCGTATCCACCGCTGTAGTAGTGTATACGTTGACCTTGTAGGCATTATTTGCACACTGTTTTCTTCAACCCGCCATCTAGCTGTGTGACCTTGTTCACATTCTGTCTAAATATCCATAATATTACCGTCTCCAGAAAAAACACCGGAGTGACTTTTTTCAAGCAGCCATAATATATTTTACGTAATCCGTATCCACCGCTGTAGTAGTGTATACGTTGACCTTGTAGGCATTGTTTGCCCAGTTTTTTTGGCCGCAGCCACTGAAGCACAGAGGCCAGAAAAAATATGCCATATAAATGCTGAAAATAGTAATTTTTTGCCATACGTTGACTCAACGTATATGGCAAAAAATGACTATTTTCAGCATTTATATGGCATATTTTTCTGGCAACTGTGCTTCAGTGGCTGCGACCAAAAAAATGCATATTTTCTGCATTTATATGGCATAATTTTTCTGGCCTCTGTGCTTCAGTGGCTGCAACCAAAAAAATTTATATTTTCAGCATTTATATGGCATCATTTTTCTGGCAACTGTGCTTCAGTGGCTGCAACCAAAAAAACTGGGCAAACAATGTCTACAAGCTCAACGTATGGCGAAAAATGACTATTTTCAGCATTTATATGGCATATTTTTTCTGGCAACTGTGCTTCAGTGGCTGCAACCAAAAAAACTGGGCAAACAATGTCTACAAGGTCAACGTATGGCGAAAAATGACTATTTTCAGCATTTATATGGCATATTTTTTCTGGCAACTGTGCTTCAGTGGCTGCGTCCAAAAAAACTGGGCAAACAATGCCTACAAGGTCAACGTATGGCAGTTGTTTAAAGAGAACAGTAGATTACTAGCCAGCAAAGCTACCTAAGCTAAAATGTCCCTCAAATCCCTGCAGACTTCTGTCCCTCCAATACAGAGCAGTATCAAGCAGATTACTAGCCAGCAAACTTACTATCATCTGTCCCTGAAATCACTAACAGCTCTCCCCCTACACTATCTCTTCCAAGCACACACAGGCAGATTTTTCAGATACATTTTTGCCCTTGATCCCCCTCTGGCATGCCACTGTCCAGGTCGTTGCACCCTTTAAACAACTTTAAAATCATTTTTCTGGCCAGAAATTTTTTTTTTAGATGTTAAAGTTCGCCTTCCCATTGAAGTCTATGGGGTTCGCAAACCGTTCGCGAACCGCTCGCGTTTTTGCGCAAGTTCGCGAATATGTTCGCGAACTTTTTTTCCGACGTTCGCTACATCCCTAGTAATAACTTTCTGCATGTTGCTTTAAATATCCTTAACGAGCAAGTATAGTAGGATTTTTAGTGTACCTGTAGTGAAATCTTTTTCCGAGTCTGTCAGGCTGTGCTCCCCATGTTGCGAGTTAGACAGTGGGGACATGCTGAGCGAGAAGTATCTTTTTCACTGTCATCTTTGGCCCTTCCTGGTGGGTCTATGTGTTTATCCTTTGCTCCATAGAAGGTAGTTAACTTGGTCTGAGAGCCTTTTTTCATATGGCTTTTGACCTCCTTGATTCACTGGACTGTTTCTAGCTGCATTTGAGTGGACTCTCTGTGTTTCCCAGCTCTGCTTTGCTGATTTTATTGGGCCTATGCAGTGTTAGGCCATGCCCCAAGATACTACTTTTAATTTTACATGTCCATGTCAAAATTCTACTTTGATGTAGATCATGTTAATGTATGTGTGGGATGTGTGTTCGGATTTTTAAAATCTAGAATTCTGAATATACAAGTTTTATGCCTACTGTTTCTTTTTTAAATTAGCCACAATCATCTCTGAGCAGTAGGGTAGTAAATTGTGGAGGCTTTTTTATTAATGGTCAGATTTTAGTGGTTTTAAAGGTTTTTGAAACCACGACTAAGCTCCCAAACTCTAAAACTAAGACTGTCATTGAATTTATTAAAAAATTTGAATCTAAAAAGTAAAAAACAAAAAAAGTGCTGAACGACCCGTACAAAATATGAATACCTGATTTTTGGCAAAAAATCAGAAAACCTTAAGAAGTCTGCTTTGATTTATTAAGATTGAATAATAAGATCACCATAGCTCGCATTTACTTCTGTAGCACCTCTACAACTTTTACTTGGCGAAATGTGGTGTAGTGCTAAAGGCACTACTAAGTTTAGAACTGCAATAAATGTCAAGGAAATAATAACACACTATGGCTTATAACATATACTACTTTACTAAAGAAAATGGCTACCAACACACAATTAAAAACAATACACACAATGCTAAGTCAATTACAGTGAATTAAACAGTTAAACACTTCTGCTTAGCTTCAGACATGAAGTTCTTAGCAGAGGTTCCTGAAGAGCCAATTCTTTGCATAAAAAGTAGAATCTCTGGGCATGTGGTTTGGCCACCTTCCATGCAAAATTACTTGTCCAAGTACTTCAGTGAGATTCTGTCACGCAGTTTTGAGCAAGTGCCTTGAGTATCCTTAATGATTCAAATTTCACAACCTAAACCTAAATCTACCTGTTCATTAGGGACCTTTTAGAACAAACTGATGATCCCTTACAATGTTCCCAATATTTTGCATACTCTTAGGGGGAAATTTATCAAGGGTCGAAGTTAATTCGAGGGAATTTTCAAAGTAAAAAAATTTGAAATTTGAAGTAATTTTTTGTATAGTTTGACCATCGAATAGGATACTATGACTTTGAATTCGATTTGAAGTAAAAATAGTTCGAATATTCGACCATTCGATAATCAAAGTACTGTCTCTTTAAAAAAAACTTTGACTTCAATACTTCGCCAAATTAAACCTGTTGAAGTGCTATGTTAGCCTATAGGGACCTTCTACAGCATTTTTCTAAGTTTTTGAAGTCGAAGTAGAAATCGTTCGATCGTACGATAAAATCGTTCGAATCATTCAATTCGAAGGATTTAATCGTTCGATTTTACTTCGACCGCAGAATAGCCAAATTTGATTAAAAAAAGTTTGATATTTGAATTCAAAGTATTTTAAAGGACCAGTAACGTCAAAAATCTTTACAAAAAACTCTGTGACTGTCAAGGCAGCTGAAACAAAGCAGCCGCAAAAGAATGCGTCCAACACTGAGCCGGCAACCCCAGGAGGACAAGCTTCTTTTAGTGAGCCGTGCTGCTCCCGGCCTGTAGCTGCTGCTCCCTCTGTCAAACTGCTGTTGGGCTGCTGAAGGCTGAATCGTGAGCGGTGCAGCCTCCTAATACACACAATGCGGACCTGCAAAGAGCCAGGGTTATTTGATTTTCTTTTATTTACTCATCCTGCCAGCTCAGTGTTGGACGCATTCTTTTGCGGCTGCTTTATTTCAGCTGCCTTGACAGTGACGGAGTGGGCACAGGGGTTGGCAGTCAGGGCTGCATTTCTGGAGCGGAGGAGCTGGAGACATCGCCTTCATACTGCTGCTGGATGAAGAAGAGTTGGAGAAGGCGATCGGGCAGAGGACACACTGTCAGTGTATAGCCAGGAGGAGAAATCGAGTGCTGCAGATGGATGGTCGCCCTTTCGAGGTTTCTGAAGAGGACAGGAAGTGGAGTTTGTGTAAGTTATTTCTTAATAAAGACTTTGCTATTTTAAATTTTAATTTGTGTTGGTGTTTTTTTCCCGTTGTATTCTAATGAATTTTTTTGTAAAAATTTTTGACTTTACTGGTCCTTTAATTCGATGGTCGAATTTCGAAGTATTTTTAACTTTGAAATTCGACCCTTGATAAATCTGCCCCTGAGTGCCAACCACCCCACTCAGATAATGGGACACAATTTTCACAAAACAGGTTTGAGTGTGTTACAATATCTATCATGTTGAGTGTGGAGACGCCTAGGCCAAGGTCTTTTGTTCTGTAAATCATCAGGGAGCCAAGAGCTGGTGTCCACTGTTTACAAAACTAGCTAGTCTGTGTTCACTTGTAAATTAATGCCGGTAGGCTGTTGTGTGAATGAAATAATTTTTAAGCCTTAACATGTGTTAAAGCCTACTTTTGCAGTATTCATTTAATTCCAGAAAATCATATTTATTCATAGCACTACAATTGGTATAAAAGGTTTTTGTGTATTTTTCCACTTAATAAATTTCACTTTTTAGAGCTTTTTAGAAATATTGGACAACCACACATTTTTTGAGATGCATGGAAAAACGCTATTCTATTTTTAGTAAGATTGGAAGGGCAAAAGTAGGTTAGACTAAATAGTCGCTTGTGTGCCTGGGTTTTTGACTTTTTAATAGGAAGATCACAGTGGTGAGAGTTGGCAGTTTGTGTCCCTAATACTAACCTTCTAAATACAAGTGCTCCACGAGGATGTGTACTTAGTCCTTTGCTCTATTCTCTCTCTATACCTATGATTGTGTGGTCATTTACAACTGTAATTTCATTGCAAAATTTGCTGATGACACAGTAGTGCTGGGCTTCATCTCCAATTATCAGGAGTCAGCTTATAAGGCAGATGTGGAGAATCTAATATCATTGTGTTGAGTATTGTCTTTATATGAACATCAGCAAAACTAAGTAGTTGGTGGTGGACTTTAGAGGAAACAGCAGATGTCTTGTTCTACACTTACTATTGGCGAGGCTGCAGTAGAGAGGGTGAGAAGTTTTACATTTCTCAAATTCTGAGAACCTGACATTGTATGACCATATTCGAGCACAGTCTAAGACCAGGCAGAATATTTTATTATTTAAGAATTATTTAAGAATTTTGCGGAAATTTGGAGTTTCAGCAGAAATGTTAAAGACCTTTTATATTGGTGCTGTGGGAATTGTTCTAACACAGACCCTCATTTCATGGTTTGGGAATTACGGTGTACAATGTTTACGCACAGTAGAACGTTGCACTTAATTCACTTTATCATCACTTTATCACAAGATATTGTAAGGAGATGTAGAGTTACAGCATTCTGAATTATTAAAAATGGAACTCATCCTTGTAATTGTCGGTTTCACTTATTAAAATCAGGGGAAAATGTTTTGAGTCTTAAGGTCAGAACAGAGAGGTTTAGGAAAAGTTTTTATCCTCGAGTTATTAGGCTTCTTAATCATGATATGCCACCACAGCATTTTTTAGTTTTTAATTATTTCTATATTGATGAATGTAGGAATATATTATACTGTAGATGTTGTTACCCTCTGGTTGCTGTGTTTTGTTAACAATATGGCACTTTAGTATTTATTGTTTATAATATATGCACAATGTAAGTGTTTCACAGTAGGAAGTATGTATTTTCATATTATAAGCACAACGCAGCTTTGTTTTTGAAAAATGTTGGCACTACATTTTATTTATTATATATTTAGTATGCATTGTTTAATGCATTGCACTGCCATTGTTCTTGTATCTAAGCACTATTGCACATTTTTTAATGCAATAATATAGTGATAGTTTAAAAAAAATTACACAGTTTTGGAATGATCAGGGTACATTTCACTACAGGTTGTACTTGTATAGCTTTGTATTTGACAAAAAAAAAATATTATATATAAATAATATTATATACATGTTTTTACCTTGCATGGGGCACTTTTGGACTTACATACTATATGTGGCACAAGCTTCTTCCGCATATAATGAATATTTGAAGAAGCACACATCTGGCAAAGTAATAGTCAGGATTTCCTTCAAGAAGGTCAATGTACACATGTTAGACCTTTTTTATCAAAAGGATAACTGCTGATGCAGCAGCACTAAGGGCCACAAAATCAAAAAGTGCTTGCCCTAGCCTAAAGTGCTTGCCCCTAGCCTTTACACAGTGCTGTCTGAGCTCTGTGACTTGTGCTAGATGGAAAATCCAGCTAAATTTGCAGAGCACAGCACAGGACAAGTGAAATGCAGCACTTAATGCTTGCCATAAATAGGCACAGCAGCACCTCGTGTTCCCTGGCAATCATTGTTTGCATTTTCTAACTGGCTAGTGGGACCAGAAGATGCCTATATGCTACCTATGCCCAAACCTTTCTTTGGCATTGCCAAGTAGAGGCAGTAAGGCATAGAATTAGAGGTACAACCCTTTGTTCTCCATTCTGGGAGGTCAAAGATTTGAGTCTATGGCCATTAAAAACAATGACTCATTAGGTGGAAATTACCCTGATGATAAATTAATAGAGGGAAAATGATGTATGGTGGAAAAGGCAGTGTAAAGTGCTGAATTTATCAAGGTGTTAATAGGGTATCTAACACCGGTATTTTACACTGTTATTTCTTATTGCATAATCCATGCAAGTAAATGGTAAAATTTCTAGGGCATGAGTATCCATGCAAGGTGTTGATTTTTGTGAACTAATGTAGCAATTATGTCTTTCAATATGTGGTGCATCTGAAGAAACAGTACACCTGTAGCCAGGGAAAAATGAGCAGCTATGCTTATTATTTCGACATGAATTACATTTATGGAGCTAGCACTACTTTGAAGTTAAGAGGAAAAACTGTTTAATCTACTCCAGTATTTACGTTAGTATGATGAAAAGCTTTAATTATTTAGTTTTACATTTTCCCCCATAACATATTTTATTAATTGCCATTCCTGACAGCAGTAAAATAGATTTTGATTACTGAACTCCTTTTTCGTTTTTATTTTTCAAAGTTCTAAGAAAGTGTCAATGTACTTTTAATTTGTATTACTATTTTTATTATTTGCACAGTCATATGAAGTGTATAACATACTTTATCCCTGGGAAAGGAAGAAAGGCAAATTAGAGGTTCATGTGCAATCAAATGTAGTTTGATGCCACTGAAGTAAAAAAAAGTTTAAAGTGTTTAATCTGTTGCAATTAAGTAAATTCACTTAACCATTCAGGGTATTTAAGTCCGAATGCTAAAAACTAAAAAAATTCATGATTTTTTTACTATAGAAATCCAAATTTTTAGTGTAAAAAAAACCTAGAATTTTTCAAGATTTATTATACCCCGAGGATGCAAAAAGTCAGAATCTGAAAATATTCCTTAAAATATCAATCTGTTGAGGTCCTGTAGAAGTCAATGGCAGAGGTCCTATATGCAATTTGAAGTTCTTATGGTCTGCACAGGGCTTTGTATGATAATCTGAACATTTTGGGCTTTTCTGCCAATTTGATTAAAAATTCTGACTTTTCGGGTGTCAAATCTGAAAAATTTAGGGATTTTTTTGCACAACAATGTGAAAAAGACAATTTTTTTGTGAGACAATACGAAAAAGTTATGTTTTTTACCTGAACCTTTTTTATGTGTGTTTTTTTTTTAATGATAAATAAGGGTAAATTGTCTATTCTAGTTTGGTTGGACTTTTTTTATTTAAAACATGAAAAGAAATTGGATTTTGATAACTCCCTCAATGTGTAGTTAAACAAAGTCCACTGCAGAGCATACTACAGCTTCTGTGTAGTTTATTTAGGTACATAGCACTACATGTTTTAGACCTCACAGGTCCTTCCAGTGTGCACATCTTTGATGTACATATGCTCAGCTTCCTGCATGCATGTGACAGCATGATATATACAATGACATTGTATCTGCAAAAACTGCTTTCGAAAAATATATTTAGATTACATCCACTACAGACTTTAGATATATTGTGCGTTAAACCATTCCGGCACAAACTCAAACTCAAAAAAAATTGCAAGGAATTCTATTAATTGTTCCTTAATACTCTTTACAAACTAACAAGCCTATATTTATTAGTCCGAAAAGAAATAGCTTTTTTAATAAAAGCTGCACGTTTTTAATTTACCAATCTCTCAGCACCATGGCAGACCAAAAAAAATCTTGAATTGAGCTAACCATGGTGCTAAGTTCTTTAAATAGCATCAGGTTACATAGTTACATAGTTAAATTGGATTGAAAAAAGACAAAGTCCATCAAGTTCAACCCCTCCAAATGAAAACTCAGCATCCATACACACACCCCTCCCTACTTTCACATAATATATATATATACCCATATCTATACTAACTATAGAGTTTAGTATCACAATATCCTTTGATATTATGTCTGACAAAAAATCACCCAAGCCATTCTTAAAGGCATTAACTGAATCAGCCATCACAATCACCCGGCAGTGCATTCCACAATAGGGATGTAGCGAACTGCCGTTTATGTGTTCGCGAACACCGGCAAAAAATGCGAACAGTTCGCGAACTGTTCGCGAACTTCGAACATCCGAAAATCGTTCGATTCGAACGATCGAAGGATTTTAATCGTTCGATCGAAGGATTTTCGTTCGAATCGAACGATCGAAGCCATTCGATCGAATGATTTCATTCAATCCAATGGCTTCGATCGTTCGATTCGAACGAAAATCCTTCGATTTTAGCGATCGAAGGAATCGAATGGTCGAATGGTCGAACGATTTTTGACGCGAACGCCTATTGGCGAACGTCGCGCGACGTTCGCGAACATTCGGCGGACGCGAACAGTCGAAGTTCGCGCGAACTAGTTCGCCGGCGAACAGTTCGCTACATCCCTATTCCACAACCTCCCTGTCCTCAGTAAAGAACCACCTACATTGCTTCAAATGAAATTTATTTTCTTCTAGTCTAAAGGGGTGGCCTCTGATACGGTGATCCACTTTATGGGTAAAAAGGTCCCCTGCTATTTGTCTATAATGTCCTATAATGTACTTGTAAAGTGTAAAAATGTCCCCTTACAAGCGCCTTTTTTCCAGAGAAAACAACCCAACCTTGACAGTCTACACTGTTAAGTCTTCCATCCCTCCAACCAATTTAGTTGCACGTCTCTGCACTCTCTCCAGCTCATTTATATCCCTCTTAAGGACTGGAGTCCAAAACGGCACTGCATACTTCTGTAAGTTTATAATATATAGTTTATAATATATATATATATATATATATATATATATATAAATATATATAAATATATATATATATATATATATATATATATATATATATATATATATATATATATATAAATATATATAAATATATATATATATATATATATATATATATATATATATATATATAAATATATTAATAAATTAATATTCAATTATATATTAATATACCTTATAACCCACTTACTAGGGTTCTGGTTCTTTTGAGCAAGCAGACAATGAACCCACACCAATAACTGTATATTAAAGTGATATATTGTAAAATAAATCAATTGATTGTTAAACATAAATGATTACACTTAGACTTAACAATAATTACAATATTTTCAGTTACGCATTACACAAGTCTACATTGTTGTTCCCAAAAAGGCAGGGGAATAGAGGTCAGTTTCATCTCTGCCTTCCCCGCTGGTCTGCATTCCTCACATGTTGTCTTGTCCCAGGCTCCTCTGGCTTCTCCAGCTCCCTCCTTCTTCCTCTCAGTTGCCCAGCCTCTTTCTCCTCTGTCCAGCATGAATTTATTCTGGGTTCTCACCTGCCCCCACCGAAACCCTCCCAACTGCCAAGATGCTGTGATAAACCCCAACTTGCCTACATCCTGTTGAGCAAGTTTTCTCGCATACAGTAAGTTGATTTATGGTCCCCACAGCAGACATAGGCTAATTGGGGCTTTGTGTAAGTTTCTGCTTAGTACCTGCTTTCCTATTAAATACCAAAATGAAGACAGCAATTTCTTACTCTCCAGATGAGGCCTCACCAGGGACCTATAAAGAGGCATAATTATGTTTTCATTTCTTGAGTTAATGCCCTTTGTTATGCAAGAGAGAACTTTATTTGCTTTAGTAGCCACAGAATGACACTGCCCAGAATTAGACAACTTGTTATCTACAAAAATCCCTAGATCCTTCTCATTTAAGGAAACACATTGCCATTTAGTGTATAACTTGCATTTATATTATTTTTGCCAAAGTGCATAACCTTGCATGTATCAACATTGAACCTCATTTTCCAGTTTGCTGCCCAGTTTCCCAACTTAGACAAACCACTCTGCAAAGTGTCAGCATCGTGCATGGAACCTATAGTTCTGCACAATTTAGTATCATCAAAAATAAAACAGTACATTCAATGCCCACCTTCAGGTCATTAACAAACAAGTTGAAAAACAAGGGACCTAGTACAGAGCACTGCGCTACTCCACTAACAACACTGGTCCAATTAATGTAACATGTTAATTATTTTCACATGTTCTACTCTTTTTTGAACTTCATTAATCACCTATATTGTCCTTATAAAAATGTTTCATAGCTCAGTTGCCTATATATCCTTATAGGTTTCAGTTGTTTTGCAAAAAGTTGTTAAAGATTCCTTCCATTTCTGATTTAGACAACGTTCGGTAATATGGCCATGAATCTGGTCCAGATATGGTCTGGTTCAGAACATGTTTATAGTATGTTTCCAACCTATTTTTGCACAACTCATATCCAATTCCCTTGCTTGGTTTTAGTTTCAGCTTTGCATTTGCCCTGTCTGTGCCTCACTTTGGATTACTCTATATTTTGTATATGGCCTGTCCTCCTCTTGACATTCTACTCACTGAAGCTGCAAACAGCATTCATCTTGCTCTTAAACTTGACCTGTCTGCTCTCTGTCAGGATTAGTTGTTTTCCACAAGAAAGAGTAATAGACTAATTACTACTTACCAGTTTAAATTGGAACAATCTGAGAATCAGCTGTTTTTGCATATTCATTTCCCTCTCTGCTGTTTCTTAGTCTAGTGACAGCTGTTTCTTGTAAATTACAGGCAAGGATTGAGTTAATTACGTACTTACCAATTCACAATGCAACAAGCAGCAACTTACTCACTGTAGCATTGTCAGCTCTCTTGTTATAAGATACAGAGAGACAACTCTTACTTGCTTACTGTACAATACACTGCTTGCTTACTTACTGTGGCACATTATTTCATATGAATAATCCCTTGAATTCATCCCTAGAATTCACAGCCTTATAATTGTAAATGGCGGAAACAAGATTTGGGGTGTTGGAACAGTTTTATGTTATGATTGTACTCACCTATAACCTGTAGGTCAGGTGAGTGCTTAAGTATCTACCCCTTTATAACCACACCTTAAACCAAAGTTTTCAACCCTTTATAGCCAAGCCCAAATTAATGTGTGTTTGAAGTGGTTGTAATTATGCAGAATTTATGATGTTAGGAAATTAAATTAAATGGTAAAGTAGTAATATATGCATAGGATCCATTACCCAGAAAGCTCTGAATTACAGAAAGGCCATCTTCCATACACTCTATTTTAATCAAATAATTAAAACTTTTGTCAATTTTACTAGATTCTGATTGCAATATAATTAATCCTTATTGGAGGCAAAACAATTGTATTGGGTTTATTTAATGTTTATTTTTTTAGCAGGAAAGACCCCCTTATTTGGAAAACCCCAGGTCCCCAGCATTCTGGATAACAGGTCCCATACATGTATTTTGTATTGTATGATATTGTATTGATAAGCAAATAGAATTTATTTGAATAGAACATGCATTTATATTTTTATAACACTACCTGACCTATGTTTAAGTATTTTCTTACTGGTTCAGTGAAACTTACAGCATATTACAGCGAGTATAAAAGAAAATTAAAAAATATCTACTAACAGGATGTCATCTATAAAATATAAGATACCCTTTATGGCCAAAAGTATAAATCACACACATCATTGCTAACATAGATGTCATTCTTTCAGAGCCAGCTGAATATCCATTTGCATTAAACTCAAGATAATTTTTGAAAATGTTTAAGCTTTTTCTCTGCAGGAGCATTTCCTAGGTGAACCTTTAGTTTAGCTAGCCTTTTGTGTCATTATTTGTGAAGTTCTTCTTAAATAAGATATACCGTATATACTCGAGTATATGCCGACCCGAGTATAAGCCGAGGTACCTAATTTTACATACGAAAACTGGGAAAACTTATTGACTCTAGTATAAGCCTAGACACAACTACAGCCCTGTCTCCCAGCAGCGCACATTCTGCCAAAGCGACCCCCCCAGCGATCAACCGGACTTCTTTGCTAAGTTGATGGTGACAGAGAATTGCCAAACGGATTACTGTGTGCATTGTCCCACTGTCCCACTACCATGTGCAGAGGGTGCTGTTTGATATTGCCATCACTGTTAATCTTTCGTATAACCAACAGAGGGCGCTGTGTGATATTGCAGTCACTGTTATTCTTTCATATAACCAACAGAGGGTGCTGTGTGATATTGCAGTCACTGTTAATCTTTCATATAACCAACAGAGGGCACTGTGTGATATTGCAGTCACTGTTATTCTTCCATATAACCAACAGATGGCACTGTGTGATATCGCAGTCACTGTTATTCTTTCATATAACCAACAGAAGGTGCTGTTTGATATTGCCATCACTGTTAATCCTTCATATAACCAACAGAGGGCTTTGTGTGATATTGCAGTTACTGTTATTCTTTGATATAACCAACAGAGGGTGCACTGTTATTCTTTCATATAACCAACAGAGGGTGCTGTGTGATATTGCAGTCACTGTTATTCTTTAATATAACCAACAGAGGGCGCTGTGTGATATTGCAGTCACTGTTAATCTTTCATATAACCAACAGAGGGCGCACTGTTATTCTTTCATATAACCAACAGAGGGCATTGTGGGATATTGCAGTTTCTCCCCAAGTGTACTGTTGGTATAGGAATGATTAAAAGTGACTGCAATCTCAGCTACTCCGGTCGGTACCGCTGACCCGAGTATAAGCCGAGGTAGATTTTTTCAGCACATTTTGGATGCTGAAAAACTCGGCTTATACTCGGGTATATACGGTAGGACTAAATACTAGAAAAAAGTATTTTTTAAAATATAGAAAAATAAACAAAATATATATATTTATTACATATACAAAAACAAAAGATTTAGCAAGACCCATGTTTCCCAAGAATTTCAATGCCAATATGTATAGTTTTATAGGCATTCCTGACATGACCATGATCTGAACATGTTACACAAACATACACCCTCTCACACCAGAAATAATTTAACCAAAGCAGGGTCGGACTGGGCTGACACCCTGTGCTTCTTCCTGCCTGCGACTTCCTGCAGCAAAAACAGTGCATGAGCAGACATGCAGGTGGGGGCAAGAGGGGGGCCCTTGGCCCACCAGTCCAACCCTGAACCAAAGTCCTTGTCATATATTTGAAGAAATATGTATATCAGGTTAACAAATGCAGGTACAGTATATGACCTGTTATCCAAAATGCTTGGGACCTGGGGTTTTTGGATAAAAGGTATTTCCATAATTTGGATTAGTCTATTAAAATATCATTTATATATTACTTAAACCCAATAGAATTTAAAAAGAACTATATAATTAGGATCATGAGCAATGTATTGTTTGGTATTACAGAGAAAAGGAAAGATGTTTTAATATTTTTAAACTTCCTCAGGGTTTAATTAATTCCTAAAAATTTGTGATTTTTTAAAAGTCCGATTTTATTAAAAAAAAAAATCACACATTTTTCGTGATTTTTGCATTTTGAGTTTAGTAAATAACCACCTAAGCTTTTTGGACAATGGATAATAAATCCCACACCATATTAGCTATACTAAATATTAACAGCAACCAGAACACAAAACAAATGCCTGTACCAGGGGTATATTAATGGGACAACCCAAACATCCTTATTACGAAATGAAGACTAAATTCCTTCCAACAGGAATTTATGTACTAACACACTGACATCTAACACAAAAAACAAGTGCTTTTTAAGCACTGTACTGGACACCAAGGAGTAATATATCACACTTGGGCAACCAAAAAAACTTGGCCATTCTACTGAATACAACCACTTTGTATAATTCTCAAAGCCATCTACGACCTCTGAAACTATTAACTCTTACTAAGATACACTTTACCATGGACCTCAGATACTAGCATTGCCAGGCAGCACTAGTGTTTGTTATATATATATATATATTTCCATTCAGAGAAGCTGACAATATTTGTAGCTGAAGAAGGAATAATTGCCTCTTCTGGTCTTGTCCACAGTGGACAAAGCATGCAGAGTGCCATAGCCATTACATTTGGGTTTGGCTCCATCAGACCTGATTTCATTAATAGTGGCAATGCCCAGCATTAATGGAGAACAAAGCAACCAAAAATGATGCAAGAAGGTCCTCTTAGCACTACATTAACATTAACTACACATCAACTACACTCATTTTATGTTATATAGTATCATGTTTGGTGTATAAATCCCTTTTAAATGGCATTGTGTTCATCAAATATATTACATTATACTGCATTAGTATTAAAATGAATTGTAATGGGCCATTGGTAATCTTCCCTCCCCTGTTAGCAGAGGAATAAGTCATCCTCCGCATATGATTTCTAGCTCTAAAATCATTGTTAACAATTACATGTATATCCATCACCAGTATCCATAGACATATTAAGGCATTTAATTCTTTAAAATACACAATATTCCTTATACCTAACATAATAAAATAATTAAGTAATTGGCAGGGGCCACAACAAAAGGTTGTGTATAACCGGTTCTACATGACCCCCAGACGAACCAAAGCAGACAAAGGAAATGCTCCCTTCTTGGCAAACACAATACATTTACCTGTTGCAACAAGATGCCAAGCACATAAATCAGATGTCATACAACCAAGGCAATACCATCTGTATCAATGCTTTGAAATGTTTTTATCCTGTATCAGTATGTGAATTTCAGCATCATAATGCCCTCCTCAATATGTTTGGGCCACTTGCAGAATATTTCTACAGCAGTTTCTTGATCTGTGTGCCAGAACTCTACTGTGTTTTCTTCAGCTGTCTAATTTATTAGCCTTAATCCTTTACTGTTATTTCATTACACCTTTTGTATTCCTGCTTTTTCTTTCAGATCCTTACAGATTTGTTTCCTTATTATTTATGTGTATCATAATTGTAAGAATATTACACATTGGTTTAGTTTTCTAGACATTCACTGAGGGTTCCTGATTCTTTCCTTCACCTTCTATATACTTATTATATCATTTCAAATACATTATTTCCTTTTTGCCATTTTAACTTATTTGCTGAGAACTTAATTGTGGTTACAATTCCATATTGAGAATAAGGGCTTGCTGCAGTATTGTCACCTATTTCCAGGAACAATGTGTAATGGAATTTCAACAAAATATTGCAACTAAGATAGCTGCAGATCTACCATAAGACAAAGCCCACACATGTGTCTTACAAGATTAGATATGTGCAATGATAGTATTCCACAAGACAAAATGTAACCTATATATTGTAAAAAAAAAAAGCCACTTATTTGTTGTAGTTATATGTTTTTTTAATACTAAAGCTGGTATTTTTATTATAACTAATTAACTAAATATGTACTGTATATTCTACATGGTTAAGCTTTCTTATGCTATTGCATGACTAAAGGGTAGGGTAGGACAATAAAGGGCTGTACAGTTTTGACTGGATTGTCATATAGAGCATTTACAAAAAATATTAAGGACCAGATGTATTATGTTCTGTAAAAACTGGCAGAATAATAAGTTATACATCAGCAGGTATCACTGTGTAAAAAATGGTGTAAAAATGGCGTAATTTTTTAAATCACTTTTTCTTTGACCAACTTCTGCCAGAATTTACTTAAAAAGGTCTGAAGAAGTGTAAAATAAAAAAAGTGTCAAATCTGGCCTTGCATGGCGTAAAATAACACACACCTTGATAAATTTGCCATTTAATTTACACTGTTTTTTTACACTGTTTTTCTGGTGAATGTTGTTTTACACAGCAAATAGGCCCTTGAAGTGCTCAGTCCTTCTGTTTCTAAATTTAGAGCTGCTGTACCTTTTAAAACCATAAAAGTTATCCCAAAACTCTATAGTGTATTAAAATATGTCTTTATTCAATAATCATGTTAAAAAGATAGGCATACAGAACAGATGGTATTCCGCCTTACGTGTTTCATACTCCCTGGAACTTAATCATGCCTGTCAGGAAATTTCTTACCTCCCGGCGCGTCTCTACCAGGTTGTTGGTGCAGAAAGATTCCCGGTCCCTGTGACGCTGGTGTTTGATGCAGAGCATCGTGATGTCACAAAGAAGCACTGGATTATAAAATTGGCTTTTCTGGATTTTGGAGCGGCAGGAAACTTCATCGATAATTCCTTTGCTAAAACCTGTGGTCTGAGTCCTGAACCTCTCAAGATTCCTCTTTGTGCCCAGGCTGTGGATGGCAGACCAATTTCACCAGGTGTTCTCATCTCTGCTACTGCTCCAATCGTAATTTATGTTGGCAGTCTTCATGAAGAGGAGATCTCCTTCCTGCTTATTGATTGTCCTGAGACTCCCATCATCTGGGGATTTCCATGGCTATATCTTCACATATACATATACCTCTGTTACCAGAATTATTCGATAGACTAAGAGGAGCTTAAGTCTTCACCAAGTTAGACTTACGGGGCACATACAAGCTTATTCGTATCCGGCAAGGTGATGAGTGGAAGATATCCTTTAACACCCGGGATGGCCATTATGAGGATTTGGTCATGCCATTCGGCTTGTGCTGTCTTTCAAGACTTCATCAGCAATATCCGTGACTTTTTACAGACTTGTGTCATAGTTTTTTTTCTTCTTCAATATCTAATAATTTTTTCCAAGTAAAACAAGTTCTTCTCAAACTAAGGGAGAATTGTCTTTATGCCAAGCTTGAAAAGTGTGAGTTCCACAAGTCCACAATCTCCTTTTTGGGATACATGATTTCTCCCTCCAGATTTGAGCTTGATCCTGCTAAGGTTTCTGCTGTTCTAGATTGGCCCCAGTTTTTTGGGATTTGTCAACTTTTACCACAAGTTCATCAAGAATTTTCCCCAGACAGCGGCACCTATTATGGCTCTCACAAAGAATTTTTTAAAAACTTCTTGGACCCCACAAGCACAGGAGGCATTTTTGACTCAAAAGATTGTTCTGCTCTAATTCTTCTTCATTCTAATCCTGCCTAGCCCTTTATTCTGGAGGTCAATGCTTCTGAGGGAGGCGTTGGGGCTGTCTTGTCTCGGAGTGAAGAGCTTCAAGGGACTCTTCATCCATGTGCCTATTTCTCTCACAGACTGTCTCCTGCCAAGAGGAATTATGATGTGGGTAATTGCAAACTTTTGGCTGTTAAGCTTGCACTGGAGGAGTGGCGTCATCTGCTTGAAGGGGCTAAAGATCTTATCACCGTCTTGACTGACCAAAAGAATCTTTTATATATTTCTTCTGCCAGAAGACTAAATCCTCATCAGGCCACTGGGCTTTGTTTTTCAACTTTTTCATTTCCTATCATCCTGGTTCGAAAAACACTAAGGAGGATGCTTTGTCCAGATGTTTGCTTCAAACTGAGGTGAATCCAGCCCCACCCGCACATATCTCCTCTAACTTAGTGGTGGCACCTACTTCTCTTTCATGGTCTGATCTGTCTAATGTGGAACATCCTCCTGAGTGTCCTCCCGGCAAGATTTTTGAACCCCAACAAAGAGTTGCCCATGTCCTTGAATGGGCCCATTTTTCTAATATTTCTGGACATCCTGGCATCAAGAAGACTCACAACTTTATTTTGAGGTATTGTTGGTGGCCTTCATTGGCCAAAGATGTTAAACTCATCTCAGCCTACTCAGTCTATTTTATTGCTCTAAAAAAACTTCCCTCTGCTGCTGAGTTGGCTCAAGTTTTCATTAAGGAGATTTTTCGTTTGCATGGTGTTCAATGTCCATTGTGTCGCATCAGGGGGTACAGTTTGTATCCAGATTCTGGCGTGCTTTTTCTATACATTTGGGGATCAAATTAAATTTTTTCTTTTTTTTATCATCCTCAAAGCAATGATCAGACTGAAAGGACCAATCAAATCCTGGAACACTTTTTATGCTGCTTTATCTCTCGAAACCAAGATGATTGGGTTGGACTTCTTCCCTGTTTGCTCACTTACAATAATAACTTACAACATGATTCGCTGGGATCTTCTCCATTCTTCACTGAGTTCCCCTACAATCCTTCTGCCCTTCAGCCGAAGGTTTTCAAGACTGAGATTCCTGCAGCTGATGCAATTGTTTATGATTTCAAAACCATTTGGTCCCGAGCCTGTCAATCTCTTCTAAAAGCTTAGTCTTCTCAGAAAATTGTGGCCAACAAACATTGTCGTGCTAATCCTCCATACTAAATTGGAGATTCTGTCTGGCTTTCCACAAAGCACATCAAACTTTGTCTACCCTCTTCCAAGTTTGGACCTCATTATGTGGGACCCTTCAAGTTTAAGGAGGTGATTAATCTTGTGTCTTTTCGTTTAGAACTTCCTTCAAGCATGAACATCTCCAATTCTTTTCATGTTTCTTTGCTCAAGCCTTTTGTTTGGAATAATTTTTCAGTTGATCAACCTCCTCCTGCTAAAGGAAGGTGAGAGGCAAGATCCAATATTTGGTCCATTGGAGGAGTTTTAGGCCTGAAGAGAGATCTTGGGTAAGTGCTTCTAACACTCATGCTCTTCGACTGATCAGGGCCTTTCACAGGAGGTTTCCAGACAAATTTTTGGGAGCCCCCGGACTTGAATTCCTGTTTTTGACTTGTGACTCTGATTCCGGCCTCCTGCCTTGACCCTTTGCCTGATTTTGACCATGTTTTCTCGAAATCCCTGCCAGTACCACGCCTACAGACTTGATTCTAGTTACGCACCTCCTTGTTGGTTTCTGCAGCAGAAAGCCCGGGACCCCAAAAGGGTGTCGGTGAACACTGGAATCCACAGGGTCCATCTGTGCATCTGTAGGTACCCATCACTGTTCAAGGTTCCTGATAATGTGAACGATACAGTAACTGTACAGACTCTAAAGTCCGATTTTATAAAAAAAATTATGACAGCAATTACATTACTTTTACTTTCCATTGAGCATTTCCTAGATGTAACTGCACTCCCCTCTCTTTACCATTTAATGGTGTAGCCAGTGCATGGGGATGGACATCAAGGTAAACCCCATATGGCGGTCCCTAACTTATTTGCCTTTCGGCCATAGTATAAAAAGTTTTACTGCATAGTAGCATTCTGTAGATCCTTTACACTGAAACCAAGGTTCAACAGACACTGATTACACAGAATATTTCTATGCAGTAAGACTTTTTATACTATGGCCGAAAGGCAAATAAGTTAGGGACCGCCATATGGGGTTTACCTTGACGTGGTATGGTGGCTTTTCAACTTTATGATCATAACTTTGTAACTAAAAACCCTTGTTTTATAAACATTTGAGACAGGGGACTAGGGAATGTGCATTAAAACTAGCACTTCCATTATACTTAAATATACTATTACTTAGCCTTTAGAGTGCTTCCACACCTCCTATTTTGTACATCAGGTCCCCCATTATGGTGCACAAAATCTCAAGATTCTCAGGGAAGGCTTGTCTTAATAAAAGTGTCCACAAAATGGCTCCTACCTTCTTGCTATAATTATAAGTTTCCAGACTGATTGAAACATGATTCAAATAATCTATACAGCGTAATTAAAGTTCATTTTGCTTGACATGATAAAATAGTATTTGGAATATTTTTTTTGAATGACGGATCCCCTTTAAGAGGAACTTTCCTTAAGAAAGTTATGTGTTTAGCAGGTAGTAATTTTAGCTATGCATCTTTGTATATTCAAACTGCCATTAGCTGACTACCTTCATCAATCCCTTATGGCAGATCAAGTTAATTAAAACTAAAAATTATGTCATATAATAAGGGGATTATTTACTAAACTTCAAATGCAAATGTGGTTACGAAAAATTCTTTTTTTCTTTATAAAACCTGACTTTTAAAAAATCACGACTTTTTCAGAATTTATTAAACCCTGAGGATGGAAAAGTCTGAATTAGAAAATCAGGCATCTCAGACCTGTTGAGGTTGCATATGTCAATGGGAGAAGTCCAAATTATTTTTTGATGTGGGCTGGGTTCCGTGCAATACCGCAAAGTTTTCGGGCAAAAAGCATAAGAAATTTGAGTTTTCGGGTGAAATATCAGAAAAATCTTGAGAATCTGATGAAAAATCCGACAAAAACGCGAAAATCTGATTTTTTTCACGCAAAGCACATTTTCGGGAAAATTTAATAAATGTAAATCTGACAATACTGTATATTTTGCACATTTAAGGAAGTATGCCAAGTATATTGTTCCAAACTTGTTAACTTGTTATATAGAGCATATTGAGGTCTGAATGTTTTTTAAGTCTTCCATATTTCTGTAATAATGTAGAGTATTAAAGAACAAAGACAAAAAGGTTGTTATATGTTTAACGGTAGGGATATAAATCATCAGCAGATACTGCATTGTATGTATCGTTAGATATTGAATGATGGATTGGGTTGTCACACATTCAGTATCCAAAACAAGGGTGTTTTCTAACTAAGGTTCATTTTCATTGTTTTATGACTTTCCACTGTAGAATATTGTGTTCTTTTGAGTATTTCAATAGAAAATCCAGATTTATCTGTCATTATTATTCTTTACAATCTCAGTGTATAAACTGATACTTTTTAAGAGAAAAGTAAAAATGTTCAATAGAATGTATAGATATTTTTATCTGCAATAACATTAATAATATCCTTGAATGAATATTTAGTGTGATTAGTATCCTTTGAGTTTTAAGTAATTAAAACATGTCTGTTAGTGAAAGAAAAATAAAGGGGATTGTCTAGTTCTCAGGTTTAAAATGTAAATTGAGTTCACCACAGAAAAGCTATTTTATGTAGGATGACCTAAAATCACCATTCATTGTGTTGAAGGGACACAATTACATTTTATTTAAACTAGAATAACTGTGCTCAAATGGAATCCCTTACCTCAACAGCAGAGTTTTATTAGGACAGTCCATAGCTGCATTGATTATTTTTATTGGTTTGTTTCTTTGTTTTATTCTGTTGCTATCTGTGATAATTTAGTGCTATCAGTTAACATGTTTTCACTTTCTCCACCTGTCTTGAGCCTTGTGTGCTTTTTATACTGTGCGTTTCCATTAATAAATATAAAAAAGGTTTTGTCTCCCAGATGCTACAGATCATCTAATAATTATCATGGCTTTATCTTTGCATAAAACCAGTGGCACAAACAATTAACCAAGAGCAGAAAAGATCTGCCAATTGCCAATTCTGAACATAGATTTTCACTATTTGCAAACAAAATTGCTGTATTGATACAAACCCCTCCAAAAAAGTGCTGTTTCAGCCATCATCAAGTTAATCAATGAATAAAGGAAATGTTCTCTTAAAAATGAACAAGCCCTCCTAATATATTCTCAAAAGCAAGTACAAATTTGATTGGAAGGAATCGGTCATAAAACACTAGATATTAATACTAGGCATACATTTAACTAACACTGCAAATACATTTCCCAAGAGAATTACCCCACATTGTTAGCTATGCTAATCCACTAACTAATTTTCAGAAAACTTTGTATTTACTAGTCGACATGAATCAATGCACTCAAAAGGTTAGCTCTTTCCAAATGAAATGTACTTTTTTATACAATTCCTGTAAATATTCTTAAATCCAGTGGCATGGGTGTTATGGCTTATCCCAATACTGCTAACTATTACTCTTACTGGATATTGGAACAGGTAAATCAGTGGGACTTACTGTTGCTGGTTTTTCACCATGAATGCAACACATCAGAGAGCATTATATGGGAAAAAAATATTTCCTCAACTTTTTAGTTTTTTTTTTAACATGCATTGACACATTTTCAACTAAAATAGTATTTATATAACATATTTACACCTTTATTTTTAGTTATGAGAGAAATTGTTCACCATTCATTGTTTGCAATCTCGTTTTAGGGGCATTTCCTGGTGGGGGATTTTTAGTTTACAGAACCTGAGCTTCTAAATCTGCCAGAGTTTGTATGTTTTTTCCACTTCTAGAACAAGATTTAGAGCTATAAATAACAAAAAAAACTATTTTCAGGATATAGGGAATAAATTATTTATTTTATTAATATTTATTAAATTTTATTTATTTTATTCACAAATATCCAACTGATGAAAGTGTCTTGTGTCTTGAATGCTCCAATATCAGAGAGAAATTTCAGACTTCTATAGATCAAAAATTGCCAGCATTAAATTACCAAAATTTCAAAGCACTACAGCAGAATATGACATACTTTGAATTCCAAAGCCAAAAAAATCTGAAACAGTAGATTTACCCTATGAAGCCATATGCTTTTGAAAAGTACATTCTGTCAAATCCAAAATGGGTAACAATGTCCTTTGACTCCTAATTACAAAACATCAAAACTTTTCTAAATCAAGCAGTTATGATACAAATGTATTAAAATCCTGCAAAATCACCTCAAAACTTTCACATTCGAAATTCATTATCTCCAACATAGCATTAACTGCCAATAAAAAAACATCCTAAATGTGAATGCCAGGGGTCCACTGAACAGTTTGATGCCCATTGTGCATAGGATTTCTGGTGTTTAGAGACTCCAAAATGAAGCCCGTAAAGTCACATCAGCTACTGAATAATCAACACATTTACAGCATTTCTTGAGGGGTAAAATACAAAATAATATGTTGCCCCCCCTCCATCCCCAAAACCATATATATTTGGAAAGTACACATTCAGTCAAATCCAAAATTGGTAATCCTGTCTTTCTACTCTAATGCTTTCCCAAAATAGTTGGTTTGATGATGCCTGTAAATCGTCTCAAAAATCTCCCTCTCACATAGAATTATTTACCAAGAAACAAATGCCTGAAATGATCATTCATTATCACTTTATTTTACTGCCCCAATTTACTTGAATATTTCCCTTTGCAGCTCTTAAAGGGGTTTACCTTTAACTTTTAGTATGTTATAGAATGACTAATTCTAAGGAACTTTTCAATGGGCTTTATTTTTTATAGTTTTTGAATATTTTAGCTTTCAAATGGGGGTTACAAACCCTATCTAAAAAACAAATGTTCTCTAAGGCTACAGTCTTATTGTTATTGCTAATTTGTATTACTCATCTTTATATTCAGGCCCTCGTCTATTCATATTCCAGTCTCTCATTCAAATTGGTGCAAGGGTAATTTGGACCCTACAAACCAGATTGCTGAAAATGCAATCAAGGGAGCTGCTGAATAAAAAACTTAATAGCTCAAAAAACACAAATAACCCAATTGTAAATTGTCTTAGAATATCAATCTCTACATCATACTAAAAGTTAATCTAAAGGTGAACAACCCTTTATACAGTATCACTATAGCCTGGGATATTTTGCGTGGTCATTAAATCCACTCTTAAAGGCATTACAAATCTGCCAACACATCATCACCCAACAAGACACTCCATAACCTCACTGTCCTCACCGTGAAGCACCACCTATACTGCTTCAAATAAAAATTATTTTCTTCTAAAGGAGTGGCCTCTGGTGCAGTGATTCTTCTATGAGAAAAAAGACCCCCCCCCCACTAACTGCCTATAATGCTCTCCAAAGAGAAAATAGTAATCATGTTCCCTTTGCAAGTTTCTTTTCTCCAGAGAAAACAACCCCAGTATTAACATTTTTTCCTCATAGTTTAAAACTTCCATTCCTCTTACAAGTCCAGCTGCTTGTCCTGCACACTCTAGCTCATTCATTTTGATTTTATTTGTGTTGGTGATCTTACAATTAGAAAATAATGTTTATTGTTACTCACAGAGTATATTTTATATAAGAACAAATATATAGACCACCCATAATTATTAACTATATTAATATTATATACATGAAGTAGACACAGCACTGTAGAGAGCTGTTGAGGTTACAATGGAGTAAGTTATAGACACTTTCCTGAGCTACTGAAAGATTTACTGGAATGTGTAAAGTAAAATACAAAAACGCTTGCTTACTGAGTTCCAAATGATAGGACAATGTAACCATTCTTTCCCCCGGTCCAATAAGAAAATCTCTGGCCAAAGGAGCTTGCAATCTTATTTTAGAAAACTTGAACGGAGCTGCTTAAGTTTAGGCAGTATTTGCAGGTTTTATATTGATGTTTTAATGATTTATTTACAAGTTGTTTTGTGTGTTGTATTATTTATAACATATTTGCTCTGAACAATTTGAAGGCATCTATGGGGAATTTAATACTTAAGTATTTAAATTCACTACTGTTTATGTTGAAAACAAAGTTTTGGTGCTTGGCTTTTTTGTTGCATGTTGCATTACCCAGGAGGGAATTTAATTTAGATTTACACAGTTTTACCAAGTTTATATTCCTATAGCATTTTTACTGTTGAGTCATTCAGATAAATATTTCCTTTTTGTAAATTAATAGCATTCGGTACAGGTATATCGATTATGGCATTAATTATATAAAGCTTATCCACACAATGCTTAAATAATTTGTCTAGGGCTTGTGTGTCTTACCTAATGTATACTTTTATTTTTAATGCAGTTATTGATCTTTTAGGTCTGTACACTGTCTAGTGTTTAAGCAGTGGTTATAATGTTTTAACTAAAGGGAGCATGCTGAAAAGACTAGTACCACAGGGCTCTGTACTAGGTCCTTTTCAACTGTTTTTTAATAATGACCTGGAGGTGGGCATTGAAAGTACCGTTTCTATTTTTGCTGATGATACCACATTGTGCAGAACTATAGGTTCCATGCAGGATGCTGCCACTTTGCAGTGATTTGACTAAGTTGGTAAACTGGGCAGCAAACTGGAAAATGAGGTTCAATGTTGATAAGTACAAGGTTATGCACTTTGGCAAAAATAATATAAATGCAAGTTATACAATAAATGCCAGTGTGTTGGGAGTTTCCTTAACAGAGAAGGCTCTAGAGTTTTTTTGTAGATAACAAGTTGTCTAATTCTGAGAAGTGTCATTCTGTGGCTACTAAAGCAAATAAAGTTCTGTCTTGCATAAAAAGAGCATTAACTCAAGAGATGAAAACACAATTATGCCTCTTTATAGGTCCCTGGTAAGGCCTCATCTGGAGTATGCAGTGCAGTTTTGGACTCCAGTCTTTAAGAGGGGAATAAATGAGCTGGAGAGAGTGCAGAGATGTGCAGATGAACTGGTTAGAGGGGTGGAAGACAAATTATTAGGGTAGACTGTCTAGGTGGGGTTGTTTTCTCTGGAAAAAAAGGCGCTTGCGAGGGGACATGACTACACTTTACAAGTGCATTAGAGGACATTATAGACAAATAGCAGGGGACCTTTTTACCCATAAAGAAGATCACCGCACAGAGGCCACCCCTTCAGACTAGTAGAAAAGAACTTTCTTTTGAAGCAACGTAGGGGGTTCTTCACAGTCAGGACAGTGAGGTTGTGGAAAATCACTGCAGGCTGATGTTTTGATGACTAATTATGTTAATATCTTTAAGAGGGGCTTGGACAATTTATTGGACAGACATAATATCAAAGGCTATTGTGATACATAATTTATGTGAAGGTATGAAGGGCTGTGTGTATGGATGCTGGATTAAATTTGGAGGGGTTGAACTTGAAGGACTTTGTCTTTTTTCAAACCGATTTGACTATGTAACTATGACTATGTAACTATGTAACTGAAACCATACTTGAACAAAAGAAAGCGGCACTCTGGATAAAAATTGTGGTTTTATTGTAATAAGTCACAGACCGGCATCGCCTGACGCGTTTCGGGAGAACCTCCCTTAATCATAGGCTTACAGATTCAGACGTGTCACTTCCTTAAATAGGCCTTGCAACAGTGACTCCTTCAGGAAATACATAGAGTTGCGTTATTCATGAATATCTACAATATATACATACTCATGTGCGACCCAAAATTAAAAAAAAAAAAAATATTAATGCACTTTAAAAATCAAGTAAACCCTTGTTTATAAAAAAACAACCACAGTGATCAAAAAACCTTTTTCCACTGTGTTGGTTAATCTGAGAGTGTGCCATAGGACAGCAAAGTTAGTCAGTAAATTATTCAGTGTTGGTAGAGAGAAATTAAATGCATATTAGCAGGAGGAAATGTAGTAAGCTCTAATATAAACACCATAAATACAGTAAAATATATAAGCCATGCTGTATTAGCATTGGCATATTATTCTAGAGAAGTGGTCATATATAGTATATCAGGGTCATAACAGTGTTATAAATATGACATTTTGCAAAAATGGTTGTATACACTATAATATTCCACACAGAAGTTAGAGCGCTCATCTGTTACTCCATAAACCTTTTTTAGGTGTCTGGTGCTAAACAGCATATAAGGCCCCCTGCTAAGAGCCAGCACAGTTACAACAAAGTGAAACAGTGGAAGGGATTAGGAAAATATCCAATAAAAATTGGTTGAAATATATCCACATTTGTAAAACATTTGTAGATCATGAGATCTACATGGCCACTGAATAAGAACAATCTGAAGACCAGTACCAGTACCATGATCTGCATAACCTGAAGTGTCTTGAAAGATGCCTTAGAGGTACTAATTTTGATTCTCAGATTGCTGGATCTTTTTTTCAAATATTTTTTCAAATATATTTACAGTGTCTAATTTGATATTCTACTAAAATACATGGACTTGCACAAGGTGTTTGAATTATGGACATTCTTTGGACTATTGTTCATTAATAATGTGCTCCATTAATTTCATTAATTGGAGCACATTAGATCTCATGATCTACAAATGTTTTACAAATGTGGATATCTTTTTATTGGATGTTTTCCTAATCCCTCCCACTGTTTCACCACTCCCCTCAATTAATCTATTTAACACAACACTTTGAGTGTAAGTTCAAGCTTGATAAAGGGTCCTGTGTGGCCCGAAATGTTGCCATGTTTTGAAGTCTGCAATGAGCCAATAAAAATCACTTTTTGCATCACCAAAACGGATTTGTGTGCTACAGCAACTTTGGACTTTGTATACACTATAATATATCAGGGTCAATATAGAAGTGGTCATATCCAATATATCAAGGTCAGTATAAATGCATGAAGTTGTGTCCTGTGTTTAGACCCTTCAGTATTTTATTCTAGAGAAATGGACGTATACAGTATAATATATCAGGGTCAATCTAGAAGAGATAATTTCCATTATATCAGGGTCAGTATACATACACAGGTATAGTGCCACTTTCTTTTGTTCAATTATGGCTTATTACAGTGGGAACGCTGTTGGCAGAGCACCAGGGATTTGGAGCTGTATTACAGAGAACATAAGAGGGGTGAGTCTGGAGCGGGCTTCTGTCTCTATTGACTTTGTATGTAACTGAAATACATGAAAATACCATGTTTTAGTGCAGCTTCTTTCAGTGGAATAATGAGATGAAATCTATTATTTAATGTATCTGATCCAATGTTTGCAAAGGTTTAAAAATGACTTATACCCTGATGTGTTTATGAGGTGATCTGTAGCAAATCATCCTATATTGATTCATATTGTACAATAAATATTTGAAGTTGCAAGTGAAAAAATAGTCCCTTCAAAGGCCACAATGCACATGAAGCTGATAATCCATAAACCGATTATAATAAAAAAAAATTCAGAATCCTTGAATTACTTCACTGGATTTTTGATATGTGGATTTTTCAGGTTTTTCAGGCAATTGGCAAAAATAATTGCAAAAGATAGATGCATGCATATGTATTTGCTGATCTCTACCTATCCCACAATTTACATTGTTAATGTAACATTTGGACTGGGTTGACGAGATACCAGGAAAAAACCTGGAGGGCCCACTGACCCAGATCTGGGGGCTAAACTAAATACAAATAAATAGGTATCAAGTTACTTATGGTTATAATTTTAAATCAAGTGCACTGCCCCTTCATATTTTTTAGATTATTTGACTATTGACTATTTGACTATTGATAAACTGAAACAAAATGCCCATTGTACCTTTTACCCAATTCTTTAGCATTAGTATTGGCAGTACTAAGTTAGAGATAATTTACAGGGCATTAATGCACTTAGGTGAACAAACAAATCATGATATGCAAAGCATTTAGTTGTAAAAGTTTTTACAAATAATAAATCAAAATGTTTGTAAATCAATGCACATACTTTTTTACAATTTGCTCATCTCCAAGTCCAGTGCTTTCTTTTAAATGCAGGTCTATAAAGTGTTTAATTCAGAATCAAATTTTGTCTTTATTCAGTTTTTACATACTGTATGTAGAAAGAAGGACTTTTGCAGGGAATGTGGAATAACTTTAAATAATGCATTTTAAAAAGTTGAAAAGTACATTTTGTGTATATGCGTGTGCATACTGTGTATGCACTTAATATCTTAGAGATGTGGATTTATGATTGCTAGAATGTTACATGGTGTGTGCTTGCCTCTTTCTGTCAGTTCTTGACACATACAGGCATATGCATTTGTTTTCTTATTTTTGAAAGTGGTTTATTTTTGAGTATATATTTATCAGTATATATTTATCAGTTCCGGGTTCTAAAGTGGTTATTGGTTATTCGATCCTTTAGAATTGTGGTGATCATGTGTTTCTACAATATATGTTTATGTTTTGTGGTTTTTTTACATGGGCTTGTGATTCACAAAGTCTGTGGGTGAGTATTGGGGTTTTTACCCCTAGGTTTTATCCATGAATTCAACAGTAATATGTGCACAAAATTGCACCTCATATTGCTCATTTACCCAGAACTTTCATCTGGTGTATTTCTGTACTCTGCACCTTTTGCCACTAGTGATCACTCCCAATGTGTCTTACGATTCCTGTGTATCACTGTGATATTTCTAGATATCTCCAGGTTGCCACAAAACTGTGCAATCTGTAATATGTCTGCTATAAGTGAGCAGGGTAGTGATGTGCGGGCTTGCCCAAAGCCCACAGTTTGCCTGGTTTTAGGTAGATTTCTGTACAATCTTTGTGTGCCGCAGGTGGATTCAGGCTGAACTTGGCCACGTGCTACC
Organism: Xenopus laevis; assembly: GCF_017654675.1. NCBI lineage: Eukaryota > Metazoa > Chordata > Amphibia > Anura > Pipidae > Xenopus > Xenopus laevis. The sequence goes on along the minus strand of NC_054382.1, from coordinate 68,416,644 downwards.
TGGCTGGCATTTTACCGGCCTGGTGGGTAAAAATTATGCTTGATGGCAATGTTATTAATAGGAAAAAAACTACAAGAATGTAGGAAGGCTGGTATTTTTTTCCAGAAAAGGTGGCAACCATACCTGCACTAGCAATTCACTTCTAATAGCCTTTTCCCTGAAAATTGGAAAAAGTAAGTTAGCAATGTCTTTCTCTTAGTTAAAGGTTACCAGAGTTTCAGATGAAATCTGTCATGTATGGCAAACCCAAACTCCAGGGAATTGCATTCATGTTTAAGCATGCCCTTCTGCCTAAACAGCCACCTTTGGGTTTTGGTCTGAACCTCAGTTACTTGGGTGCCCCCAGAACTTACCGCACATGACTTCAGTACTTCCACAGGGGTAGGCAAGGGCACCAAATGTATACTCTGGGAAGGAGCCAGTAAGGAAGGATCTGGATATAGTCATACAGGCTGGGTCAGAACCAAATAACAGGAGCAGAATAGTGAGGCAAACTCAAGGTTAGGAGCAAGCTGGGGTCAGAATCAGGAAGTCACACGAGTCAAAGGACCAACAATTACAGAGAACAAAGCACCTAGGAGCAAGCACACTTCACTTATAACGTAGTATATATGCATTGCCAATTTGATTTACAATGCCCATATGATTTCATGCACACATTAAATTGACCCATAAAATTTGGGTTAAAGTCAGTATAGGAGTTAAGGTAATTGATATATACACAATGATACTTGATTTTCAATTGGTCAGTTGCTTAGTGTCCTTTATAGGCAAAATTAGGAAAACTGTTAGGGGCAAGTATATGTACACACTGATGTCAAGACGCAACTGTAAATGTGAAACCGATCAAGTTAAATGTGTATTACTATTTCACAACTTAAATTAGGGTATGAGCAAATCATATGAGCAAATCTACATGTGTTAATAGTGATGGACAAATTTGTCCCGCTTCGCTGAAAAATTTGCGAATTTCCCGTGAAATTCGTGAAACGTCGAAAAAAGCCATAAAAGGCTGTATACTGTAATAAAAGTATTTTTCAAACAAACAGTGAGATTGCTGTCAATCATATATTGTCTGACCATCCTCCATGCCTTAGGCATAGAGGCTCTATTCTTAGATATGGAAATAGACAACTCTGAGGTTGCTAATTTTAGATAGATAAATCAAATTTTGTTTAGTATATAATATTATATAATAATTCTTAAATAAATCACATTTTTATAAATCTTTCTTGTTGTTCTTACATTACCTAACAGTATGTATCATAATGTAATTGTCAATAGCTAATATTTACTGTATAGGGTTTTTTTTTAGGTATTTTTAACTAGACTAAGGCTGCATTATTTTGGGCATGAGGGAATACTTTTCACAAGCTAACCTTTTTTTTATACCAGGAGTTTTTTTTCCCTAATTTTTATTATATTGCTTTATATTGCTTTATAAAGCTGCATAATTTCATCCCATTTTATTAAAGTGGCAATGCTTGGTGTATTCCAGCCTTGATTTTGTTCTGAAAATCATATTTTTATGTTACATATGGAAATATTCCATGTTATAAAATCACAATTGGAATATAAAAATATAAGGAAAAAACTCAGACACAACAGTGTTCCAATGTTCTAGTAAGGACATTGATGTATTGTCTCTAAAGATCATTTCTACAAAGAAGAACGACATCTACAGCATCTGCTGCAAGCAGTCAATGATTGTTACATCTGTGCAATCTGTGTTTCCAACAGTTTTCATTCCAGAATCATCTCAATTTCATCTCAAAGTCATTTGACAGCACAGATAGTAATTTTTTTTTTGGTTGGACAAGTAAAATATGTTTTTCTCCAATATAACTGGATATATTTTGCATATATGTATATATATATATATATATATATATATATATATATATATATATATATATATATATATATATATATATATCTATATCTATATCTATATCTATATATATATATATATATTCATTAAATTTATTGTTATAGAATTTGTTCATTTCAAAGTAAAGTGGGACTTTTCTAAAATGTATTAGGTAAATTACATGCAAGAATCAATATCCTTAGGATGGAATAAATTGTCTTCACTTCTAAGCTAAATTACACTAAAGTTCCTGGCCCTATTCACTAAGGCAGTATTAAGAAGATGGGTTAATCTACACTGTTGAGGTCTAGGCAGGCAAAAACACCAATTAATGTCAAATATTGTTTACACTTGTCTGTAACCTTTGTAAAAGTTATTTGTGAAATACATATTATACAGGTATGGCATCCATTACCAGAAAACCGTTATCCAGAAAGCTCCAAATTACGGAAAGGCTCGATTCCATAGACTCCATTTTTCTCTGTAATAGGCACAAATGCAGCTCTTCAATAATGATTGCCTGTTTGCAAACAGAGAAGTGTTGCACACAGATATGATGTAACTAGAGGACGAGGGAGGGAAAATATGACTCAGGGAACATGGGTGGGCCTAAGTGAATGTTGCTAAACTGAATGGACATTCTTATTTTCAGATTCTGAAAATGCTTGATCTGGAGAGCTGTTAGTAATGAGTGATAAGAAAGTGTAGTAAGTTCGGTATAGATTTTATTGTACTAATTAATGTTATATATCAGTGAGAAAAATGTATGGTTTATAGTTCATGACAGTTCTCCTTTAATGTTGAAATGATTTTTTAGTAGACTTAAGGTATTAAGATCCAAATTAAAGCAAGAGTCTGTATCTGGAAAACCCCAGGTCCCGAGCATTTTGGTTAACTGGTCCCATACCCACAATTATAGATAAGCAGGTAAACTGCTTCCAGTATCACAACACCTTGCTTCCATCCAAAAACCATCAATATAGAAATTCAAAATGTAGGTGTGGATACAAACAAGCGCAGGCGAATCTACTGCAAATGCACCATTTGCAGCAGATTCGCCTGCGCTTGTTTGGATCTATACCTACATTTTGAATATCCATACCCACAATTATACTTTATGGTTTAAAACTTTAAAATAAAACTCAGAAAGCCTTCTTTGTATTCATTGTAGTTTACAGTTCATCTGTGGGCCTATATGGCTGCTTTGCAAAAGTAAGAAGTTGTTCCATACATCTCTTCAAAGCTGCAGTTTTATCTCTAGGCACACAGAAATGCTTATTTAATTTAGAAAAAGAAATAAACGAAATTCAAACCTAATTGCCAATTATCCAAAATTGAAACTAGGATTATTATGGAGTATACTCCAAGACTCAGACTTGCATATGGGACATTTTGACTGCTGATTTACTTTATAAATCTTCCTATAGAAATGTGTAGGGAATGCAATGCCCATAGCTATCTTCAATTTTCAATGTCCTGTGCTGGACAAATGGTGTAATTCCTATCTGTTACATTTCCTTATCTCCATTAGACTGGCCACTAGTGATGGGTCGAATAAATTAGACAGGCACACATTTGCATCAAATTTCAGCGTTTCATTGCCAGCGAATAAACATGTAAAATTGTCACGCGTCAGAATAGTTGCACACATAGTATTGTCGTGCGTCAAAATTATTCAGACGCCCATTGCCTTTGATGCATTTGGATAAAATAGTTGCACATATAAAAATTAACGCTCGCATCAAAATGGTTGCACGGCTAAATTATTTTGATGTCCATTGACTTCAACGCCACTTTTTAGCAAAGCAAAATGGCACAGATTCGCCCATCACTACTGGCCACCTAATGCACTTTTCTTTCTTTGCTCTGGATCTGTCAGCTCCTGTGAACCATGCATTTAATTAGCTAGTTGTCTTAGAAACCCTACATGTATTTTGTATTATGTGTGAGATAAATGCTAAAACATATATATTAGAAATGTAATACATTTGTGTTAAAGGGAATTTGTGCACTGTGGGAGTTAAAAAGACTAGGTGTATATGCAAGCAATTGAGTCACGGCAAAGCACAAGTTAGAAGTGCTGGTTCTAAGAAGATCTGCTGTATGTTGTCAATATCAGTTTTTCTTTTTTGTAACAAAGTCTGCTCTGCAAGTCTCTGAAGTGTGTTAATGAGAGTCTGGCTTATTTTTTTTTATTATTTTTTTTTTATGGAGGTCTGTTACATAAAATAAACCTCTTGATTTTTTCCTTCATCAAGACAAGAGTTCTTTTTGAGAAAATGTCCCCATGCCTCACAGACACTGTAAACTCTACTCACTTATGTACAGTATACTCTAATTCAATGGTTTATGCAATAGGAATTAGCAAGGTTCTGACCCAAATGCAAATTATACACACATATACAGTATATATATATATATATATATATATATATATATATATATACAGTATATATATATATATATATATATATATATATATACAGTATATATATATATATATATATATATATATATATATATATATATATATATATATATATATATATATATATATATATATATATATATATATATATATAGTCCTCTTTCAACCCATCTCCCCAGGCCCGCTGCCTTCTAGTTATCCTTGATTGCGTCCTGTCTTTTACTTCTCATATCCAGTCATTTAAAATCATGTTGCTTTCACCTAAAGAACATATCCAAAATACCCGTCAAATTTCTTATTCACTCTTTCATCATATCACATCTTGACTACTGTAACTCTATTAATTGGCCTTCCCCATCAGAGACTGTCACCTCTCCACTCCATAATCAATACTGCTGCCAGGCTTATAAACCTCAGCAACCGCTCTCATTAAATTCACCAATTACTTCCTAATGTGCTTACATTCAAAGAGAGACAGTGTCCCTCCAGTTCCTATACTATACTATTGTAGCTGTTGACATGTAAATTTTTACACATAAGCATTCAATTCATATGCCACAAAAATTGGCGCCAAACACTCAAGGCACAAAAAGCAATAGCTGAGTAGTTTCTTTTTCGGTAAAATCAAATAAATGACAAATTTGTTTAACACAAGGTTAAAAACACTGTCCACATTTTGCTGTGAGTAATGTTACATTTACTCACATACATACAGTACCTGTTCCAAACACTATTTAAATAATGTCCTTTTGGACAAGTTGTAAAAAATTGGAGCAACAGTGCAAAACAAAAAATTGAGGTGCCACATTATTGAAAATAGACTCTAGCAAGACTGTACCTAGTCACAAATATTGCTTAAATAAATGCATATATATTTAATGGAACTTCTTAAAGTGATTGCTGAAAAGGAAACATACAGTATAACTTACTCACAAGTCAGCCCTCTGTAATTTCTCCTCTGGTGAAGAGGTCATGGAGAGCTGACTGATGCAGTATAGTGGCATTGTGGACACTTCCAGGAAAGTGAAATCATGATCCTTATGTGGAAATAACACACCACCTGCACATAGCACTCTGTTGATGGCGATTTGGTGTGAGCGAAACATGAATCAATGACTCTAAGGCAATTTGGAAATTGGCAAATTAGGATAAAAATCCTGCTTCAATCTTATTTTCAATCTTTACTTTCATTTGAAGCAATGTAGGTGGTTCTTCACAGTGAGGACAGTGAGGTTGTGGAATGCACTGCTGTGATGGCTGATTCTGTTAATGCTTTTAAGAGTGGCTTGGATGATTTCTTGGACAAGTATAATATTCAAAGCTATTGTGATTCTAAACTCTATAGTTAGCATAGATATGGGTGTATATCATTTATGTGAAAGTATGGAGGGGTGTGCGTATGGATGCTGGGTTTTCATTTTCAGGGGTTGAACTTGGTGGACTTTATCTTTTTTAAATCGATTTAACTATGTAACTATATTTAACTCTGACTGGGCTGAAGGGAAAGTGTAAAACTGAAAACAACTTGCAGATCCCAGGCAGTGCCTGAGACTGTGCCATAACAGGTTCAAGCTCCTGACTGATGAGCCCCTAGACCTGGAGGATGGCGGCATGGCTCAGATAGTACATCTGCACAATCTCATCACCAGGCAGTGGGTAAAGAGAAAGAAGAGGTCTCCTGAAGTGATGAGGCTGCCCGATTCTAGCAGGAATCAAGTGACATGTTGCTGCTGGTGCTGCTCCTCCTCCTCTGGCAGTTGCTGCTTTTCTTGCCAAGCAATTGCTAGAGCAATAATAGGCTGTAGAGTGGGGTTTCTGCTTAAAGTTACTTCCAAACACTCTCTTTCAAACTGAAACTGCATTAGGTGAGGGGTCTTCTTGGTTACCCAGTGTTTCCCAGCATTCCATGCAGCCTTTAACCATTTCCTTAACCATTAGGACAGATGGCCTAAATTGGGATTTAGAGTTTTGAAACTCGAATATTTGACCTTTTGTAGTCTCTCAGGGAACTCCGAAGGTCAAAATAGGGGAAGAAAAAGGTTGACTTTCGAGAAGAAACATTTGAGTTTCTAGTTTGGCATAACTGACAAGACATATATGAATACACAAATTTGTCGAGTTCAGTTTTCATAAATATCGAATATACAACAACAATTCTAATCTCTCCACTGAAACTCTATTGAACTTTACTAAATTTGCCCCTATGTAATAAAAGGTAATTTCTCACATAGTCACAAAGTTCAAATACGTACATTTAGGGGCAGATTTATCAAAGTGCGAGATTAGGACTCACCACAATAAACTTACTTTCTCACTTTTTAAAAGCATAATTATCAAATAGTGAATGGTTGGCTGTTAAATATGATTCTAAAAATCCCATAGGAGTGAATTGAACATGGGTGAGATTTTCTGTGGTGAGTTCTAGGGGGTTATTTACTAAAATTTGAAAATTTCTCACTATTTTCTTAAAGTCACTTTACTCAAACTCCCATGCATTATGTGCAAATTGCCATAGGTCTCTGTGTTCTGTTTCAGAGTGCAGACATCTTCAGCTTCCTCCAAAAATACAGCACTGACAGTGAGTATATGCAAGGGGTGGATGGGGGGAGGAACTTAGCTATCAGTCTCCCGATCAGTCTCCCAGCTGCACAGTACCTCCCGATGCTGCATTCTGCTCCATGTGTTGTGATTTTGGCATAAGGAGCAGAGCACAGCTTTTCCTAGGTGCAAGTGTTGTTAAAGTAGGCACACGTTTATGCCTCTTAGTTCTCTAGCAGGAACCCAGGGAAAAATAATGTAAATGTATGTATAAAGAATAAGGAAAGCATATAGAACTACGAGACCCCTATAACAATACAGTTTATGGGGCCGATTCATCAAGAGTCGAATATCGAGGGTTAATTAACCCTCGATATTCGACTAGGAACTAAAATCCTTCGACTTCGAATATCGAAGTCGAAGGATTTAGCGCAAGTTCTGCGATCGTACGATCGAAGGATTATTCCTTCGATCGAACGATTAAATCCTTCGAATCGAACGATTCAAAGGATTTTAATCCAACGATCGAAGGAATATCCTTCGATCAAAAAAACTTAGGAAAGCCTATGGGGACCTTCCCCATAGGCTAACATTGACTTCGGTAGCTTTTAGCTGCCGAACTAGGGGGTCAAAGTTTTTTTTAAAGAGACAGTACTTCGACTATCGAATGGTCGAATAGTCGAACGATTTTTAGTTCGAATCCTTCGATTCGAAGTCGAAGGTCGAAGTAGCCCATTAGATGGTCGAAGTAGCCCAAAAAACACTTCGAAATTCATAATAACACCATGGTACTGTGTCTAAAATAACAGTCTCATAGTGATTGAGTCCATACTAAGCTGCAACAATCATCACCATATTTTACATATATTAAGGCACTAATGGGTGAATGTATTAAAAGTCACAAAGAGAAAAACAGTTTGCACAAATAAGAATAAAAATGTGTATTTCGCAATTTAATATTCTTCCTTAAACTGATATTGCATTGCGAATTTTAATTGTGCACTTTTAAGGAGTGCTTGAAGGTATCACAATCTTTTGGAGCAAACATAAATTTTTCAGTATGAACTCTTATTACATCCACTCTGCACTGGCGCAAACTATAACATTTTCAAAATTTCTTCCACTGTCAAAAGAGGTCGCTAAACAGTTTTCAAGTTCGCAAAAGCTTCAGTATATAAAATTCACACAAAGGAAAATTTGTTAACGCAAAAGGCATAACACATTGTGAATATCTTTTCCATTACCGACTTTTATTATATCCTCCCATTACTGTGTTAGTTATGATAAATATTCCTCCGAGTGTAAGAGGCTGATTTATTGATGTTTGTTTTTTAAGATCCTGCAAATTTACGACTAGTTCGAATGATGATTACTTTAAAAAAAGTGGACCACACTTTATATGATCTAAAAATATAATTTTTTTGTAATAACTATTGACCAAAGTTCAACAATGATTTAACATATATAGGTCATGATTATGTATGTATACATGATGTCATTCCTTCTTATATATAATAACATTTCATTGTAATGAATGTGGCTCAACTTTTCTCTTTTCTAAATGACAAACTTTGATGACCTTCAAACTTTGTGAATGACAATTAAAGCTTAACATATTTGGAGGTGCCTAAAATAAAATGAAAAAAGCAGAAATGAGAATAATGAAACTAAAAGTGATAGCAAAATCCCTGCTACAACATAATCAACAAATGTAGCAAGGAGTTTGAAAATGTTACAGTGTTTTTTAAAGGTTACAGAGTGTAAATCATCAACATTGTCAGAAAGCTCCAAAGTACTTTTAAATGGCAAAACATTAGTGTAATAACTTTCTAAAAAAAAGTATAATGAGAATTAAAATAACTCTTCTTTGAAATTTCTGTATTAGAAGATGTCAACATATTGTGCAAGCCACCTAATACACCTAGTAAAATATCACATTCCTACATTTTAAATGAGAAGGGAAAAAAAATCCATCACTTTAGGTCAGAAATATAACATTCTAAAAAGGTCACATGCATACAAAAATGCCATTATGCATCTGCCAAACTCAGTTTTCTGCTACAAGCGAAATTAGCAGAAACTAAAAAGTTTCAGATGCATCTAGCTATATAGCAGACCAAATTTTTATGTCACTTGTTTTCAGTTGATTGGATGGATTCAGAAATAAGAACTATTTATTTTTTAACAGTGTAAAATACTCAAGGCTACATAAATTAAAGGCAATTATGAAAATAATACCTAGACTTTAATTCAAGTTTCCAGGTCTGTTTAAACTCTGCTCCTGCAATTAGGCAGTGGGTCGATACAGGGCTCAAATGCAGCCTGTAAGTATAAGCACTACTCAACTTACTTTATGGGGCAGATTTATCAAAGGTTTTTTTTTACAGAATTTGACCGTTTTGCGGTCTAAGTAGAATCGTTTGATCGAACGATTAAATTGTTCGTATTCGAATGATTTCAGCGCTCGATCGAGCGATTTTACTTTGACTACAAAAAAGTTAGACTAACATAGCACTTCGGCAGGTTTAATTTGGCGAACGATTCAAGTCGAAGTTTTTTTAAAAGAGACAGTACTTCGATTATCGAATGGTTAAATATTCGAACGATTTTACTCCAAGTCGAAGTCACAGTATGCTATTCGATGGTCGAAGTATCCAAAAAATTACTTTGAATTTCAATTTTTTTACTTTGAAAATTCCCTCGAATTCACTTCGACCCTTGATAAATCTGCCCCTATGTGTCAGAATGACATTAAAGTCAATGGATTGGTGGTGGGGTGAACTGCTGTATTCATGGGAAGAATGCAGATCTTGGTGCTCTGAATTGGAACACATAGACCTATAGCAATAATTCTAACAGCAGGGGAACAATGTAACGTGCAAAAAATGGGTGCAGTGTGCTGTATTTTTTGCGCTTTGGACTGTGCCCTGAAGGTAGTCAACAACCTCTCTTCTCCATTAACTTCCCTGCATAGCAAACCCTATTTGCTATATACATACTGTACTTAGATAATGTGTTCATTTACTGCTACATATTAATAATGCTCATAGATATGTTTTAGCCTTTTATATGTTGAGTTCATTGCTATTATTATTGCATTCATATTTAAACCCAAAGAAGCAGGTGTTTATCAAGCGTAGAGAAGGCCCAACAAAAGTATTACTGTGGGGTGATAAATTGTAGTTACGGCTCAGAGATTGTCTTCATTTTTAAAATGAATGAAGCATTAAGTGCAAGGTACAGTAGGTCTGCAAAAATAAATATAAATGTAGGCTATTTTTACACAGACATACCTTACCCCATGGTTACTCTGGAAAGCCCAAAACCATTTCTTTGCAATGTAATACTGTGAGGTTGAAGTTGCATGAAATGTGAATGCTCTAAGGGGCATGGATATCTGATCCTAGTGAGCAGAGATTGGCTTTTAACTGTCTTCTTTCAATCTTCGGACTCATATATGCCTGTGTAAAAATACACTTGCACATTGTGCATTTATGTTTATTTTTGATGGGTATAGGGTTTATTTATGATAAATTTTCTAGCTTACCCTTGTAAAAAAGGAAAATATTGATATTACTTTAAAAAAAAAAAATTAACTGTAGTATACACATAATAATTACTTTTTTTATAAGTATATATATATATAAGTATATATATATATATATATAATAGGTTTTTTTTAGTTTGTTATCATTAATATGGTTTTTTAGTTTGCTTTCTTTGACTATATTTTTCATGTAGCAAATAGTTCTTCCATCCTATCCTATTTCCACTAGTGGAAAAACATCAGAAGTGAAAATGCCAATCTTTGTTGTTCTTTTCCCCGTGTTCTGTGAGTTCAGACTCCAGACTCATGGGTTTTCAAGGCCAGGTAACTGCCCTGTGTGAGTGCTGACAAGAGGATGCAGTTTCTATTTATGTTAGTAAAAAACAGGGCGGATTGGTATATTCTCTGTTTATTGTAAATACCCAAAGACCAAGTGAAATCTGTCAGGGATTTACAGAATTAGTGTACTGTTGCCGTTAGGGGAAAAAAGTTATAGTTGGAAAACTCAAAAATAACTATTTACATTTTATAAATGTTTTTGATCAAGACCTTCTTTTCCTTCTATATCAACTGGTATTTCTGTGTATTCTGTATGTATGATTTATATGGCCTATCACTAGTCACCATTTATAAGGATTTCATTTACAAGATTTTAATGTTTTTTGTGTATTATCTAAATATAAAGATGCTGGTGAACATTAATACATGCAGACATAACATAAATTGCCATTATAATTTCATGTTCTATGGTTTATAAACCCAGAAAAAGGCTGTTTGGTTTTCACCCACACAAAATATTCAGTTGTAAAAAAAAAAAAATGTGCTAAACAGTATGTTAGGTTTTTATGAGAAAAAGACAATTTTACTAGAACAAACACATCCTCTAAAACCTTCAATCCATTACAACCCACGTGTATTTTACTTAAATTATGCTTTTTGACAGAATCCTGCTTTTGAATTCAAGTCATCTTTCTTTTTGCAATGCTTGTCTTATTTTAATGCACCTGCCCGCTGATATTCGACTAGTGACAGGCAATCACTTCACAATAGCACAGTCCAGCTAACCATTTTAAAGCGCTGTTTATAATATGTTGTTTTTTTTTCTTTTTATTACTATATTCAATAAAAAAAATGACATTTGCAAACAGAAGTAAAAACTATATTTTACTTTAAAATTTGTTTTGTTCATAATCCATGGTAATCCAGGAAACAAATGTGGGTCATAAATCATAAATTTTAAATAAAGCACAAATACCGCATACAGATACTGTCAACATGTTTAATATACACTAGATTGTACAGTTATACCAGATAATCATTATTCAGTATTTTTGATACATTTCAGGGCTCAGTTACAAACACAAATGTTAAATGTGAAATGACTGCACATTTGTTATCCACCAATGTACTTTGCTCTCATGTACACTCTTTGCAGTTTGATTGTAGCACCAATGCACCCATGTAGTCTGCTTGGATACCATGTGTAAATTTATTAAATTGACTATTATTATATGAAAAATAAAATAGTGAATCCATTAACAATCTGATTTGACTAACAAGTACAGTAGAACCTTAAATTGCTGGCTTTAATTCTTGTTGTACTATACTTTGTTTGTAGACAATGTAGAATCCCACGGACACAGCACAGTATTGAATGAAATGTCATAACATAACAAGGGCATAACTAGATGCACCTACAACTCATTGCAAAGCTTCACTTCCTTTAATGTTTTCAAATTTTTTAACAGTCAGTATCATGTGTTCTATTCCAAGCTATCTGCCATGTATAAAAGGAGGGCTAGTCTTGACAATTGGCAGATATATAAAAACATGGTTGTTATACTAAAGGCAGACTCTACAAACTTCTTAGCCTTTCAAGCATCCTGTAAACTCTAGCAACCAGACAACAGTTTGTAAGTTGGTGTAATGTGATTTAGAGAATAGGGCATGTCTTGCTCCCCAAAACATGCCATTGTCTTATCAAACTGTAACTAAGCCAATTGCACTTGTGTCTTGAGTCTTTCCTGTTGGAGCAAAGTACACTGATTCCACACACAGAACTTGATCTCACAGACTTTTTAAGGATTAGGTAACCCCTATACCCCCTGGGCAGTTACTGAGCAGCCAGGGAAATATTTTCAACCAGGAATCGGGAGCAACACCAACTCTAAGCTTTCCACAACCCTCCTGGGGACAACATGAAATACAATTTGGAAAACTATTACAACCAACCCCATATTGAAATAGAAGAGCACGTGGGGTAAGTAACCATTACTGTGAAACCTAAGGCAATGCACTACCACCCACTGAAATCTATTTATAGAAAGTATAAATTTCGTACTTTTTCCTTCAGAGCACTACATTCATCTTCTACACTCTACTCTCATATCTCCATACACTTACACACTGCCTCTGAGCTTAACCTGGGACAATCTATTGAACATACAGTTTCACCTTTCTCCCTGATCCCACCACACCTCTTAAATGCTCTACTACCTTGTATCAGAAATGCTCATACACCAAGGGCCTTATTTATCAAAATCCACATTTTTTGGAGTATTTAAATTAAAAAAGTCTGACCAAACTAAAATCCTTATATATTATTAAAAAAGCACAATTTAATTGGATTGGGTAAAAACTCGATAAATTGAGCAAAACCCTGAATGGCACAATTTTCTCTGACTTTTTCCCACGAATCTCTTGATTTTTTGGACTTTTTTCCAAAGTCTTGAATTCTTCAGATTTTTGCCCGGAAAGCCAGCGCAGACCACAGAAACTACTAAATAGAATAGAAACCTCTCCCATTGACTTATATACAACTTCAGCAGGTCTGAGATGGAGTATTTTCAGACTTTTTCCATTCTCGTGGTATAATAAAAAAAAAATTGTTTTTTTTACACTAAAAATTCTGAATTTATAGTTAAAATTTCCAATTTTTTTCTAGATTTTTGGATTTGGACTTTAATAAATAGCCCCCCAATTGTATTCTCAAAGCTCCCTAAAAACATTTTCAATATTTTTTATGCTTGACCCAAACAATTATTCCACTAACCATTATGTTTATATTTCCTCTTCCTAATAGATTGTAAGATCTTTGGGACAGGAAAGAGACTCCTAGCACTTAAGCATTTATTCTTACTGTCTAATTTATAATAAGTATAACCCTATTTTTGTTTAATCCTTGTAAAGCGCTACATGCATTTGTGAAGCTATAAAAATAAATATGTATACTATACAAAGTCTGAAACCCAGATATTTAGGATATTTTTATTAGAAATATAGTCAAGTTGACTAATGATGGTATAACAGAGAATTTTCTACACGAACATATTTAGTATTGTTTTTCACTGAAAACAGTTGTAAAAGCCAATTATTGAAAAAATCATATTGCTGTCATGGGAGATCATTTTTTTAAATGTATTCTGGTAAATAGTAATGCATTTTGATTGGAATTACACAGGTCTGTTTCTGACTAAATTTTCACATATGCCTTGCTTAGGAAAGGTCTGGATAAATTATAACAATATTATATCTTGCATGCAGAATTATGAGCTAAATTATTGAGCTCATGATTGCAATAAAAATGTAAACCACCTATTGAGGAGATAAAGGGTTTCAGTTTACACCGGCTTTTTAAAGTCAATGCAATGGCAGCTCCTGGCTATCTGCTGACATCTACAATTATCATTAACCCCATGTGGAGAGTCAGTCTACATTTGAAAAACATGTGCAAAGCTGTATTAACAATATTATTCAAGGGTTTATAATAGTTTATGAAAAGAATTTGAATTAATACTTTATATATTTTATATGTAAGTAGGCTAGATAAAATGCTTAGCTTAATTTTTCAGGTAAAAATATAAATATTAATATAAATATATTTGTTTTGGAGCTAAAAATGCATACACGTTCACAGGCCCTGTACTAGAAGAATGTTATTTTGGAATGAAACTCAAGTCTCAGTGAGGAACACCAGAGCATAATAGCAATCTAAAAGGGAAATCTGGCTTTAGAATATTGCATCTGGTTATGCTAGCAAGGTCCTATTTTTGATAAAATGTGAATAAATGCTGTGGCCATTTTACCCTATTTCTGTATCCTTGTGTTTGATTAAGATATGTAACAAAAGGGTTCAGTGGGATGACTCATGGCAAACAGTCAATTAAGGAGGTCCCTTGTCAAGTGAGTCTTAAAGTGATTTTTGATAAGGTTTAATAAAGAGATAAGGTTTAATAAAGATCCAGGGAAAAGGTCATGGTGATGTTGTAAACAAAATTGAGTCTAAAGTACTTCCTTGTTTTGTAACAAATAGTCACACAATTGCCCTCCCATCCCTAATTTGCATATGCAAATTAGGATTCAAATTCGGTTCAACCAGGCGGAAGGATTCGGCTGAACCCGAATCCTGCTGAAAAAGGCTGATTCCTGGCCGAATCCTGGATTCAGTGCATCCCTAGTCTAAAGAGAAACCGGTGTTTGAAAGTAAGAGTGTGGATGCAAAGGATAGCAGTATGAGGGTGTGGTAGTAGGAGTGGTGTCCTGTGAGAGAGATAAAGAGATTAAATGATGATCAGACAGTGGGAAAAGGCAGTGATGCCCAGGGTCCAATTATGAAGGCCACAAGAAGTTACAGAATGACTCAGGATAGAACGTTATCCTCAATATGGGAAGTGAAGTTGCCTAGAAGCAGAGAAGAATAGTCTGAGGAGATAAAATTGCAAGCCTAAAGTCAAGAAAATAGTGGTGATTTTTGGGGAAATCAGATAGATTGGAAAGATTTTAATATATAAGTAGTGATGGGCGAATTTATTCGCCAGGCGTGAATTTGCGGCGAATTTGCGGCGAATTTGCACGATGCGCAGGCCTAACTTCACTAGCGAAGGAGATAGACTCTAGCGGGAAATTGGCTCCCTTACGCCTGGCGAAGTTAAACTCTGGCGAAGGGATGTAACTATGCAAATTCACTAAGATGCGGATTTAAATGAATGTTACCTCTTGCGCCAGACTTGCCTGCTCCACCTCAGACCAGATGAAGTAGAGTAGAGTAGATAGGACTTCCTCAAAAAATTGTTGAATAGTTAAACATTTTTCTAAGTCCCAAAAAACGCTGGTGACTTCTAATTTTTCAGGGTGATAGGCTGCAAAAGATCGTCATTTTTTTCTGAGGTACCCGGCTTACCCCTACATTTCCTAATATATGGCACATAAACTATACACTGTGATCATGTGTAGGGCAATATAACAACTCTATTTTGTTTTATTAAGGTTTCCTGGGCTTGTATAGTATAATGTATTGCTGCAACATATACGTCTATTGAACTTTAACTTCCCGCCCTATGCAAATCAACCAACGCTAGTGCTACTTTGCTTTGCTTGTTGCAGGAACGCTAGTGCTACTTTGGCAGCATTCGGTGCCTTGGACGCAACTTTGGATTTTAGTGAATTAGCGTTGTCCTGGCGAAGTGATGCATTTCCTCCCTTACAACCCACATATTCCCCTGCCTTTAGGCAATGAGCACAGTGAGGTGGACGCAACTTTGGATTTTAGTGAATTAGCGTTGTCCTGGCGAATCTACGCCTGGTGAAGTGATACATTTTCCTCCCTTACAACCCACAAATTCCCCTGCCTTTAGGCAATGAGCACAGTGAGGTGGCCCCTGGGGTTTAGCAGGCATGTGGAAACTATGTGTCTACTGTGGCCACTACTTCTGGGACCCCCCCAGTGTCGCCCAGACCCAGATCCTGCAGGATGGCACACTCCTCTTTATTCTTGATATTTCCTTGTCCTTCAGATGAATTCCAGCCTGCACATCCCAGGTAAGGGTCACACACACAAATACACTTTTTACACTATTACACATTAGCATTTACACCTCACGCACACACACACATTTTACCAAGTGCACACACACTTATACACACACACACCATTTTCTGTAATTTTTGTTCTTTTTTTGCCCTAAAAATATGCTTTATTGCCATTGTGAAAAGCGTATTTGCTAACCGCACCTTGCATTACCTTTTGTATGTTATTTTAGTGATTATATTACAAATATAAATAAATTGGTGATTTCGGTGCATTTTTAGCCATTTTATTCCATGTTCAACTCTGTGTTGGTGTTTTTCTCTGTCCGTAACCCAAACCCAAAATAATCAGACTGTGATTCTGACAGCCGATTACACTAGTTAGTGATTTTATTGGATTTTAGTGATTTTATTGCATTCTGCCTTGTTCTTTGTTCTTTGTTTTTGCCCATGGAAATTTTGTCTGCTATATATATCCATTTGGGGGTCTCTGTGTGCCACATCATCTGACAAAGCTATGCATATTGGGCATCTACATGTCCAGTAGAACCCTGGTATGCTTATTTAGGATGTTCCAAAGGATGTTACTGATCGTACCTCAAAAAAAGTAGCGTTCTTTTAAAGATTCACACCTCGGTGCAAATGCATACACACATTATCAGTGCAGCATTCAGCCACCTAAACTTTAATGTGCAAGTGAATGAATTTTAAACACTCATACGCCATCAAATATAGTGCACTGTGTTTTTTTGAAAAGGAAAAAAAAAGTTATCTTAGAGTAGAAAAATACCCACACGCCAAATAGCAGTATATCTGGTGGTTGAATATATTCACCAACTATTAAATTTTGTTTTGCTCTGTTTCAAAAATATTGATGCTCCCGGGATTTCTCCTTTGGACAATAAAAAATAGCATGTGTGGAAAAGTTGTATGGTTCTTTAATAATAAAATATATTGCACTCACAATTTTGGGGTCTCTAAGCAAAGGATACTGTGGTAATCCTATGCACAATAAGCATCAAACTGTTCAGGGGATTTATGGCATTCATAGTTAGTGTGTTTTTTCTTGGTTCCTAATGTTATGTTGCAGATAAGATGCTAGAAAATGGAAGCGTTGAAGTGATTTTCAAGTATTTCATCAAAACCACCAATATTGGGAAAGCATTGTGACTCAGAAGTTTGGAGTATAAAAACATGGTTACTAGTGATGGGCGAATAAATTTGCCAGGCATGGATTCCCGGCGAAAAATCGACTGCGACAAAAAAATTATTGTGCTTCAAAATTATTCAGATGCCCATTGACCATAAAGCATTTGGACCAAAAATTAATGTGTATAAAAATTGTTGCTTGCGTCAAAATTGGCGTCTAAATTAAAGTCAATTGGTGTTTTTCCTTAGGGTGAATTTTTTTTGTCTCTGGGACATTTTTGTCTTGCTGAATTTTTTATTGCAGCAAATATTTTGTGGTAAATTTTTGCTACGGTTTCCCCTAAAAAAATAGCAGATGGTGAAAATGCTGAATTTTCCTGCGAATCAATGCCTGGCGAATAAATTTGCTATATATTATCTTTTCTTTTGCAATCCAAGAGACTGCATTAGCCTGGATCTCATCCTATGTTTCTGATCAATCCTTTTGTTAAACTCAAATCAGCTTAACCTATTCACTTCATCCAATCTTAGTTAAGTTACCACAAGTCTGCATTCTTGGACTCCTGCTATTCTCAATTTCCCTCACTGTATAGGCAAGAAGGAATTAGTGGTAACATTGTCCACAGTTCCCCATGCATGCAGTGTAGGAGTAATTCACTCCCCACATTGAGTGCTCAAAAAGTCCTTTCTTGCGTTAATCCTCTCTGGACTCTCAGGGGGTTATTAATAAACTTTTCGCAGAGCATATTTATTTGCATATGGTTTGTTTTACACATTTTTTTTTCCATAAATGCTTTCATTTTGCGTTGCTATGCCAGTATTTCCTTTTTTTTTTTCTTGCAAATTATGGTGAGCTGCACATTGCTCATAAAGATTTGCAAATGGCTCCAAATGAGATGGACATTTGTGTAGTAAAATAGTGTTTTTATCCCCCCCCCCACTCTGTAAAGCACTGCAGGAGATGATTGCACTATTTAAATAATATTAATAATAACACATACAGTATATACATTGAATGAATACAATGACATTTTAATGTTTTAGAGAATGATTAGACATAGACATCATGGTGAACTGTTTCTTTTTGCACAGTGCTCTTAGTTTAAATGAAGCCAAAACATTTACTACCTAGCCTGTTAAGATTTCTTTCCCACAACTATATATATATATTTTAACCAGCCCTGCTGACAGTGACACAATAATCCAAGTTATATACTTAATCCATCTGGGTATCAAATCTAATTTCCCTGGTTGTTACCAAATTATCATATCTATAAAATGGAGGGAATTATAACATAATGAAAACATTTCCCTTTTTCAAGCAAAATCAGCAATAGGGAGAAAAATATTTTAAATATAGAAAATCATTGTTTACACAAAGCTTTAAATGGTTCTAAACATCAACAGTAATGCAGAATAAATAAAAAACAAAAGTTAAAGCAGCAACTCAAAGAAATATATAGAAATAAAGAGTAGCTGCATCCACTATGCTATGGATCTGTATCATTGTCAAATAGGAAGTAATGTATAAACGAGCAGTTAGATGATTTTGAAGGAAAAAATTATAGCCTAAGGAATAGATAATATGAAAATTAAGTATGAGAGGGAGAGAGAGAAATACTAAAGGTTAAATAAACACCAAGGGAACCCATTTTAATTAAATCCAGCAAACAGAAAGAGGAGGAATAAAGTCATAAATATTATTTATTACTAAATATAATGAAGCAGTGCATCCCATTAAACATGCGTTTAAAAAGCACTGGCACATCCTGCAGAAGGATTATATCTTAGGGAAAGATTTATCAAGAGCACATTTTTTGGTGTTTAAGACCTGTAACCTTCACTATATCACGGTACCAAGTAAGCTCTGATCTACCTTCAAAACAGGCAAAGGATGTAGAAAGTTTTCTGTGTATAAATAATGGATAATGGGTACAGTATGTATGTATTTATAGATCCCTTGAACTGCATAAAAATGCTGAAATCCAGTTTTGCATTAATCGTATTATAACAGGGATGATCTACATTAAGGCTGAGCAGGTCACACAACAATTACAAATTGAAAATGTTGTGCATAATAACGTATTAGATTAATTAAAGCATTGAGACTGTGATACAAATAAGGTAAAAAGTTCATTTGCATCCTCAAGGATGAACTCAAAGTCAAACACAGGTTAAGCTTTATTTTTTTGTTATATAAGAAGCTTGATAAGTGTGCTCTATAATCTAGAACCACTGTGAGTTCAATCCATATGATATTGTGATTTAATTTGGCTTAATATATAAGGTTTCATGGGTCAGCCCATATCAATTAATTTAGATTGTCTAGGAATCAATCAATATTATGCACATATAATATTTATTATAAACAACAAATATCTGTTTTAAGGCAATTATTATATATCAAAAGGAGAATCTATGTTAGCAGAAGAAAATATATAGTATAAGCAAAGGAAAAATATGCCTCCTATGTGAAAGGCATTTATAAGAATACAGCGCTTAAAGCAAAATACCAATCATTTTGAGGAGCTTACTAAATTAGGATAAACAGCCTTTACTTGTTTAACAAAGTTATAGTACAGAGATTAATATTTATTAGAAAACCTAGTATTTTTATCCTATATTACTGTAATTGGATGGTCCTCTTAGGGTAAATATTAACATATAGTAACTGGCTTTAAACATACTGTCGTTGTGTTGCCGGACTGTATCTTGGTTCCAAATGTCACTGTGCCTGTACTCTTGTTTTCTACTCATCTTTTTTCAACACTGACATATCTCTTGTTCGCAGAACCAGCCTATCTAATATGTCAAATTCAGTAGGGACTCCAGGATAAAAAAATCACCCAAGGCAGATTTATTTTAGAAAAAAATGCAGATAAAAGAGGTACAAAATGATATTTCCCAATAACTGTGTTGAATAATACTTAATGCCTTAAGGATAATCAGACAACTTTAAAAGTTTCCTCCTTAAGAAACACATACAGTAAACATGCATTCTCTGTTTAAATGTGCTTGGACTTTACCTAACTATATACAAGCCAAACTTATTCTGCCAGTAGTGAAATCTGCAGAGCTTCTGCTCCACAGCAAAGAATAACTACTAAATGGCAATTGTTTGATACAATGGACAGTGACATTTATTATAAATTCAAAGATAATGTAAAATAGATTATTCCATAAACAACAGTACTTACAACTAATTGTAATACCATGGTTTGAACATTTTGGGGATATTACCACTTATATAAGTCAATATGTCATAATAATGTTGACACGCGTGTATGTATATATATGACTTGAAGCGGTGTAGGTTATTGATGTGCGAGCCGGCCCGATACCCACAGGACGCATAGGATTACTCACGGGTCGGGCTGTTTCAGGCTGACCTCACACTCCTCTTTGTGGGTGGTGGGTGGATTGAGTGCTCCCTATCCGCCCTCTTTAAATGCCGGCTTCCGATTTTTGGCTTCCGGTTTTATAGTCGTGCGCCTGCTCACCCCAGCCATTTTGTAAAATCATCAGCGGGACGGATCAGCGCGGGTATATAAAAGAAACCCAGAAGTCAGAAGCACACGGGCACCGATGGAGGGAGGGCGGGTGCGAGTTGGGTTTTACCTGACCCGCATATCACAAGTGTAGGTGGTTCTTTATAGTTAGGCTGTGGATTGTCTTATTGTTTTTGTATTCTACAATTAGTATAGATATTGGTATATATATATATATATATATATATATATATATATATATATATATATATATATATATATATATAGTTTATGTAGTGTATGGAGGGGTTGGTGTGAGTGTGTATTTGTATGGGTTTTATTTGGAGGGGTTGACCTTGATGGACTTTTGTCTAACTATGTAATAAGGTAACATTGATTATTGTCAATAAAATAAGCTAGGCCTGGTAAGCTAATCAATAAAGGACCATCAAACATTTTTTAACCACGTATTAGTTACTTATTTATTTTCCTTACTAACTCTTTTTAAGATGCAGCAAAAAAAATAAAAGTTTTTGGATTGCTTATAACCTCTCATTATACACTGTACACATATTTAATGGGTAATCATCCCAAAAGATAACAAAAAAGTATAGCAAATCACAAATGTTCTTTTGTATACAAATTGTTTCAATGTGTCTGCCTTTTATAACATTTCTCTGCAAGAGGCTTAAATGATGGTCACAGGTTGGATCACGCTTTAGAAATTTGTTATCAATATTCTTTGTTTACTTTTTATCCTATAGAGCATATCAAAATTATTGTTTGTAAAGTTAACAGAGAACTAATTTCAAAAATCTTTATCTTAAGTCTACTGTAATGCAGGGTATCCCAAACTCAAAAGAGACCCTAAGGACCCGGTCGTGGCCCACTCTTCCACCTATAACAGCCCTAGTACTAGCCATTCGCTACTTGGAAGATGCCAGGTCTTACTGTGAGTGGCCCATGGAGCAAGCAAGGGGAACCAAGCGTGAAGAAATAGAATGGGGAACAATAACCGTAGTCAAAAGCTAGGCCTGGTCAGTAACAGTCAAACAATGTGGTAAAATACAGGAGACAGAGGAATAGTCGGGGTCACAGGCCAGGTCAAACACACCAATTTCACAGAACAGGATCCAAGAGAGTAGTCAAAACAAGGCAAAAGTCGGGACAGGCAGGATCAAAAGATATCAGTAACACACATTAAACACACTCAGGAACTATAAAATATACCTTACTTTGGGCAATGAACAAAGGGGTCTGCGGCTTTAAATATTCGAATCTCGCACCAAAGCATGATGACTTCATAAGTGTCGCTGCTTCAAACCCGGAAGCGAGTGGTGCGGTCACTTTCTAAAAATGGGCGTCCTCATCGTGGGTGCGAGGACGTCCGCATTGCACCCCCACTAGCCGACCAGGGTAAGTCCATACATTTACGTCTAAAAAATTAGTTATATTTCAACTTCAAACATAAAGTGGTAGACTTTATTTATGGTCAGTATTTTACTGTGAATTATTTAGTTGAAGTTGTAAAAATGTGTCTAAAATTTCGGCCTAGATTACTAAATTCAACCCTATATCCCTCCCTAATGAAAACAGGGGCACTTCCAGCACTGATGGAAATGGTGCATTAAAATAATATGCTTTCTTTCTGGAAACATCCCCATTTTAATGTATTAATATGCAAAGTCTTTGAGGCTTAATATTTTACTTGTGTTTTCTGGGTTAGTGTACCTGTCATTTATTGCACTGAAAGCCTGGGTTTGCTTAGCTCTAGTTTATGGATGTTACAATGGTCACAGTGTGATTGAAGAACTTTTTTTTAGAATTTCAAAGTGTGTCTCTATTGTATTATTATTTTCTACTTCTGTTGTCTTGCCATGTATTTCCATTCTAAGACTGATAAGTTCTTTATTTCCTAATTGCTTCTAAAATATCTTTACCGGTCCCAATTATTAAATCAATAACACAAACTAAAGAAGACTTCATATTGATCTAGGGTTTAAGTACTGTACATGATCAAAATGCCTATGATCTTATACTTCAAAGCTATGATGTTATGCCTCAAAGCTTATCATCTGTAGAATCGTATTTACTTTCAGCACCAATATTCAGTATTGAAATACTCAAAGCAGCAGCCAATACAGAGAAGCTTCCTAACAAACTTACCAAACTTCTTAAACATTCATAGAAATAAAAACCTCTGCAGACATTATTTACAGAATAAAAATATTGGTTAGAGATGTATATAGCAGGTGATATCCAGCTGTATCAGTAAGGTTCAGTGGTGTTTATACAAATGGCCTGTAGATGTCACTGTGCCCAGACTTATACTGTGCATACTTCTGGATAGCTTAAAATGAAAGTGAACCTTACTTTTGTGTAATGGCTGCATGAGTCTCTGCTAATAAAGCACTGTTATACTCTACTCATCCTCGGCTACCCAAAACATAGATTGGCGACAGGATGGCTCTTCTGCCTCTGCAGCAGCCTGCATCTTTTCTTCCAAAACCCTGGTGAGCCTACCATACCTTTGACTGCTTGGATCCATATGTATGAAAATTACATTATTGCTGCTGACCAAGGGGAGATTTCTGCTGCTAGAAAGCGTGCTTTACTTATTCACTGCCTGGGAGCAGTGTATATTCTATACATTACCATTACCTGATGATACTTATGAAACTGTACTTACTGCTATAAAGAACTTTTTCATGGCAAGAGTAAATGTGGTTGCTGAAAGATATAAATTCCGCCAACATGGACAACATAATGGCGAATCCACAGAACAATTTGTAGCAGCTTTGAGAGAGCTGGTTCTTACTTGTGACTTTGGGAATCTAACAGATGAAATGCTAAGAGACCAGAGTGGAAAAAACAAACTCACCTCACAGTAGAGAGAGACTGCTCCTAGAGCAGGGTTTAACCCTTGAAAAGGCTATTACAGTTGCTAGTAGGGATGTAGCGAACGGCGGAAAAAATGTTCGCGAACATATTCGCGAACTTGCGTCAAAAATGCGAACGGTTAGCGAACGTTGCGAACCCCATAGACTTCAATGGGAAGGCGAATTTTAAAAGCTAGAAAAGACATTTCTGGCCAGAAAAATGATTTTAAAGTTGTTTAAAGGGTGCAACGACCTGGACAGTGGCATGCCAGAGGGGGATCAAGGGCAAAAATGTATCTGAAAAATACATTGTTGACACAGCGCTGCGTTTTGTGCTGTAAAGGGCAGAAATCACACTACGTCACTCAGGTGATGTTTCTGGACACGGAATGTGAAAAAGCTCACACAGCTAGGTGGCACTTGGTTAAAGACTGGGTAAACAATGCCTGCAAGGGCAACGTATACAGTAGTGGATACGGAATATATTATTGCTGCTTGGAAAACGTCACTCAGGTGGTGTTTCTGGAGACGGTATTATTATTGATATTTAGACAGAATGTGAACAAGCTCACACAGCTAGGTGGCAGTTGTTTGGGCAAACAATGCCTGCAAGTGCACTACTATTGGTGCACTACTATGAAAAACAGCAAACAGCACTGGACACGTTAAAGAACAGTAAGATAAGTAAAATAAAAAAATATATATATGTATATTAAAAAAAAAATTACTCTGGTTGGTGCTGAACTACTAGGAGCAGCACACCAGTCCCACTCCCCAACACAGCTAGACTAATAGCACTGGGCTCTTATAGTAGCAAAGTAAAAAAACAAAAAAGAAAATAAAAGCAGTCCTATTGGGTTACAGGCAGCAGTCAGCAAATGAGAGATCAGCAGCAGGACAGCTGCCCACAGCAGCTACATACAGAGCACTGTAGTAGAAGGTAGATTACTAGCCAGCAAAGCTACCTAACCTAAAATGTCCCTCAAATCCCTGCAGAGTTCTGTCCCTACAATACAGAGCAGTATCAAGTAGATTACTAGCCAGCAAAGTTACTATCAACTGTCCCTCAAATCACTCAACAGCTCTCTCCCTACACTAGCTCTTCCAAGCACACACAGGCAGAATGAAAAAACGCTGCAGGGCTTCAGTTTATATATGGAAGGGGAGTGGTCCAGGGGGTGTGGGGGTGGTCCAGGAGGGAGAGCTTCCTGATTGGCTGCCATGTATCTGCTGGTCTGGGGTGAGAGGTCAAAAATAAGCGCCAGCTAAGGCGAACCCAAATTGGCGAACGTCGCGCGACGTTCGCGAACATTCGGCGGACGCGAACAGTCGATGTTCGCGCGAATTAGTTTACGGGCGAACAGTCCGCGACATCCCTAGTTGCTAGCCAAATTGAAACAGCAGTGGCAGAGGCTAAAACTCTCAATCAGGGAACTGCTGGAAATGTACAGATTGTGAATTCAACACTGTGGCCTAATAATGCACAGCCACAGGCAAAATACAGTGCTAAGGAAATCTAGAATAGGTAAATCTAAAAACAACTGGACTTGCTGAGTAATCAATGAAGACGTTTCACTACTCATCCGAGCAGTTTCTTCAGTTCAACTGACTGGTGTGGGAAGTTCTCTGCATATAAACTCTTCCACTAATCCAATCACAATGGCACATTGTAACTCTTCAAAGAGGTGACATCTGAAGAAATTCACAGAGGTGTAGATTCTGTGTAGTTACTGTGATAGGATTATCCAATGTGTCATGCAACTCCTAGAAAGAGGTGTTACTTGTGAGAGTTGCATGAATGGATGTGTGAAGTGTTCTGAAACTACCGGGGTACAGATGTTAGAACAGCATTGTGTGTAGCAGACAGGTGTTTTTAGATTTACCTATACTAGATATACCATGACCTGGATGAATGAAAATCTTCATAGTCATAGTGCTAAGGAAAGATCCACTTGTTGCACCTGCCCTTAAACTGGTCAGTTACTGAAAGGATCCAATCCCTGTGCTTGATTGCTTGCCAGTGACTGTACAATTTGAATCAAATACTGCAAAATGTGACTTTTACATTGTGAATAAGGGTACTGCTATACTTGTAAGGGATCTCTTTGCTGCATTAAACCTATAATTAGTTGATGGTCTCATTACTACAGCACCAGTGCCTGCCACACAGCCAGTGTCTAAAATTTCACCACAAAGCAACACTTCACTGGGTTGTGCAAAGAACTTTGTACACAAAGTTAAGTTGAGACCAGATGTAAAACCAGTACTCCAGAAATTGAGGCAATTGCCCTACTGTATAAGGGAGACTGTCTCAAAGGAACTAAAGAAACTGGTAGAGCAAGATGTGATTGAAAAATCAGAATCCTCTGAATGGGTTTCACCAATTGTTGTAACAATGAAGAAAACTGGATGTATTCGATTGTGTGTTGATCTCCGTGAACCTAATAAAACAGTTGTTATGGATAATCATACCGTGCCACACATAGAGGAAATATTTTCAGAGCAAAATTCTTTTCTACTCTGGATCTTCAGAGTGCTTATCATCAATTATGAGGAAAAGCATAAGGAAAGCAGAGACCTCACTGCATTTATCACCCATGATGGTTCGTTTTCGGTTCAAGCGTGTACCTTATGGACTGGTTTGAGCACCGAGTTGTTTTCAAAGACTGATGTCTTTTATACTCCAGGGCATACCTGGTGTAGAATGCTACTTGGATGATATATTTGTCTGTGCTCCAACTATGGATTTTCATGACAAGTACCTACAAGCTTTTTTAGGTCTTACTTCATGGTATTCTAAGTTTATTCCCAACTATGTTTGAGTTGTGGAGCCATTTAGAGAACTACTACTTGGGACTTTAAGTCTGGTGTGGTCAGAGTCTGCTCAACATAGCTTTGAAATAGTGAAACAGCTAATTGTGAACAGTCCAGGGCTAGCTTTATTTGATCCTGCACTACCCACTATGGTTACTACAGATGCTTCAGACTATGGCGTTGGTGCAGTTCAAACACAGATCCATGCTGATCATATAGAGAAAACTGTTGCATTTGCATCCAGAACACTTACAGAGACAGAGCGTAAGTATTCCACTGTTGAAAAAGAAGCCCTAGCATGTGTTTGGGCAATAGAAAATGGAGAACCTACCTATGGGGTAGAGAATTTACCTTATGCACTGATCATAGCCCTTTAACTACACTGCTTACAACAAAGGGACTAGGAAGAGATGGAATGCGTATAGCTAGATGGTCAGCAAGGCTACTGAATTTCAACTACAATATGCAATACAAACCAGGTTTGAAAAATGTTACTGCTGATTGTTTGTCACCTTTACCTTTACCTGCAGCTTCTGATACACTGGATGAGGACATAGAAGTTGTAGCATTGACTGATTTACTATCATCTACAGTTACAGCTGCTAATTTTAAGTAAGCTTGCCTCATGTGTCCAATTCAAGTAAAACTATGGGACATCTTACAAAGCAAATGGCCAAATGCTGAGAAGAAACTCAGTCCTGATCTTCAACCTTACTACAGGATTAGACACGAACTGTCCTTAGTAGATGGATATGTTGTCCGTGGAGCTCATCATTTACTGGTACCAGAGACCTTGCGAGAAAAGCTCATACGACTTGCACACGATTGTCATCAAGGAATTGTACATACAAAACAAAGACTACGAGAACTACCACTACTGGTGGGCAGCAATGGATACTGATGTGGTAACTGCCATTCATTGTTGTGTTACTTGTCAGAATCATGGCAAAATAGCTATCACACATACACCACCACTTCAGCCAGTACCATTCCCTGATTCAGCATGGGAAAAACTTGCTATTGATATTGTCGGTCCTTTTACAGATGCTCCAAACTGTAGATTTGCTATAACCTTGATAGACTATTACTAGGGATGGGTGAATTTAACCCGTTTTGTTAAAATTTGCAGCCGGTTAAATGTTGCATTGTCAAAAAAAAACCTGTTGCGCGGCAAAAATTGTTTTGATACACAATGCTATACAAGTCTATGGGTGTAATTTTTTCGGCAAAACAAGCCGAAGAAATTCGCCCATCCCTAACTATTACAGTAAATGGCCTGAAATTGTATTTGTTTCTGATATAAAATCAGCTACAGTAATAACATTTCTGTCTACAGTCTTCTGCAGGGAAGGTAATCCAAAGGAGTTAATATCAGACAATGGACCACAGTTTGTCTCATATGGGTTTGAATCCTTTCTGAGAGAGAGGAATATTGTGCATAGGAAATCTTCAGTGTATTACCCACAAGCAAATGGAGAAATCGAGCGATTCAACAAGTCTGTTTCAAGTCTGAAAGAAGCACTACAGACAGCAAATCTTACTGGGAAATCTTGGAAAGTATTTACAACAGAGTTCCTACATAACTACCGAGCAATGCGCCATGCAACAACCCAATCATCTCCAGCTGAATTATTATATGACAGATAGATGGGCACTAAGTTACATCTTGCAGACATCAAACTTCCTCAAAATACTGTGCCTACAAAATCATCAACTGCTGACATTGTGAAACATCAACAAGCCAAATGCAAGGCTTATACTGACAGAAAATGTGGTGCAAGAGAAGTACACTTTCAGCCTGGATCTTTGGTCAGAATTAAGAAACCAGGAATACTGAAACAAGGACATCTAAATTTCTTACACCACTTGAAGTGAGACGCCAGCGAGGACCATACACATATGAACTGTCTGATGGACGCATATGGAATGCAAGTCCTGTTAGATATGACTTTGGTGCAATGGCTGCATGAGTCTCTGCTAATAAAGTAGTTATAATCTACTCATCCTCGGCTGCCCAAAACATAACAGGTTCAAATTATCCTTCAGTTGTGCCTGGGTTATATTAAACTCTCTAAGTTAAATCAGCATGATATTTTAAATAATATTAATAAGGTAGAATAATGTAATATTAACATTAAAGTTTATGTGTGTGTGTGTTTATGTGTGTATGAAGGCACACGGCCAAAATGTGAAGTATTTCGAACAGAATACATAAGAAGCCATTCTTGACCCTGGGTCATGCAAGTACAAGAATGTGCCTCTTAGTGCTCAGACTAAATGTATATTACTTGCACCCCTGCTTGATGCCATCTGCACTACGTACTAGGAAAATCCAGCTCTCAGTGACAAGAGCAGCATCAGAAAGCATGCAGTAATTACAGGGCCCTTATGCAGGCTGTGCCTCCTGCTGCTCCTTACCTTGCTGAATGTGACAGAGAGGGTATATATATTACATATAAAGGAATGGAATTAGTCTTTGTCTATGGGTTTTTTGTATTTTATTTTAGCATGTAATCTGTATTCTTTGCCTCCATAATGTGGAAGGCCTGTAACCAGTGCTTGAATTGGGTCTAAAAAAAAGAAGGGAAGATATATTTGCCATGGGTAGCAAAAATGTACAAGCCACGCCCACAAGTATAAGCCACACCCATTAGTATAAGCCACACCCATTGATGCTTTTTTGGGTTCCCCCAGTAAAGAGAAACTGACACCAGGAACAAAATTTTTTTTTACATCTATCATAGCATTTACTGACACTGAATAGATCATCATCAAGCACACTGCTATGAACAGAAATCACCCAGGGCAAAGAACTACATTATATGTGCAAATAAACATGTAGTATGTAAAAGCAACAACTACTAACCTTATATTTTTGTTCTGCTTTTCTTTTCTTTTACATATTTTTCTTGCTTCTGCTCCTCTATTTGTCTTGTTTGTATTTTCTTTCTTCCACCATTTCTTTACTTTTTATATATTCCTCAACCTCTTCTTATTCCTCAGTTGGCACCCCTCTTTTCTTTGGATTCCCCCTGAGGTACACACACACTGAGGCACACACACTGAGGCACATATACAAACACACATTGAGGCGCACACACACACACTGAGGCACACACACACACTGAGGACACACTGAGGCACATATACACACACACACTGAGGCACATATACACACACACACACTGAGGCACATATATACACACACACACACACACTGAGGCACACACACTGAGGCACATACACACAGGCACATATACACACACACACTGAGGCACACACACTGAGGCATATACACACACACACACACACACTGAGGCACACACACTGAGGTGCACACACACACAGGCACATATATACACACACACACTGAGGTGCACACACACACATGCACATATATACACACACACACTGAGGCACATACACACACACATACCCACACACCGAGGCACACACTCTGAGGCACACACACACTCACACACACAGAGGCAAGCGCACACACACACTCTGAGGCACACACACACACATACACTGAGACACATATACACACACACACTCTGAGGCACACAGACAGACATACACATCAAGGACACACATTTCACAGAAGCCAGTAAAACAACAGATTCAGATTCAACAGACACTAACAGAGAGCTCCGTAGCCTTATCACTTCTTTAACATAAATAAACAAATAGTGCCCTTCAGTCCGTTCTGCATGAATTCCCACAAGAGTTACAGCTAGAAGAGGAAGTGGGGAGGGGCAAAACTTAACCTTATCTTTGTTGTCCTTGCTCCTGCTCTCTTGGCCCCACATTCTAAGTATTTTATTTTCTCTCCTGGGAGTCTGGGACACAGTGGTGTGGGCCCCATCAGGGGGCACAGGCCTGGAGCAGCCACACTCGCGGTAGTACTACGGAGCCCTAGGGGGGCGGGGCCAGATTAGAAGCAATCACTGATCACTTGCATCCCAACGCCCCCCTCCCCCTGCTCACATCCGTTGTCGCACCAAGCACTCCCCTGCTCCTCTCCCTGCAACTGCCTGCTCCTCCTCTCAACCCAACTTGTTTCCAAAACAGTATGTGCACTTTGCGCACTCTTCTCCCTGTCGGCACTGAGGACAGTGCATGCGCATAAGTAAAGGGGAAGTTTGTAACGCACACAGTCCTCAGTGCCTTAGGACAATTATGCGGCTGGACGGAATGCCGCCTGTCTGGAGCCAAAAAAAAATGCTCCAGTATGCTAGACACTAGCATCCCGCCTGGCAGGATGCATTTTGTTGAAAAAAAAATGAAGTGGCGGCATTCCATCCCGCCGCATCCCGCCCCAATTCAAGCACTGCCTGTAATGATAATAACTGTTTTAGCCTCTTCATGGTCATGCATGTCTTCCTTAAATTAGTATTTAAGTATTTGTATTTATTTTAAGAATATGTAAAAGTTATAATGAATTTCTACATATTAATTGTCTATGAAGAGTTGGATGTACAGCAACATGCTATTTCTTGTAAAAGTGTAGAAGGGCAATTCCAAAAAAAACAAGTTTCAAGTTCCTTCAAATTAAAGGAACAGTAACACCAAAGAATGAAGGTGTTTTAAAGGAATGACAATTTATTGTTGTGTAGGAATACACTGGCACTCAAGGCGATTAAAGTGCAGGGTTACCCCTTGCTGTTTATTTCGTGCGAACGTGCACATTCGCACGAAATAAATAACAAGGGGTAACCCTGCACTTTAATCGCCTTGAGTGCCAGTGTATTCCTATACAATTGTCCTTTTGGGGGTTGCCGTACCCTCTTGCATTGTGCGCCAGGCCATCTGAGGAAAGGAGGGAGTGTACTCAGCTTTACTTTGTTCCAGTTCATAATTTATTGTTGCCCTGCACTGGTTAAACTAGCGTGTTGGATACAGAAACTCTACTAAAGTTTATATAAACAAGCTGTTGTGTAACCATGGGGAAGCCATTCAAGTACAGGATACACAGAAGATAACAGATAAGTTCTGAAGAATCCCATAGTATACGACAGAGCTTGCCTTTTATCTGATGTGTACCCTGTGCCTTTTTACCTTTTTTTCAGCTTAGAATGGCTTCCCCATAACTACACAGCAGTTTGCTTATGCAAACTATAGTAAAGTATCTGAAGCAAATACACCAGTTGTACCAGTGCAAAGTAACAGTTCATTATATTTTCCTTAAATAAATCAAAAAAAGAAAAAAAATAGTTTCATTATGATTAACCCTAGTTAAGTGTAAAATACTGCAGCATTGTACTTGATATGGAAACCTCATAAAAAATTTCAAACCAATGACTAATGATGAGCAAAATTTTTGCCATGTTTTGCTACTTAAAAACATCCATTGACTTAAATGCATTTCACAGATTTATGGTCAATGTACTGTAAATCCAATTCCTTTCATACCACACTATTGTAGTGTGAGAGAGTAGAATGTATTCCCTAAACATATATGCCTATATATGCTACACTGGGGCTAATCATCTGTGGTGGATTAATTAGTATGATAGTGATGGGAGAATCTGACCAGTTTCGCTTCACCGAATATTCGCTAAATTCATGAAAGTTCACCAAAAATGCATTGAAGTCTATGGGCGACAAATTTTTTGACACACAAGGTGGTGCAACACTTTTTTTTTACTCATAACACTGTTGTGTTAACCTTACCCTATTCGGTCTTGGTCTAGTTCAAATTATGTGACCTGACTGAACCCAGACCCCTGGACTATTTATAACACACCTGAATTACTTTTATTATCTCTACAAGTTATCTCTGTCTATCTGTAACTTTCTAATTTATTGCCCATAAACCCTTGTTTCAATGATCTAACAGTATATATGATGTGCCTTTCCAGCCTTTCATTTGTATTTTGCCTGAAGAAGGGGCCTGTGTGCTCTGAAAGCTTGCAACTGTTACTTATTCAGTTAGCCAATAAAAGGTTACATTTTCTGCATTCTTTCAATGGCTAACACGGTACAACATCTCAAAGCCAATCCTATAATTTAAATTTTTAAAAATTATTTCCTTTTTCTCTGTAATAATAAAACAGTTCCTTGTACTTGATCCCAACTAAGATAAAATGTACATGATTTTCTAGTAGACTTATGGTATGAAGATCCAAATTATGGAAAGATCATTTATCTGGAAAACCCCAGGTCCCAAGCATTCTGGATAAAAGGTCCCATACCTGTAGCGCATATTCTTAAAATATTTTTAAACTTCTTTTCTTTTTACTATCCTTCCTGATTTTAATATCATTTGACACCAGAGCCTATATACATTTTCTTGCCATCTTAACTGTGACTACAAATTGAATCAATTTTCTTGTTTTTTATCAAATTTTACATTACTCCTGAGGAGCATTAAACTGAACGACTTGATTGAGATTTATTTTAAAACATATTATTCTTTTTATGTTATTTCTGCATAAGCAACCTGTTTATGATAATTGCATGTTATTAAGATGATGGCGTCCCAGAGTGGCATACAGAGTGCAATTACTTGTAAATTATTTTGCATGGTGGTTGTGACTTATATGATGTATTTGCACTTATTCAAACCTGTTATAGAGAAAAACTATTTTAAGAACGTGTCAAAATACAGAAACAGAGAATAATTTTTTTAAGATGTATTCCAGTTAAATTATGTGCAAGGAATAAACTCTCCCTAAGAACTTTACAAGGTGAAAGTAACTGGTTCTGATGAAAATATACGACACACCAATATATATATATATTGGTTATGTAAGTACATTTTTCAGAGCATGAGTTAGACAGAAGTTCTCAAATCTGTCTCGGGGTTGTTCCAATATTGCATTTAATATTCTATGGAGCAGATTTACTAGGGCGAAGTGACAAATGCTGGCGACAATTCAGCAGCATTACCACTTTCAAGCACTTTGCCAATTTACTAACGGGCGCAGACGTAACTTCACTAGAGAAAGAGACACTAGCGCTCATTCACACTCTACCGCCAGGCAAATTTTCACTCTAGAGAATGTATGTTACTCCGCAAATTCACTAATATGCGGACTTGAATGAACGTTACCTCTTTTGCCAGACTTCCCTTTGCAAGCTCAGACCAGGCAAAGTGCATTGGATTACATAGATCTTCCTCAATCTTCTGTTACTTACATCATATTTTTAGTGGAAAAAGTTTCTAAGTCCCAAAAAACGCTAGCGTCTTCCTTTTTTCAGAGTGATAGCCTGCAAAAGTCCCTAAAAATTTTTCTGGGTAACCAGGTTCCCCCATACATTTTCTAACATATGGAACATAAACTATACAGTGGGCTCATGTGTAGGGCATTATAACAACTCCATTTTTTTTATTAAGGTTCCCTGGACTTGTGTAATGTAATGTATTTGTTGCAACATATATGTCCATTTAACTTTATAATTTCCCGCCATATGCAAATTAGCCTGAGCGAAGACCTCTAGCAAAGTTTCGCTAGGCATAATTGAATGCTAGTGCATCTTTGCTTTGATTACCGAAGTAACGATAGAGAAAATTCGCCCTGGATGCAACTTTGCATTTTAGTAAATTAACGTTGTCTGAGCGAATTTTCGACTGGCAAAGTGTAGCGATGGGTATGAAGTCGTTTCTGGAGAATTTTCGCAGGTTAGTAAATTTCCCCCTATGGCCCAGTTGAGCTGATGAGTTGATTTAAAAAAAACATATGACTAAGTACAGATGACTTGCAAAGACTGGATCAGACAGGGTCAGACTGGAGCCTTGGGGGCCCACCGGGGCTGCAAAGGAAGGGCCCTCCTTGCAGTCCCCAGGGACCCCCTCCAGACCTCCGACTCCCTGGCCTGGCAGGTGCTACATGCCCATGCGCAGACCCTGTGCACGAATGCACAGACACTGGATTATTTCTTTATAGGGCAGCGGTGGAGCAGGTCTGGGCTGATGGGGGCCCATGAGGGCCAGGGCCCACCGTTTTTTTCCCAGTGTCCCACCTGCCCAGTCCGACATTGCATCCACCCACCTAGAGCAGTACTTGTTCAACAACCCACACCTTCAGCACCTGCTGTACCTCCACATCTTCGAAGCATTCAAGGTGCAGACACATGTAGGTCCGGCACATGTAGCCCCCCCTTGATGTACCCCTAATTTAACTGTAGAATTTATTTTCAAAACAAAAGTATGGTTATTCAAAATTAATTCAAGACAATCTACTACAAACTCAGTGTACAGCTGATATTTTTGACCACTACTTTCCAAATATTTTCTACAGGCTTATATACCATATTCATGGGGTACCAAGGAATACAGTATTTCTACATCTAGTGAAACCAACCACTTGTGTCAGAATTTGGTGACTGATCAATTCTTCTTAATTACATCTTTAGTATCTAAAACTAGTGATGGGCGAATTTGCGCCGTTTCACTGAAAAATTCGCGAATTTTGCGCGAAATTCGCGAAACGGCGAAAAATTCACGAAACAGCGCCGGCGCTTGTTTTTTCCGAAATTTTTTTTTTGATGCTGGCGAATTTTTGCGGCAAATTTTCGCAGGCGTTTCGCGAATTTATTCGCTGGCGGCGAATCGCGCAAATTCGCCCATCACTATCTAAAACACATTTACAAATGTGCTTACAGATGATGCCACTTAGATTTGTGTATTTAATGCGTCATGATAAACTGAAGAAATGGTTATCTAAAGTCATCTTAACTCATTTAATGCATTTAACCTTTTCATTAGCATACCAAAGCACCATTGTTCACAAATGGTGAACTCTTTAATTAGACGGATGCAATGACACAATGTTCGGTGTTAAATGGGATAAGTGGGTTAAATGTGTTTAAAAATTCAGTTTTAAACACACAAACCAAAGTGGCTTCATCTGTTTATGTTCAGTCACACTACCAATTCCAGATATGATTGGCCATCCTGGAGGATTCTTTACATTTGTGTGAATTTTGCATATTACATAAGATGTTGGTGTTAGTGGAGTCTGCATGTACAAAAATGTAATTCATTTTGGGAAACAACCCCTTCCAGTTTTCCTTTTAACAAAACCACCTCTGAATTATTTTGTATTTGCCATTTAGCATCTCTATCCAATTTTTCATATTGATCAACAATCTTGCAGTTGTCTATAAATTAATTTTCATACTTATGAGAAGGTGAGCAGGGACCTCAGTCCGGGGTTGGCAGTGGATGTGATCTACTTAGACTTTTCTAAAGCATTTGATACAGTGCCACACAGAAGGTTACTGGTTAAATTAAGGAATGTTGGCCTGGAACATAGTATTTGTACCTGGATAGAATTGGAGAGAAGCTAAAAGAAAGATTACAAAGGGTGGTGGTGGTAAGTGGAACATTTTCTACTTAGACAAGTGTTGTTAGTGGAGTGCCGCACGGCTCTGTACTTGGTCCTTTGCTTTTCAACTTGTTTATTAATGACCTGGAGGTGGTCATTGAAAGTATGTTTGCTGATACAAAATTGCGCAGAACTGTAGGTTCCAAGCAGGATGCTGACACTTTGCAGAGTGATTTGACTAATTGGAAAACTAGGGCCACAAACTGAAAAAATGAGGTCAATGTTGAATGCAAGGTTATACACTTTAGCAAAAATAATATAAATGCAAGATATATACTAAATGGCAGTTGGGATTTCCTTAACTGAAAAGGATCTATGGGTTTCTGTAGCTAACAATTAGTTTAATTCCAACTGCTAACTAATATTACCATTAGACAGAGGAGGGTTAGCTATTCCAGACGCCTGCTTATATTATATTTCAATCCAACTAACACGTATAAAACATTGTGCAGGAGAGGAAAGGAAGAAAGAGCGGGTAGTTCTAGAACATCAGTGGGCCGGGATACCATTGTTAAATTTTCTATGGTGTGAACCCAAATATATACCGGAAAGGGTGAAGGCCCACCCACTAATAGCTCCCACACTTAGGATTTGGTATGGCAACAGAATAAAGATGAACCTGTCTAAAACTCCCTTTATTTTACAACCCTTAGTATACAACAGTTCATTCATACCTAGTTTAGAGTATGGAGCCTTCAAGGATTGGCAAGTACTTGAGGGGAGACCAACAAGAATCAGTGATTTTCTGGAAAACAATAAAATAATTTCATTAAAAGAAATTCAAAAGAAATGGGGAAACCATGTTAGAGATGCATGGAACTACCACCAATTGCAACATTATATTTATAAATTTAAAGAGGAAGATTGGGATAGAGAACTGACCAATTGGGAAAAATTATGGGAAAGCAAAGAGGTCCCTAATAAAGCAATATCCATTATATATAAACTTATTTTATCAAATATTTCTCTGGGGAAAGACACAGCTCGCAGGGAGTGGGAAAAAGAATTAGACATCAAGATCTCCCCCAAGATGTGGAATAAGATCCAGTTACAAGCCCACAAATCATCTAGAGCGGTAAGAGTGAGGGAAATGAATTTCAAAATAGTTACTAGATGGCACCTCACACCAGCTAAGTTGAATAGGATGTACCCTTAACTTACAGATTCATGTTGGAGATGTGGTAGGGAGAGGGTGACACGCGCATATATGGTGTAAGTATTTGCAAGTTTATTGGGGTAATATTTTGAAAGTAATAAAAGAAATAACGAACATCAATATGTCGGCGGAAGATGTCCCTTTGATCCTGTTAAGCCTAGATATTGATATTAAGGGACCCACTCGCCTTACATTTGCTGTAAATCAAATGGAGGATTTTTCTGTGTATAAACATGATTGACCTGGGGATGGGGCAAGTGAGTCAGTCGGAGTAATAAAATTTGTAACTGGTTTAAGTAACCTTGAATGTTAAAGAGATGGTTCGCGGGTTAAGCAAGTGAATTATGGAAGTGTACAGCTACGAGGTAGCTTGTGTCTTATATATTCTTAATCTACTCTACTTTATTCTCATCTACTTTTTATTATTCTATCTATTTATATCTTTGCTATTGTACTATTGTACTATTTTTGTAAAAACTGTTAAATAAAAATTCTCTGGAAAAGACTCTTGCGAGGGGACATGATTACACTTTACAATAAATTAGAGGACATTGTAGACAAATAGCAGGGGACATTTTTAACCATAAAGAGGATCACCATACCAGAGGCCACCCCTTCAGACTAGAGCAAAATAACTTTCATTTGAAGCAGCATAGATGGTTCTTCACAGTGAGGGCAGTGAGGTTGTGGAATGCACTGCTGGATGATGTTATGATGGCTGATTTTGTTAATGCTTTTAAGAGTGGTCTGGATTTATTGGACAAGCACAATATCCAAGCCTACTGTGATACTAAAATATATAGTTAGCATAGCTATGGGTATATATTATTTATGTGAGTGTTTAGAGGGGTCCATGTGAGTTTGTGTGTATGTATTGTTGCTGGGTTTCATTTGGAGGAGTTAAACTTGATGGACTTTGATGTTTTTTCAACTATGTAACTATACTTCCTCATTCATTAATGCTATATTTCCTATTTTATTAGCAATTTTAATAAGCAAACCCTGTTGACTTTGTAGTTCGCTTAATGCTTTCCTTTCCTCCTTTGAAGATAATCTGCCATCAAGCCCCTTGTAGGTAGTTCTAAAATGTCCTTTTCTACCATTTGAACAAAGGATTTTACTACTGTTACAATGGACAATGATGGCCTAAAATCACTTTTATTTTCTGTGGACACACACACACTTTGCTCTGTTGTGTAACTAGACTGGCTCTCACCTTCCTTTTTGTCCTATGGCTCTTATGTCTTGTCTCTTGCAAGCTTTTTATCTTTACTTATTTTAATTTCTTGATGTATTTTCAAAAGGACATCTTTCACTCACATTCAGTTCTCACAAATCATTTTCCTCTTTCCCTTTATGCATAGCCACTTGTAAAATGAATGCTAGTGAAAATTATTTGGCCCTGTTTGGATGTATTGAGTACTAAGTAGAGCTGTAGGTTTCTGCACAAGTTGTAAATAGATGAATTGGTTCTCCCCAACCAGTGACTCCTTAGCAACATTTTGCTCACCAACTCCTTGAATCTTGCTTTCAGTGCCTCAAAGCAGGTTCTTCTTTTTTAATTCCAGGCTTGAAGGCAAGATGTAATTACATAAAAACCAAGTGTATGGCCAAGTAGAGGGCCATGTAGGATACCAGTCCACATAGAGGCCAAATAGCCAATCACAGTCCTTATTTGGCATCCCCATGGATTTTTGCATGCTTGTGTTGCTCCCCAACCAAAAAAGGTTGGGGACCCCTCTATATATCATATATGTGGAGGGTGACTTTTTTTCTTTGGGGAGGCTAAATGTGGCCATACAGAGGATGACTTAAAAATTTCACCAGTATGATTGTAAGCCCAGAAAGTGCATACGCAGTTAGGGATACTGACCTTCAAACATAGCTTAAAGCTTTGCATTAGAAGTCTAAACCCATATTTGCATTTTAAAAAACCTGGGGACCTGCACAAAGGGCTATGCATTAATAAAACAAGACCAACTTGAATTACTTTAGGTATGGCAACTATCAAGAGTATAGAGGAGGTACAGCTGTGTTGAGTCCTTAAACACTTAAGGGGCAAAAGTTCAAATGCTACACCTGGTCCTAATAAATAATTATGGCCATATTTATATTTATGACTCGCTTGTTTTTCAAACTTTTTTAATTTAGGCCACCGCTTCAATGCTTGACACACACCATAAAAGTACAAGTACATTTTCACGTACAAGCCCATTGGTACAGAAGCAACACTAGGCACAATATTACCCATGGTCTAAAAGGTGTACTACAATGTAAGAAAAATAATCTGAATTAGTAATAATATATTAATTGACTGCAAAAACTTTGATGCATTTTTGCCCAACATGCAGAAGCTTTACCCCCAGTGCTACACACTTCCCTTGCAGTAGTAGTTCTGAAAAAGGCTGAACTACTTGCTTTAGAGCCATTGTGAAGCAGTCCATGAGTTCCAATAACTGTTTCTCATTAAGGCTTCCTCTCCATTCCTGTTCCACATTCCACACCAGCAGGCCAACTGATCTGTGAAAAGATTTCTGCTGTAACGTTGATCTCAAAGGAACACAGAGGATGATGTGAACGAGTTGTTAGAAGAGCACAGATTCCTGACCCTTTGGGAGCATAACATACCAGGGTGCCAACAAGTGTCTTTATCAGTTGAGACTTTCACAGTGAATCCACCAGCACTCACTGTCCTCACAGACGCAGCAAAGACTTATCATTAGCAACCAGTCACTGAGGTTCTGTTTGGTTTTTTTTCCGTTAATTTTTTTCATGTTAAGTTAATTGGCTTAGCCTCCCCAAGCCTTAATGAATATCCACCCATGCCTTTATTAATATCCACCCATGCTTATATGTTAATGGGAATGAATTGATTCAGTAATTATTTGAGTGTATACTCAATTGAATTGAATTTTGCATTTTAAGTTCTCAATAATGAATTGTTTTTATTATGATGATTAATAAATTCAAAAGACTAAGGTAATCAGTTGTGGTTTCCACTGCATACAAATTGATGATGACTATAATAATGTTACCCTCTTTCAGCAGAATGGGCCTTCATTAAGAGAAAGGAACATGTCTGTGAGGATGTTGCTGAACTATGCTGCTCAACTGGCCAATAGTAATAAAAATAGAATAAAGGACGGCAGTGTTTCTTTTCAAAACAGATAATAAAGGCTTTATCAATTTAAAGCACCACAGTGGTTCCTCTTTCTTTTAAGGTTGTATGATTCAACACAGCTGTGTCAGAGTGTCAATGCTGTAGGAATAGCTTGGGGAGTTGAAAAGTCCCCATATTGGTTGTCAATATGTCACATGTGGTCCTGATCACCTACAGTAGATGTGGAACAGGGATGGAATAAAGCCTGACACCTAACCTAATATTGCAGTCTCTTCACTTAGGCAACCAGAAACTCAGGGAAAGCTATTCCCTTATCTGCTCTTTGGTGGAGCACAAGACTGTTCTTTATTATTAAAACTTCCACCATAGATGCAGGCCAAAAAGGAACTTTTTCCAAACACTATATAAACGTGTGGCACGAAGTGGTCATATGGCCTATGGGCCAATGGATGATATTTTCAAATAAATATAACTGGTAGTGATGAGCAAAATTATAAGCCGAATTTAGGAGCAAAAAGGACACCCATAGACTCCAATGGGAGAAACAAATTGTCTTCTGGCAAACAAAATTTGACGCGCTGTATTGGGCGACAAAAAAATTAGAAGCCCGTAGACCAATGCATTTTGACAAATTTTTGCCGAAGCGAAAAGGGTCACATTCGCCCATCACTATTAACCTAGGGCAATGAGGAACTGTAGGGAATTAAAGCCATAGGTGCTATTAACCCTATGGGTCCCTACACATGCTTCTCAGTAGTGGGGAATCAGTTCTTCTCTGCCCGGGCTTAATAAATTGCAACTTTAGTATTCCTATCCAGGTGAGTTCTGTTGTAACTATTGTAATCCATTCAAGGCTGTTACTTTCTAACCTAAGCAAACTATATCCTAATATTAATAAAGTCACTTCCTTATATCACACTCTGTATCATAATTAACCCAAAGGTGGAAAACCCCTTTAAAGAACAATAATGCTAAATAGTCTTTAGAATTATGGCAAAGTTGGTAACCATTTATCGAAAATACATAAAGGAAGATTGCCAAAGGACTATTATGCATCAGTTCTGAACTTCTGATTAATCCATAATGATTTTTGGATTTAACATGACACATACTAAATCGAATTCTGATTGATAAGCTTAGAACATTTTAGTTTCATCACTTGATCGAATTCACGTGAAAAAAAACCTTCATTGTGGCCTTTTATATACTGGTGGCAATCATGGCACTCCTTATTATGAAGTAAGCAGGGTCCACCTCCCAAGAGGCACCAGTTACTAGTCCTTGCATGAATGACCACATAGCTTATCTGCAGTTTATCTTGTATGAACCTGATGGTGTCCCGGAGTACAGTAATGCCTTGCACACACTAAATGATGCAAACACAACACGTGTCTGAATGATGCACAAGGGAAGGGATAGGGGTTGCGTATGTACCAACCCCCAGCCCTGCCTCCCCTGAGTATATTGCTGCCTAATGCAGGCAGTTTTGTCATTAGAGGAACAATGCAGGTCTTTGTACTCCATTGTGGTTTGCTCCCATTTTTTGCACTTTGCACCATGTCCTATGCTTAGCAAATGAACCCTGATATCATACCAGTATGAGATAATGCATCCCAAAAGTATAATAATGAAAATTTCTAGCAACGTTTTCATATTGGCCAATTAAATTGGATTAAATTAGACGGTTTGCACCTCAATGGAAGGGGGAAAGAAGTGCTAGTGGAGTGCAATGGGAAAGAATAGCTAAGAGGTTGGAGGAGTGTTTAAACTAGGCAAGGGGGGGGGGGTGGGTGAGATTAAGAATTATGGGGAAGCTAGGGTAGACGGGGCAGTGGGGTTAGTAAGGGGTCATGGGGGAGGAGTGAGGGGGGCATACAGTTTGCCAGCTAAGGAGGTCCCTCTGTTACAAGGAAAACAGAATAATACTAACTTAACGTATAATTCTCCACTAAGTAATGCTAACTTCAAAAGTAAAAGTAGTAACCTCCGCTGTATGCTGGCAAATGCACGGAGTTTGTCAGGTAAAATGGGAGACCTAGAATTAATTGCATGCTCTGTGAATTATGATCTAATTGGTATCACTGAGACCTGGGGGGATGAAACATGTGACTGTATTGTGAATTTAAATGGTTACACCCTTTTTAGGAGGGACAGAGGGATTAAAAAGGGTAGAGGAGTGTGTTTGTATGTAAAGCCTTAATTAAAGCCATGCGCTAAAGAATTAACAATAGCTGGCACTGGTGAGGGTGTAGAATCACTCTGTGTAGACATTTTGACTGGGCAAAAGGTAACAAAAAGAATTATCATTGGTGTATGCTATAAACCACCTGTATGAAGCCCAGCTACTCTTGCAGGTACAAGCGGCTTCACAGCTGGGTCAAGTTGTTGCTATGGGTGACTTCAATTATCCAGACATTGACTGGGGTAATGGGGTTGCTAAGACAGAAAAAGCTAGTAAGTTTGTAAATATGCTGAATGACAACTTTTTATTCCAGCTCGTTCAAGAACCTACTAGGAATAACTCTCTTTTGGACCTTGTAATAACTAACAATACTGAACTCATCTCTAACATTTGTGTGGGTGAGCATTTAGGGAATAGTGATCATAACATGGTCTCCTTTGAGATTCTGTTGCAGAAGCAATTCTATAAGGGATTAACTAAAACACTTAATTTCAGACGTGCAAACTTTGACAGTATAAGGGCATCTCTGCAACATATTAAGTGGGGAATGCTTTTCACAGGGTTAAACACAGAACAAAAATGGGAAGTCTTTAAAATGCTGCTTAATAAATATACTTGTCAGTATATTCCAAGGAACGTCGATGCAAAGCAAAACCTTTTTGGTTCAATAGAAGCATTGGTGTTGAGGTGGGTAAGAAAAGACGTGCTTTTAAGGCTTTCAAGGTAGCTGGTACAGCCGAAACATTTATAAGGTACAAGGAGGCCAATAAATCATGCAAAGAAGCTATAAGTCAAGCTAAAATTGATATAGAAAAGGATATTGCAGCAAGCAGTAAAAAAAATCCAAAATTATTTTTTAAATATGTTAATAGTAAAAAAAATGAAGCAGGAAGGGGTGGGACCCTTACTATCAGAGGGGGGTCAGCTGGTTGATGAAAACAAAATAAAAGCGCAGATTCTGAACTCATATTTTTCA
Source organism: Xenopus laevis (assembly GCF_017654675.1). Taxonomy (NCBI): domain Eukaryota; kingdom Metazoa; phylum Chordata; class Amphibia; order Anura; family Pipidae; genus Xenopus; species Xenopus laevis. The sequence goes on along the minus strand of NC_054382.1, from coordinate 68,373,356 downwards.
TCTGTCTACACAAATGAGGAACCAGTAAGTGAAGGTTTCCTTCTTAACAGTCCCAATTCTAGTTCTAATACAGTTCTAATACAACTAATGATGCATGGTTCACACATGAAGAAATTCCAAAAGAGACTAGAACATGTTAAGATTAACAAAGGTACAGGGCCAGATGGTATTCATCCCAGGGTAATAAGCGAGCTTAGCTCTGTGATTGCCAAACCTCTTTACTTTTTTCAGGATTAATTGAGATCTGGCTTAGTGCCGAGAGACTGGCAAATTGCTAATGTGGTGCCTCTATTCAAAAAAGGTTCCCGTTCGCAGCCTCAAAACTATAGGCCGATTAGTCTGACGTCAGTGGTAGGAAAGCTTTTCGAAGGGTTAATAAAGGATAAGATACTGGACTTCATAGCAAATCATAATACTATGAGTTTGTGCCAGCATGGTTTTATGTGTAATAGATCTTGCCAGACTAACTTAATTTCTTTTTATGAGAATGTAAGTAGAGACCTCGATTCTGGGATGGCAGTGGATGTAATTTACTTAGACTTTGCTAAAGCATTTGATACAGTGCCACACAAAAGGTTACTGGTTAAATTAAGGAATGTTGGCCTGGAACATAGTATTTGTACCTGGATAGAGAACTGGCTAAAAGATAGACTACAAAGATTGGTGGTAAATGGAACATTTTCTAATTGGACCAGTGTTGTTAGTGGAGTACCGAAGGACTCTGTACTAGGTCCCTTGCTTTTCAACTTGTTTATTAATGACCTGGAAGTGGGCATTGAAAGTACTGTTTCTAGTTTTGCAGATGATACTAAATTGTGCAGAACTATAGGTTCCATGCAGGATGCTGCCACTTTGCAGAGTGATTTGTCTAAACAAATGTTATGCACTTTGGCAAAAATAATATAAATGCAAGTTATACACTAAATGGCAGTGTGTTGGGAGTTTCCTTAAATGAGAAGGATCTAGGGGTCTTTGTAGATAACACGTTGTCTAATTCTGGGCAGTGTCATTCTGTGGCTACTAAAGCAAATAAAGTTCTGTCTTGCATAAAAAAGGGCATTAACTCAAGGGATGAAAACATAATTATGCCTCTTTATAGGTCCCTGGTAAGGCCTCATCTGGAGTATGCAGTGCAGTTTTGGACTCCAGTCCTTAAGAGGGATATAAATGAGCTTGAGAGAGTGCAGAGACGTGCAACTACATTGGTTAGAGGGGCAGAAGACTTAAATTATGAGGGTAGACTGTCCAGGTTGGGGTTGTTTTCTCTTGAAAAAAGGCGCTTGCGAGGAGACATGATTACACTTTACAAGTACATTAGAGGACATTATAGACAAATAGCAGGGGACCTTTTTACCCATAAAGTGGATCACCGTACCAGAGGCCACCCCTTTAGACTAGAAGAAAAGAACTTTCATTTGAAGCAACGTAGGGGGTTCTTCACAGTCAAGACAGTGAGGTTGTGGAATGCACTGCCGGGTGATGTTGTGATGGCTGATTCAGTTAATGCCTTTAAGAATAGCTTGGATGATTTTTTGGACAGACATAATATCAAAGGCTATTGTGATACTAAGCTCTATAGTTAGTATAGGTATGGGTATATAGAATTCAATTAAAAGTAGGGAGGGGTGTGTGTATGGATGCTGGGTTTTCATTTGGAGGGGTTGAACTTGATGGACTTTGTGTTTTTTCAACCCAATTTAACTATGTTACTATGTAACTATGTAGAATTGGAAAGATTTCCAGTTTAATATTTGGGAGATCAGCCTCTGAGGTTTTTTTTTTGTTATAATGCACAACATGTTTGTATGAAGCACTATATCCTAGGCATATTAATAAGAGAAATAATAAAGCAAGAATACTATAGCAGACAAAACAAATGAATATTCAAAAATTGTATAAACATATAAATCTAGATTTCTAGAGAGAGGCATAATGTGTACAAGATACATAAGAATATTAAAGGTATTATTATATGGTGACAGTATTTTTTGCAGTTGAAACTTTGGACCCATGTGCAATAAATTTTTCAAATTTTATAAAGCATGAATGTACTGTTTGTGGTTTGGCAATAATAAAATAATACATTCGATTTTCCTACACTTTCTGTAAGAAAAGTATATTTACTTGTTATAATTCACGGAAAAAAAATAAAACCAAAACAACTATTTGATCTAATAATACTCACTTTAATATGCACTTTCTATATTGATTTTCTATTTTTAGTGATATTTAACATTTTTTGTTTGGCAGGTTTTTGGATCAACAGCTACCTTTGAAGGTAAGCAACCCTGTCTATACAATTCTTAGATTTAATTAACTAACTCTTAGTTGAGTCAAAAGTCTACTATTAGCAGTCTAAAATTTGAGTATCTTAGAAACAACTACAAATAAAAATGAATTTAAATACAAAAGTGCTCAGAAACTTAAATTTACATGATCTCTTTTGCAGCTTGCAATAATTTTCTATTTAGAAAAAAACTGTAAGGCTATTAAACAACTATAGAAGGTAAATAATAACGACCAAATGAAAAGTTGTTTACAATAAGTTCATACATAACATACCAAAAGTTTAAACAACTGTTAACTTTACCCTTTTGTTTTCTAATTATCTAGCACTGTTTACATATCATCTATGCATTCGAAGACTACCCGCACCTTTGCCAAATCAGTGTTCTAGAATTGCCTTTAAAGGGTTAGAAAAGGCTAGTTCACTGGTAGGTACTAAGTTTCTTGCCCAGGCCGGTCCTTTTCAGAAGACACTGCACTAGCCCGAGGAAGAATGGAGTGTTCTTGCCTTTGGCTTGCACATGATAAGTGAAATAACATTAACTGATATAACTCTGCTGCACATTAGTGATGAGAGAAAATTTTCACATAGTTTTGCTGATAAAATGATGCCCATAGACCCTAATGGCGCGTCAAAAAAAAAATTGTTGTCCATAGATGTCAATGCATTTTGGCAAGATTTTGTTGTTTTGGTTAACCAAAATGGGTCAGATTTGCTCATCACATGTACCTTAAGTATCAGTCAATGCTATGGATATCTGGGAAAGGCATGCAAAATGTCAGTGCGGTGCTCTGCTATTTTCTTCCACCAGGGCTGGTGTATTCTTTCCTAAATGGGAAAGGCTGCTTAACATAGTGCCACCCCCACCCCCAGTGATTCTACCTTTCCTTGTACTTTAAAACTCGAATCAAGGAAACATTTTACTCAATCACTTAATTTGCAGAGTATCTCTGAAGGTCAATTAAGGGACATTATCAATAATAATACTTGCATAAATAAAACAACAAATGGTTTTAAAATTAATATGATTGAAGAACAACATGCTTATTGCAATAAAAGTGAACCTACAACTAAATCATTTTATGATTTGTAATTTTTATATGTCAGACATACATAATTGAAATCATAGCAATGAGATTCATGTTTGATGTGTTTACTATTCTTATACATTTCAGTTCTCTGCCATATTAATTATATTTGATAAATCTTTTTAATATGTTACAGTACAGAATTTTATTGGCCCTAAAATTCAGATTAATATAGCAGCAATGATGTTCTGCTTACAGTTGCAGATTTGATTTCACATAGAATAAATTATATGCAATGGGTAAAAGTATTCAGTTATCAGAAATGACAGCATTATTTGCAGTAAATTGCTGAATGTCTGCAGAACATAAATAGAAAAAGATAGCAACTAAAAAATGTAATATGTCATGGGTATCATGGGTTATAAAAACAATTCTATTAAAAAAAAAAAAAGAAGATCCAGGACTCATTCTGCTCAATCGTTACACAAAAGAACCCTGGGGCCTATGTTTATCCATTTACCTTCATTAGGGGGCAGATTTATCAAAGGTTGAATTGAAAATTCTTATTCGAATTTTATGGTCAAAACTCTCAAATTCGACAAGCGAGTTATCCAAATTTGATTTGAGTTTTTAAAAAATTCTAATTCGATTTTTGAGATTTATCATACTCTTGCCATTTAAAAATTAGAATTTGCCTATTCGCCACCTAAAACCTGCTGAATTGCTGTTTAAATCAATAGGAGAGGTCCAGATAATGTATTTTGTACCGTGTTAGCCCTTTGAAAAAGGGTAGGACTTTAGATATGAAGCATAACAAGCGGTCTAAAGTTGATACCTTTATTGGCTAACTAAGATGATAATCACAGCAAGCATTCAGAACATTGCAGTCCCTTCTTCAAATCTGCTGGAGAGGTCCAGGGATCAATTTGATAAAATGTCTAAGTATTTATTAATTTAAATCACCCTAAATCCAGAACCCAAGCTAAGCTCCCTGGTCTCTGCTCTCACTTCTGCCTATAACTGCCGCCTTTAACCTCGGGAGGAGCCCTCGGCTAATCGGATGCCGACAGTTCTTATTTGAGAGAGGAGCAAAGCTAACGGTTCTGGACAAGCAAAGGGGCACAATCGTCTCACCAAGGATACTGGACAGAAGATGCCAGATAACACAGCATGGAACAGGCAGGCCGGGCCAACACAAACAGAGTAGAAATGTCAGACAGGCCAAAATCGGTATTGGAGAGTGAAGAATAGTCAGTGGACAGGCAATTGGTCAGGATTGGAGAGATCAGAGTAGTCACATCAGGCAAGGGTCAGGATAGGAGAGATTAGTGTAGTCACAGACAGGCAAGGGTCAATACACAGAGGCTCAATTGGAATCACAAAGATTAAAACACCCAGGAACAATCAAATACAACCTAACATCGGGCAAAGTCTTAAACACATAAATCCCCTTTTATACAATTTGAATTTCGCACCTTTGCGCAATGACGTCATCACGCCGGTGCAACTGCGCCTATGAAACCTGGAAGTGCACGCCGTGTGCGCCATATGGGAAACGGCGCTGTAGGAAAGAGGACGCGTGCGGCAGGCGTCCCCGCTGGAAGTGCAGCGGGCATCCCCGCCGGCCACTAGACCACTAGGGTAAGCCACTGGACCACCAGGGTAACTTATCATTACATAAGCAAGCTGAATGGTTTAGGAATAATAAGTTATATGAATAAATGTGTGTAATTCAAACATACTAGATGAAAGGTACTGTAAGTTTACCAGTTTCTATGATATAGGAAAAATGTCATTTTCATGTGTATGTGTACTGAACTTTCTTAATTGTTCCTTTAAAAGTAATATTACATGAGTCATTTATCATGTCAGCAGGGTATGCTTTCAGTATGTCAATTGGTGATGACAGTCCTATGAGAATTTTGATGCCCATAGACTTTGATCGGCATCGGCGACATTACGCTGGCGCCGAATTTTTGGCAAAATAAAACGGGTCAAATTCGCCCATCCCTAATAGTAAAGAATAGTGATAAAAAATAGCTTTTTTGCCATTTTTGAATGGCAAAAATTCACTGAAATTGTATGCATTGGGATCAATTTTTTTTTTTAAAGATAATTTTTTTCTGGTGAAACAAAGCATATGGAAGATTTTGTAGAGCAGACATAATTTTAGCCCTTATGAAACCTTTTGCTGCACAAAAATTCACATATCACTACTAAATAAGGCCCAATATGTTACTATTCTATAACATACTAAAAGTTATCTTAAAGATGAACAACCCCTTTTAACAAATTGATCCATTCCAGTAGAGTTGGAATAGATTCTTGTTTCCAATTTCTTGCTATAAGGAATCTTCCAGTTTGCAATATTAGGAGATTTTGGTGAATATTCAGTGACTCTAATTCCAAATAAAAAAATTAAAGTGCTCCTTTTGTGGTAAGGAACATTTAGTTAGTGTGGTTAATACATTGAAACCTATGCCCAGTACTTCTTAAATTTAGGACAGTCTCTCCAATTATAAAGGTACTTTTATTACCACCATGTGGAATTGTTAGCTGGTTGAAGATACATATTACTTCCTGAAACTACACACCAATTATACATACAGTAAGGGGCCCATTTACTTAGCTTGAGTGAAGGAAAAGAAGAAAAAAACTTTGAATTTTGAATGTTTTTTTTGGCTACTTCGACCATCAAATTTGCTACTTGGACCTTCGACTTTCAATCGAACGATTCGAACTAAAAATCGTTTGAATTTTTCACCATTCGATAGTCGAAGTACTGTCTCTTTAAGAAAATCTTCGACCCCCTACTACGCCTCCTAAAACCTACCGAGGTGCAATGTTAGCCTATGGGGAAGGTCCCCATAGGCTTCCTGGCAACTTTTTGGTCGAAGAAAAATCGTTCGATCGATTGGATTAAAATCCTTCGAATCGAACGATTCGAAGGATTTAATCGTTCGATCAAACTATTTTATATTCGAAGTCGAAGGATTTACATTCGAGAGTCGATTATAGAGGGTTAATTAACCCTCGATATTCGACCTTAGGTAAATCTGCCCCTAAGTGTAATACTCATTTTCAAATCCCAGTCTTTTGGATTAATGCCATTTAGAAATATGAGAATCTGGTATTTTTTATGGGCATAAATTAATAAAATATAAAACAGTAAAAGTTGTTTTAGAGATGAGATACAGGATAAGATATCTTATTTTGCAGATGTGAAGGTGTGAAAAAAACACTGAGCATTTAAAGCTACTACTACTTTAGTATATGATAACTTTTGCCAATAGCTTAAAAAGTAGATATGGGCTATCAAGAAAATATCAAAAATGCCTTACAGTACAGGATTCATTAAGTATACATTTAGGGGCCCATTCACTAAGTTCGAGTGAAGGAATAGAATAAAAAATACTTCGAATATCGAAGTATTTTTTTGGCTACTTCGACTACGACTTCAGAATCGAACGATTCGAACTAAAAATCGTTCGACTATTCGACCATTCGATAGTCAAAGTACTGTCTCTTTAAGAAAAAACTTTGACCCCCTAGTTCGTCACCTAAAAGCTACCGAAGTCAATGTTAGCCTATGGGGAAGGTCGTTCGATTTAATCGAGGATTTAATTGTTCGATCGAACGATTATTCCTTCGATCGTTCGATTGAACGAATTGTGCAAAATCCTTCGACTTCGATATTCGAAGTTGAAGGATTTTAATCGCCAGCCGAATATCGAGGGTTAATTAACCCTCGATATTCGACCCTTAATACATCTGCCCCTTAATCTAAACTCTGCAGTTTACTACATGTTCCTATTTTCTCTCAGAGTACAAATAAGTTAATTAAATTAAACTTTATGGTAACAAGGTTTTTCTAATTAATATGCATCTTACCTCTTTACTAAGAAAAGTCATTTAGTATAGATAAGAAGTACATACTGTGTGGTTCATGGTTGGAGTGAGGATTTAATCTGCCCATATGTCCAGAAAGTGTACCCATCTGTCTAACCAATTTTTTGTGCATGTGCTTGTGTTCTGAAATATCTATAAATGTGTTAGACAGATTTCTGTGTTATGTTGATAACTATATTTTGTTTTTAAAGCTATAAAATTACTTAAAATATAATTATTCTTAGTACTGTCTAACAAGATGTTTTCTTTTTTAGTATAATAATTCACTTAATAGTATAAAACAGAAATCCAATGTGTATTTTGATTTTGGATTAACTAAACTGCTAGTTACTATCTAAAAATAGGCAAACATTCAAAAATAATATTAAAAGCTTAGTGGTTATATATCATTTCAATGGTCAAAAAGTTTGCTACTTGCTTGTAACTCATAGCAATCAGCAGATATTAGTAGTATTTATTCATCAGCTGTTTGAAAACAAACATCTGTTTGGTTACGTGTGTTACTAGATGTGGGCATACTAGAGACTTTTCCTAGTATCTTTTGACAAAAATACTGTACAGTATATAAAAGTTCCGCTTGTATTACTTTATAAAATAATTAAATTCTTTCCAGGTCTGCACAGAAAGTGATCTAACATGTAATAACTGACATTTTCCATTACCATTATATTACAAACTGAATACATAGAATTATACAGTACAGAGCATGAATGCCATCTCAGAGGGTCATTTTAAACATACTGCAATTCCATCTGATTTCAATTGATGTGTCCAAACTGAAAATGTATTCTTTCAAAGTACCCCAAAGGTACATGACCATTTAGGCCTTTGATGTCAGCTAGTACAAATACATTTTATAAAGCATGGGGGCAAAGCGGCCTACAGGTTTCAATTTTAATGGCATATGTTTGTTGGCTTACTGGAAATTTTCTACTGGTCCTAGATATAATAAGGGTTAATGATGAATTATAATATGGTGCAGAAGAAAATAACCCATTACAAAAGAAAAATGTAATTATTCTAAGCAGAAAATACTGAACTATTCAATTGTTCACAATAACTAATCTATAGCCACAATTATATGGCATACAGTAATAAAAGCATCAATGCCATGTTACTGATTGTTGCTAATACACATTTTCTATCACTGAAATTGTAAAATAGGGTGAATAGATTTAACATTTGTCAACAAATATTATTTTCTACAGTTTTTTCTTTATAGAAAATGGGATTGTTACAAGGTTTACTCGTTACTTGAGGAATTCTGCCCTTCCACGTCACTTTGATTGTTTTACTACCTAAGAAATATTGTTAATGTAGCACTCTACACCTTGTAAAACTGTAATCTACTCTGACTCAAGCACATTTTTGAAGAATGCACTACTAATGGTTAAGGAGATTATATTTATGAGAATGCTACACAAAAAGTGCCCATATTTTATTTAGGCAATATAATAAAGAAGCTCAGAGCACAGAAAAAGTTCTTGAAGTTAGATTAAAGAAGCTGATATTAGTATAAGAGCTTTCAAATATGCTATAGTTTGAAGCAGCACAATTCATAAAAAATAAATACATAGTTAATATTTGCAAAAGCCTTAAGCAACAAGTCAGACTAACATTATGATAAACCAATAGACATGCTGATCGCTGATGTTCTCTGAAGATACTGGAAAGCTTTCCCCATTAAAACTAAAAAATGGGGGAAAAGCAAGAAAGTTATTAATGAAAAGGATAAATCAATATGTACACAGATCTATTGCATGAATGCCTTTGGTTTAAATGAAACCTGCCTAACCTCTAGTGAAAGGATACAAATGCTTTCTTACTTCAAGATGGCAGTTGGATCAGTTCCTGGATAGACTTTGTGACAAGAGTTTATTTCAGTAACCTTGCATTTTCTGCTCTTTCTTGCTACAAAGCCATCCATAACTTTCCATAAAATACAGCTTTGACTATCACTGCAAGTATAATTTTTACATTTTATAGTTTATAGGCTTGGACATACTATTCATTCACACAGATAGGCTAATTGATAGAATCAAAATTGAATCAAAGATAGTATGACTAGGAATCCTACGGGATACCTCATTGGATCTACAGCACTTGTATGTAGACATAGTCCTTAATCAGTATTAAAGATTTAATTTATATGCTTGTATAAATTAATGATGTTACTAATGCTGTTTATGATAAAATCCAATCTGATGGTCAATAAAAAAATATATATAATCAAAGGTTGTGAAGTTTTAGTTTATCTTTTAGAGGCCTATTTATCAAACATCGAATTTGTGAGGTTTAGAGTTTTTTCTACTTCGAATAAACTCACAATGTAAAAAAAAAAAAAAAACTTGAATGTTTGCTAATGTATAAAAAAAAAAATCAGAATGTAAAAAGCTTGATTGAATATAATAATGAAAAAACTGGAATACCTCAATTTTTTTTTCTACGTTTATAGTTTTAAAGGATTTATGTCCTGTTTTTTATGATGTAGATTTTATTTCTAAATTACACTGTTTACACTGCAAACACAGTGTATATTTTTTTAGTTGTAATATTGGTGTGTAGGCAGCCATCTCAGGTAATTTTTCCTGGTCATGTGCTTTCAGAAAGAGACAGCACTTTAGGATGAAACTTCTTTGTGGCAGGCTGTTATTTCTCCTACTCAATGTAACTTACTGTGTTGCAATGGGACCTGGATTTTACTATTGAGTGCTGTTCTTAGATCTTCCATGCAGCTGTTATCTTGCGTTAAGGAGCTGCTATCTGGTTACCTTCCCATTGTTCTGTTGTTAGGCTGCTGGGGGCGGGGGAAGGAGGGGAGTGATTTCACTCTAAATTGCAGTACAGCAGTAAAGAGTGACTAAAGTTAATCAAAGCACAAGTCACATGACTGGGGGCAGCTGGGAAACGGACTATGTCTAGCCCCATAACAAAAAAACACACCAGCACACGAGACTTGTATCTGCAGTGCAAGCCCTTGCAAAAGTTTTTACTGCGGTGGTGCAATGTTTCGGGGCTCCGCCCCTGTCAAGCCCCATGTCAGATTTCAAAATTAAATATAAAAAAATTTGGTTTGCTCTTTTGAGAAACTAATTTCAGTGCAGAATTCTGCTGTCGAAGCACTATTAACTGCAAAAAAATTTTTTCCCCATGACTATCCCTTTAAAAACCTGAATTAAATACTTTACAAACTCAAAAATTTTAATTCAAACTCACATTTAAAAAATGGCTTGAATTCTGCCTAGGACAACTTCCATTGAGTACTACTTGACCTCGACAGCTTTTAGATGACAATTTTTTTTACATTCAAGTTTGTTTTGCTTATTAAATTACTATGACTATGGTTGAAAATTATAGTGGCTTGTAAAAAAAAATAGCATAGCATATTATTAATTAAATAGCTGCCGCACCATTGTTATCCCTTCTTGTCTTTGGAACACTTAATAAAGCAATACCACTCAGTGGTCCTTGAGGCCAAGTGTGTCTCAGTGGCCACTGGCCATAGCATTTGGAGTAGGGACCTAGGAGTCAAAGAGGCAGGCAGACAGCTGCAAAGTATAATCTCACAGGCAGGGTTACAGAAGGAGTACAAGGCAAGGCTAAGGATAAGTACTGGTACAAGAAGGGTTATTAGGCAAGCATGCTCACCGGTAGGCAAGGTAGGGATAAATCAAAGTTTTAGCATAAAGAACAAAGTCCAAGAGGCAGTAAGGACAGGCCATGCTCAAATATAGGATAACAGGAACAAAGCAAAAGCTCATGGATAGCAGGAGGATCTACCACTAGCAAGGTTGACCATAATGAACTGGCCAAGGCCACTGGCATTTTAAATGTTAAAGTTCATACCATTTGGGTGCACTGATGGAATTCCCTACTATAATCCATGGCATTGGCTCGTTGACAGCGGTGTCAGATAGGTGTACACCTTATACCACGTCACATTATTCTTTAAGAGATTTAAGGCTGCAAAATTAACATCTGTATGACGCTTGTACAATCCTAATGGGATATATAAAAGTCATCTTGGGAGATATAAAAGTATAGGTTGATACCTTCTCAAGTGAAAGTGCAAAACAAGATTGAGTTGTACCCTGCCTAGCATGTAGAAAATGACCGTTTGTAAGTTAAGTTGAAAGGCAAAAATGTACATAACTGCTATGCAGGAAACTGTCTAAATCTGCCTCATGCATGTACTTTATATCGTCAATTACAATGTTGTTATACGAGTACAATTGCCATTTTAGGGCTATAATATATGGGTATATCAACATTGCAATGGAAGATGTATATATTTGAGGCAGATTTATACATTTTTAACCATAAAATGTTGCTGAGGAAAAGTATTTTAATGGTCACATTTATCAAATAAAATTAATAGATTGCTTCATATTTCAGGGGTGAGGCAGCTGGAACCAGCTTCCTGGGGTAAAGTAGCCCATGGCACAATCACAACTCATATAAACAAAGTCATATTAAAAAGTTTGGGAACCCCTATTAATTATTGGAGAAGTTTGGGAACCCCTCCTAATTCTTTGGAGTTTTGTTTATCATTGGCTGAGCTTTCAAAGTAGCAACTTCCTTTCAATATATAACATGCCTAATGAAAACAGTTGTATTTCACCAGCGAAATAACGTTTATTGGATTAACAGAAAATATGCAATATGCATCATAACAAAATTAGACAGATGCATAAATGTGGGCACCCCAACAGAGATTAAAAAAATCTAAGGTTTCTGTAGTTCACTCCCTTTGCTGGTTTGGATGATCCGTTCTCCTTCAGATACAGCAGTTAATTTAACCCCAACAGAGATATTGCATCAATACTAAGTTGAGCCTTCTTTTTCAAATATAACAGCCTCTAGATGCCTCCTGTAGCCTTTGATGAGTGGTTGTATTTTTGACCATTCGTCCATACAAAATCTCTCCAGTTCAGTTAAGTTTGATGGCTGCTGAGCATGGACAGTAGGGATGTAGCGAACCGCCGATAATGTGTTCGCGAACGCCGTTCGCGAACACCGGCAAAAAATGCGAACAGTTCGCGAACAGTTTGCGAACTTCGAACATCCGAAAATCGTTCGATTCGAACGATCGAAGGATTTTAATCGTTCGATCGAACGATTTTCGAAAATCGTTCGATTTTAGCGACCGAATGGTCGAATGGTCGAACGATTTTGACGCGAACGCCTATTGGCGAACGTCGCGTGACGTTCGCGAACTTGCGGCGGACGCGAACAGCCGATGTTCGCGCGAACAAGTTCGCCGCAGAACAGTCCGCGACATCCCTAATGGACAGCCTACTTCAAATCATCCCATAGATTTTCGATATTCAAGTTGGGGGACTGTGATGGCCTTTCCAGAATATTGTACTTCTCCCTCTGCATAAATGCCTTTGTAGATTTCCAAGTGTGTTTATGGTCATTGTCTTGTTGGAATATCCAACCCCTGCAAAACTTCAACTTTGTGACTGTTGCTTGAACATTATCCAGAAGAATTTGTTGATATTGGGTTGAATTCATCTGACCCTCAACTTTAACAAGGGCTCCAGTCCCTGAACTAGCCACACAGCCCCACAGCATGATGGAAATTTTTCTCATGTGTGGACACACCTGCCTATGAAGTTCAAGGTTTAAGGAGCTAATCCAACCAATTTGGTGTTGCCAGTAATCCATATTGAGCCATTACATGCATTCAAATCATCAAAATTACAAGGGTACCCACATTTTTGCGCAGTCAGTTTTTCACATTTGATTTAATTTCATACAACTGAATACTGCTTCACTAAAAATCTTTGTTCAGAAAACACCCCAGTATTTGTAACATGAAACGCATAAGGCTGCAGACACAATAAAATATTTTTTCACTTTCAACCAATTGCCTGGTGGAAGATTGCCTTTATTGAGTGCCTGCTCCAAAGAATTTTCGGTTTGACCCGTGCTGAGGGCTCAGGGTGGCGCACCTGGGCCTCTTCCTTTATGTGGTCAGTAATCACTTAATATTTGGAGATCCTATTCTTTGATTTACCAAACTTTTTCACATGACTGTATGTATGTATGTATATGTATATGTATATATATATCCCCCCCCTTCAAACTAACCATGAATTTTAATAAATCTAACATAGACTTTCTTGACTTGAACATATTTCTGGAGGATTCAAGACTATTCAGGAAAAACACTGACTGCAATTCTATCCTGCACGCATCAGTAACCACCCACCAGCCACAATCAGGGGCATCCCCTTCTCACAATTTCTTCGTGTAATAAGAAACAGTTCACGTGAGACGGCCATAGCCCAACTTAAAATATGTGTTTGACAGATTCCTTGAGAAGGGGGTACCAGGCTGACATGCTATATCAACAACTAGAGAGGGCACTCAAACACACACAGTCGGATTTATTAACAAAAGAAAAAAGGCAGAACATCCCTACCAACCTCTGATTTTCACTACAACATACTCCAAAGCCTCTCACGACTTGGTTACAAGCGTGGGGAAGCATTGGCCAGTGCTCAATATGGATGAATCCCTCTCGCTCCATCAGTTGCCCAAACAGATGTTTGGATATAGAAGGGATAGAAGCCTCAGAGACTTACTTGTACAAACAGACTTTGGGAAATCAGTAAATACAGATAGTATTTGCTGCTACAAATGTCCAGATTGCAAATGTGCCTAGGCAGATTGCCTTAGCTAGGAAACAAAAATGTACAACAAATAAATTACAAAGAATCCCTTTTGTAACATCTTTCGATACGAATTCGAAAATTCATTGTAAAATAGTACGCAAGCATTGGAGAATTCTGAGCACTGATGTTAAGTATGGCCATTTGTTTAAAGCTCCCCCCCTCTTTTCATATAGAAGGGGTAGAAATGTAGGGGAATTGATTAAACGAAAGGCATTGCCTCCTAAGGGGAGGCGCAATATCCTAGGTACGCAAAGCAATGGCACTTTTCCTTGTAGGAACTGTAGCCATTGCAATGCTATTATCCCTGGATGTTATGTTACTCATCCTCATCTTGGTACGAAACATGACATTAAAGGTTTTTTTACGTGTGACATGAAAGATGTTATTTATTGTATAAAGTGCCCATGTGGTTTATCTTATATTGGACAGACCAGTAGGGCCATTAAATTAAGATTAAATGAACATAAATCAAATATCCGGACTTATCGGCCATTGCCCCCTATGCCACAAACTTTTACCAAAAAATCAGAGGATAAACTTGACAAAAACAAAATCTGAATCTTTATTGGCGAAACATTTTTTCTCACAAGGTCATCAACTATCCCAATTGAGATGGCAGATTTTAGAAAAGGTCAATTACAAACCAGGTATGGATAGAAAGAAATATTTATTACAAAGGGAATGTTTCTGGATCTGGCTTCTACAATCTCGTCACCCGAAGGGGTTAAATGAAGATTTCAATATGACCTGTTTCTTATAATTATGCTAATATTGCTTTCTCCCCTCTTTCAGATAAGCACTTACGCCTGGAGTTGCCTCAGGGATAGATTCCTTTTCTCCTGATAGGGTAAGATAGCTTTGATCCTGCCTTTGATTAATAATAACTTGTTTTAAAATGGTTTTAACCGGTTTTCTGTTATTTTGTTTCTTTTCCTTGAAACTGGGACATTTTTGATAATTTTTTACTCTAGTACTCTTTTGATACTTTTTGATACTCCTTTTGATACATTTTTTAAGTACTGTGTCAAAATAATTTTTTTTCTTTTCAGGAATGATTAGCCACTAATGGACACTTTTTCTACGAAAATGTATTACACTGAGGACTAATTTTTTCTGCTGGTATCGGCTTTTTGCACATGAATGGATAGGTACAATTATTTAAGTATTATTAACTATTTGTGTTAACTATTTGCACTTTGCACACGCCCACGTATTTGATCATGTGATGTGTTTAACCTATAAATTGTTTTGTGCAGTCTGTAATTTTATGCTTGATAAAGGGGGTAACCCCGAAACGTTGCATGCTGCAATAAACTTCTAGCAAGGTATAACCTGCTTGCATTACCTGTGTGCCGGTGAATTTCTTGTCGCCATTGAATCGTGAGGTTGCCGTTTCCTCCATTTTGCTGTGCACCAGGGATCTCTACTTTTCGGGAAGGCCAGGGTGTGCGAAAACTTCTCTGTTGTTCTACGATTGTATTATGTAGGGAAAACTAGCCCCACCGTTAAAGAACGCAACATGTCTGCTACAACCTGGATAAACCCGCTGTGGCCGTGGATGGGGTATCTACACCCTGGGCATGGCATGTGAGGTAATGGGACTATGTGACACAGCGCATATACCATGATACTGGGTTTTGCTTCCATTGCGGGACGCATAGGATACGGACCAGCGCCCCTCTGGTGTGCTGGGCTCGTATTAGACTATGCTACCCCTACTAGATCCTTTTGTGCTCAATAGAGATAAGTCCGGATTTGGCAGATACCGGTTGGAGCTGCCTGCGATCTCTCACAGGGATACAGCTACTGGCTCCTTCTCTGGCTTACCAAAGTGCTTCTCTGCATGTAAGCCGCACGGGTTGCCTAGCAATGGTAACAGCGCTTGGTGTCACTGACCCTGTTAGCAACTTCCGGGTTGCCGACTTACCGCTGCTAGCCTGCAGGACGGGGTAGATCCGAGTTAACCCATTATCCTGCCAGGTTTTACTGCTAAGACTCATTGTAACGATTTGGCACACTTCTCCACAAGGTAAGGGGGCTCTGTAAGGCTATGCGTGTCTTCATCTTTTCACTTCACACTTCTATTTACTCTTACGGTGGTTGCTAGGCACCCTCGCAACAAGGGTTTTGGCGCCATTTTGTACATTTAAAACTGGCTGTTTGTTTTCTGGCACTATTCTCACCTTGACGAAGATTCCAGTACGGAATCGAAACGTTGGTCCACTAATAAACCTTTGAATGACTAGATGACCTGTTTATCCTGATTATATGTGAAGTGCCATCACCGATGGGATATTTGCATAATTTTACAGACTGGCACCCAGCATTTGTATTCTACTCATGGTGTGCGTTCCATACTCGCTTGGACTATATATATATATATATATATATATATATATATATATATATATATATATATATATATATATATATATATATATATATATATATATATATATATACACATATACACACACACATATATATATATATATACACACACACATATATATATATATATACACACACACACATATATATATATATATATATATATACACACACACATATATATATATATATATATATATATATATATATATATATATATATATATATATATATATATATATATATATATATATATATATATATATATATATATATATATATATATATATATATATATACACATATATACAGCAAGTTAAGTTGCAGGTAAAACCAAGTCCCTTTGTAAAATGTATAATGAAGCAACAGAATTCTTAATGAATCAGATAAAATTGAGCATAGGACTGGCCAGATATGGGATGACTTTGACGTAGTTGGCCAGCTTAAATATATTGCAATATATGGACAAACAATCCCTGTTTTGTTTAAAGGGTAAGGCATTTTTTAGTAGCAGTATGCACAAAATGTCGCTGTCTTAAATATATTGATAATGGGTTGAGTGCAGAGGACTCTTGTATTTGACTATATGTATTTTGTGGTCACAGCCTCATTGCACCCCCGCCTAATGGTTTTAAAAAATAGTGGTGAGCACAACTTTCCCTTGTTTTTTATATATATACATACATATATATATATATATATATATATATATACATATATACATATATACATATATACACATATACACATATATATACACATATATATATATATATATATATATATATATATATATACACATACACATACATATACATATACATATACATATATATATATATATATATATATATATATATATATATATATACACACATACACATACACATATATATATATATATAGTATAAATCCAGAGATGACGGCACTCCGAGTTAAGCAACCAAATCAAAGCAGCAGAGAGTAAACTATAACAGGTTTATTGTATCCAACGTCTCGGTTCTAATCAAGAACCTTCATCAGGGAAGGATGATGAAGGTTCTTGATTAGAACCGAAACGTTGGATACAATAAACCTGTTATGGTTAACTCTCTGCTGCTTTGATTTGGTTGCTTAACTCGGAGTGCCGTCATCTCTGGATTTATACTTTGTATTAACTATGGACTGGCACCCAGATTTGGTTCTCGCTCATGGTGTGCGTTCCACTTTGGACTACTATATATATACATACATATACACACACACACACACACACACACACACACACACACACACACATATATATATATACACACACATACATACACACACAAACCTTGGACAAAGAAAGTTTGTTTTCTAAAGTACTGCTAGAAGATATACTGAAGAGCTAAAATTGATGGACAGTTGTGTTTTTAAAAACAAATTAACATTATAGCCATGTAACAAAGACAACAAAATAATTAATTTGTTGCTTCAGTAATACTGCATTATTATCAATATAAACTTAATACAATGAACCTATTGTAGCTATTATGATTCATGCAATTATTCAGAAAATGTAGTTACCATTGAAAATATTCTTATTATAATCTGATTCTTTTCAAATAGTGCTTGTTAGTGTAGGTTGCTGTAATTAGCCCAAATTGTAATTAAGATAACATTCTCATTTCTCATATAGAATGATTGGCATACAATCTAATTACCAACAATGAATATAGAACCTTGACACACTGTAATTTCATAGTTGCAGTATTTGGGCATTGCTGTAGTAATTAAGCCTTTAATAGACTGCCTACTTTAACAAAGTAGGTTTTTTTTGTGGGATGATTAAAATGATTGGGTAATTTGTAAGCAAAACGTATGATTTCACTACAATTTCTGCTGAATAACTACTGAACACCTAACTAAATATTATCTCAAATTTGGTAAATGTTTAGTTGCTTTGTTTTAGCTGCTACTGACAATATTCTGTGCAATGCTAAGCAACTAAATAATTACACAATGTATGTAAATATTTAACATATGGGAAAACAAATATTTAAAAAAAATTACTCCTACAAGCAAATATATTGAGTTAATTTCCAATATTTAATTTCTATTTAATTTGAGTAGTTTCTGTGTTAAAATGATTTTTCTTGCCTATAATATGAAATATTTTTGGATACAGTGTATGAGATATTAGTATAATTAAAACTTATTGACCAATTTTTCAAGTACAACATAATGTAATGTCTGTTACAGCATGTGTGCAGTACAGCACCATCTGCTGACGCGGATGTCTGTTGTAACCTTTGAAAAACGGTCATCGGGTTCCCCAGTAGTGATGTGTGGATCGACAAAAATTTGACCTGCACCTAGCCAACCAACACCCATCTCTTATGTCACCAATGGGCTAAGCAGGCACATGTCTACAAATACCAACTACTGGAAGAAGTGGGGCATAGTAATAAGGGAGGCAGGATCAATCAAACTCTCTCTCAACCCACAAAGGATGTGTCAATGCCAGCCAAATCCACCTGTCATACTAGTTTAGGCCCAGTTTGCAAATAACTACTGCCTAGCTTTCTGATATTACTTATTCATGGATGGAAAATGTATCTCATTGGAGGATCCTGCCCTGACAGTTGTACATTTTAAGTCGGACTAACAAATTGGGAAAAATGAGTTAATGTGGATTATGTGACAGATAGCAAAAACAAGTTATGTAAAACAGCAAGAACAATGGTAATGACAAGTGGCAGATTTAAGTATCAGACAGATGAACATGTAAAACAGTTACAGAGTTGCAAGTGGCTGATCTACAGGATTCAAGATACCAAATGGGAAATCCAGAGACCAGGCCATAAAAACAATCTAAGATCAGCAAGATAAAAAACAAAGTACTTTAAAAAGAAGGGTACTGGTGCAACAAACAGTGTCTGAGCATCAATTTATTTGCAGAGTGGTTTTAACTAGCACTCGTGAATCATGACTATGCCCTTCAGCATCACAGCGCACACAGTGTTGTACCACAATTCATATGGTGCAGTGCTAAATTGCACATTAACATAGGAGAAAACCCTGACACAAGGAGACTAGAAACACTGACTGAGTATAAAACCAGAAATGTGTGTTCAGACTCCAGATTCTGGC